>NW_021703765.1:29115559-29126831 GCF_005190385.1 Monodon monoceros
ATCACCATCGGAGTCAAAATCGATCTCACCATCACTCTGACCATCACTCTTACCATTACACTCATCATCACTCTCACCATCGGTCTCACCATCGCACTCACCATCGCTTGTAACATGGCATGCACCATCACACTCAACATCACACGCACCATTGCACTCAACATTGCACTTACCATCACACTCATCATCGCACTCACCACTCTCAACATCGATTTCACCACCAATCTCACCATCACACTCACAATTGCCCTCACCATCACATGCACTATCGCAATCACCATCACACTCACTGTCACTCTCACCGTCGCCCTCGCCGTCGCTCTCACGGTCATCCTCACCATTGCAGTCACCATCGATCTCCCCATCACATGCACCATTGCATGCACATTTGCACGCACCATCGTCTCAACATCACACTCACCATCACCCTCACCATCTCACTCACCATTGCTCTCAGCGTTGCACTCAAAATCACACTCACCATCACTCAAAGCATCGCACTCACCATCGTAATCACCATAGCACTCACCATAGCTCTCAACAAGTCTCACAATATCACACTCACCATCATTCTCAGCAGTGCAAGCACCATCACACTCAAAATCGCACTCACCATCGCACGCACCATCGCACCCACCATCGCTCTCATCACACTCACCAGCATTCTCACCATCGCACTCATCATAACTCTCACCATTGCACTGACCATCGCACTCACCATTGCACTCACCATCACACTCACCATGGCACGCAACGTCACTCTCAACATAGCTCTCACCATCACACTCACCATCGCACCTACATTCCCACTTACAATCGCTTTCACCATCGCTGTCACCAGCGCACTGACCATCTCATTCACCATCACTCTCACCATCACACACACAATTGCTCTCAACATCGCTCTCACCAACAAACTCACCATTGCTCGCATCATCGCATGCATCATCACAATTGCACTCGCCATCGCTGTCTCCATTGCACTCACCATTGCCCTAAACATTGTATTTACCATCGCACTCACCATCACTCTCAGCATCACTCTCACCAACGCTCTCCCCAACACAGTCACCATCGTTCGCACCATCGCACACAACATCGCACTCACCCTCACTGTCACCATCATTCTCAGCATCTGACTCACCATCGCACTCACCATCACAGGAATGTTCGCACTCACAATCGCTTTCCCCATCGCACTCACCATTTCTCTCAACATTGCACTCACAATTGCACTTACCATCTCTCTCACCATCACTCTCAACATCGCTGTCACCATCGCACTCAACATCGTATTCACCATCACTCTCATCATCGCACTCACCGTCGCACTCTCCATCCCTCTCACCATCGCTTTCTTCATCACACTCACCATTGCGCTGAAAGTCGTTCTCACCATCTCTCCCTCCATTGCACTCACTATCACTCTGAACATCGTATTCACCATTGCACTCACCATCGCTCTCATGATCGCACTCAGCATCACACTCACCATCATTCTCACCATCGCTCTCACCATCTCAATCACCATTGCACGCTACATGGCCCACACCATCGTACGCACCATTGTGCTCACCATTCCATGCACCATCGCTCTCACCTTCACACTCACCGTCGCAGTCACCATGGCACTCAAGTTTGATCTCACCATTGCACTCACCATTGCACAGACCATTGCACAGAGCATCACATGCACCATGGCGCACACAGTTGCATGCATCATCGCACGCACTATCACTCTCAGCATGGCACTCAACATCCCACTCACCATCGTTCTCACCATCATACTCACCATCGCTCTCACCATCACTCTCAACATCACACCCACCATCGCTCACACCATCACATGCACCATCACACTCACCATTGCACTCTTCATCGCCCTCAGCAACATACTCACCATCGACCTCACCATCGCACTCACCATCGCTCTCACCATCGACCTCACCATAGCTCTCAACATCACACTCACCATCGCACTCATCATCGCTTTCACCATCATTCTCACTATCGCACTCAACATCACACTCACCATCTCTCTCACCATCACTCTCATCATCGCTGTCACCATCGCACTGATCATTGCACTCAACATCGCATTCACTATCGCTCTCATCATCACACTGACCATCGCATTCTCCATCCCTCTCACTATTGCTCTCACCATCACACTCACCATCGCTCTCACAATCATACTCACCATCACTATCAACATCACCCTCACTACCACTCTCAGCATCACTCTCAGAATCATTAACACCGTCTCACTCACAATCACTGTTGCCAACACACTCATCATCACACTCAGCATTCCTCTCACCATTACACTCAACATCTCACTCACAACCTCTCTCACCATCATTCTCACCTACTACCTCAACATCACACTCACAATCACTCTCATCATCGCACTCAACATCACATTCCCATGCACGGTCAGCGTCGCTCTCAACATCACATTCACCATCACACTCACCATTGCATGCACCTTCACACACACTATCACTCTAAGCATCACACTCACTATCACACTCACCATCACACTAACCATCACACTAACCATTGCTCTCAGCAATGTACTCACCATCGCACTCACCATCGATCTCATCATCGCTATCACCATCGCACACACCATTGCACTGACCATTGCATTCACCATCGCTGTCACCATCGCATGCACCATCACACTAACCATTGCTATCACCATCTCTATCACCATCGCACACAACATCGCACTGACCATTGTATTCATCATTGCTCTCACCATCACATGCACCATTGCACTCATCATCACACACACCATCGCAGTCACCATCGCAGTGACCATCGCACGCACCATCACACTAACATCGCTATCACCATCGCACGCACCATTGCACTCACCATTGCAATGACCATCGCATTCACCATTACGCTCACCATCGCACACACCATCGCATTCACCATCGCACGCACCTTCGCTGTGACCATTGCTCTCACCATCGTATGCACCATCACAATCACCATTGCACACAACATCGCACTCAACAGCACTCTCACGATTGCATGCACCATCACTCTCACCATCGTCCTCACCATCGCACTCACCATTGCTCTCTCCATCGCACTCAACATAGCGCACAATATCGCATGCGCCTTCGCACTCACAATCGCTGTCACCACCGCATTCATCATCATGCTCACTATCAGTCTCACCATCGCACTCAGCATTGCATTCTCCATTGCACGCACTATTTCAGGCACCATTGCTCTCACCCTCACACTCACCCTCGCTCTCACCTTTGCCCTCACCATCTCACTCACCGTTGTACTCACCATCTAACACACTGTGACACACACCATGGCACACACTGTCACATGCAGTTTTGCACGCACTGTAACTCTCAGCATAGCACTCCACATTGCTCTCACGATCGCACTAAGCATCGCAACCACCATTGCTCTCACCATCACACTCACCAGTGCATGCACAATCACAGCACTCAAAATTACACTCACCATCACTCTCAAGATCATTCTCGCTATCGCCTCAGGATTGCACTTTCCATAGCACACACCATCACAATCACAATCACAATCACCCTCGCACTCACCATAGCAGTAAACATTGCTCTCACCGTTTGTTTCACCGTCACAATCCCTGTTGCACTTCCCGTCACAGGCACCATCGCCCACACCATGGCACACACTATCATGTGCACCGTCGCAGGCACTATCACTCTCACCATCGCACTCAACATCGCACTCACCATCACTCTCACCATCTCAATCACCAACGCTCTCACCATGGCTCTCATCAACGCCTGCACCATCGCCTGCACCATCGCACACACCATGGCACACTCCATTGCACTCACCATTGCGCTAAAGATCGTATTTACCATCGCACTCTCCATCGATCTCACCATCATTCTGACCATAGCTCTCAACATCGCACTCACCATCACTCTCACCATCGCACTCACCATCATTTGCACTATCGCACACACCATCGCACTCACCCTCACTGTCACCATCATTCTTAGCATCTGACTCACCATTGCACTCTCCATCACATGGACCATCGCTTGCACCATCACACCATCTCACGCATCATTGCACTCAAAATTGCATGCACCATCACACTCACCATCACACTCACCATCACTTTCAACATCGCATTCAACATCACACTAACCATTGCTTTAACCATCACACTCACCATCGCTCGCAGCATCACACTCAAAATCGCACTCACCATTGCTCTCTCCATTGCACTCACCATCACTCTAAACATCGTATTCACCATGACATTGACCATTGCCCTCACCATCGCAATCACCATAGCACTCACTGTCATTCTCACTGTCGCTCTCAGATTTGCAGTGACCTTCGCACTCACCTTAGCTCTCACCATCAACCTCACCATGGCAATCACCATCACTCTCCCCATTGCACACACCATCACATGCAAAATTGCATGCACCATCCTCTCACGATCACCCTCACCATCACACTCACCATTTCACTCACCATTGCTCTCAGCATTGCACTCAAAATAGCACTCACCATAACTCACACCATCACTCTCACCATTACACTCATCATTGTAATCACCATCGCACTCACCATCGCTCTCACCAAGGCTCTCAACATCTCACTCACCATCGCACTCACCATCACTCTCAACATTGCTCTCACTATTGCACTCAACATCACACTCACTGTTGCTCTCACCATCACTCTCAACATCACATTTACCATCACAGTCACAACCGCACTCACCATCGCACTCACCATCGAACTCACCATCGCACCCACCATCGCTCTCACCATTGCTATCACCATCGCTCTCATCATCACACTGACCATCGCACTCTCCATCCCTCTCACTGTTGCTCTCACCATCGCACTCACCATTGCTGCCATCATTGCTCTCACTATCACACTCACCAACTCACTTACCATCACATTCAGCATCGCTCTCATCATCGCACACCACCATCGCCCTCACTATCGCATGTACCATTGCACTGACCATCACTCACATCATCCCACTCACAATCACTCTCACCATCTCAATCACCATCGTATGCAACATGGCCCTCACCATCGCATTCACCATCACACACACCATCGCACTCACCATTCAATGCACCATCGCTCTCATCCTCACACTCTCCATCGCAGTCACCATCGCACTCACCTTTGTTCTCACTGTCACACTCGCTGTTGTACTCATCATTGCACGCAGCGTCACATGCACTGGGGAACACACTATTGCATGCACCATTGCACAAAATATAACTCTCCGCATCGCACTCAACATCCCACTCAACATCATTCTCACCATTGCACACACCATCACTCTCACCATCGTACTCAACATGGTATGTGCCATCGCACTCATCATCGCACTCACCATCACTTTCACCATTGTACTTATCATCGCTGTCACCATCACACTCACCATCGCTCTCATCATCGTAATCCCCATTGCAGTGACCATCGCACACACCATCACACTCACCATGGCACTCAGCATCGCTCTCACAATTGCACTCACCATTGCACCAACCATCTGTCTCAAGATCGCTGTAACCATTGCACTCTGCATCGCATTCTTCATCACATGCACCATCGCACACACCTTTGCAATCACAATTGCTTTCACCATGGCTCTCACCATCACTGTCACCATCAACTCTCCATTGCTCTCATCATCACATACACCATCCCACGGTCCATCACTGTCACCATCATTCTCACCATCTGACTCACCATTGCACTCACCATTGCATGCATCTTCGCACTCCCAATCGCTTTCACCATCGCTCTCACCATTGCACTCACCGTCGCAGTCAACATCACACTCAGCGCTGCTTTCACCATCACACTCCCCATTGAACACCCCATTGAACGCCCCATCACCTGCAACATGGCACACACTATTGCGTGCACCCTCACATGCACTATCACTCTCACCATAGCACTCACCATCACTATCATCATTGCCCTCACCACCACTCTCACCATCGCACGCACTGTCACTCTCACCATAGCACTCAACATCGCACTCACCATCGCTCTCACCATCACACTCACTATCGCTCTCACAATCACACTGACAGTCACTATCATCATCGCACTCACCACCACTCAGCACCGCTCTCTGCATCACTTACACCATCTCACTCATGATATCTGTCACCCACAAACTCATTTTCACACTCAGGATTACTCTCAGCATCGCACTCACCTTCACTGTCACCATGGCTCTCAACATCGCACTCACCATCACACTCACAACCGAACTCACCATCGCTCTCTCCATCGCACTCACCATCGCTCTCACCATCGCACTCACCAACATTTGCAATATCGCACACACCATCACACTCACCCCACTGTCACCATCATTCTCAGCATCTGACTCACCATCGCACTCACCATCACATGCACCTTCGCACACACAATCACTTTCCCCATTGCACTCAACATCACTCTCATCATCATACTCACAATTGCACTCACCGTCGCTCTCAAGATCACTCTCACCATCGCCACACGATTGCACTGTCCATTGCACGCACCATCGCAATCTCCATCAGAATCACCCTCTCACTCACCATTGCAGTCACTGTTGCACTCGCTGTTGCTTTCACCATCTTACTACCCATTGCACTCCACATCGCACGCACCATCACCCGCATCAAAGCACACACTATCGCATGCACCATTCCACACACTATCACTCTTACCATAGCACTCAACATCGCAGTCACCATCACTCTCACCATCTAAATCACCATTGCTCTCACCATTGCCTGCACAATCGCCTGTACCACTGCACACATCATCACACTCAATATCGCACTCACCATTGTACTCACCATAGCGCTAAACATTGTATTCACCATCGCACTCACCATAGCTCTTACCATCGCTCTCAGTATTGCACACACCATTGCATGCAGCATCATTCTAACCCTCACACTCACCGTTGCAAACACCGTTGCTCTCAGTGTCACACTACCCATTGCACTCACCATCACACATACTGTCATACGTATCGAACTCACCATCACTCTCACTATCACTCTCACCGTTGTAGGCACCATCACACTCATCATTGCATGCAGCATCGCACTCACCATCATGCACACCAATGCACTGACCATCACGCTCACCATCATATGCACCAACACACTCAACATCACATGCACAATCACACTCACCATTACTCGCATCTTTGCACTCACCATCATCCTCACCATCGCACTCACCATCACACTCAACATCGCTCTCAACGTAGCCCTCACCATCACACTCACCAACGCACAAACCATCACCATCACCATTGCTCTCACCATCGCACTCACCATCACACTCAACATCGCTCTCAAGTTCACTCTCACAATCTCACTGAGCATCCCACTCTCAATCGCACATACCAGCACACACACCTTTGCATTCAAAATCGCTTTCACCATTGCTCTCACCAACGATCTCACCATCGCTCTCACCATCGCACTCACCATATCACTCACCATCGCTCTCACCATCACATTCATCATCGCACTCACTATCGCACTGACCATCGCACTTACCATTGCATTCACCATCGCATGAAGCATCGCACACACCATCGCACTCACCATCTAATGCACCATCACACTAACCATCGCTCTTACCATTGTACGCACCATCACACTCACCATTGCACGTAACTTCGCATTCACCTTCGCATGAACCATAGCACACACCATCGCTCTCACCATCGCACTCAGCCTTATACTCACCATTGCTTTCACCATTGTACTCACCTTCACTCTCACCATTGCACTCACCATCGCTCTCTACATTGCACTCATTATCACACTCAACATTGCTCTCACCATTGCTAACTGACTCACCATCAAACTCACCATCGCTCTCACCTTCGTTGGCACCATCACATTCACCATCGCACGCACCATCGCAGTCATCATTGCACGCACCATCGCACTGACCATTGCTCTCATCATCATGCACTCCATGGCACACACTATGATGTGCACCGTCGCATGCACTATCACTCTCACCATAGCACTCAACATCGCAGTCACCATCATTCTCACCATCTCAATCACCATCGCTGTCACCATTGCTCTCATCAACACACTCACCATTGCTCGCACCATAGCATGCACCATTGCACTCATCATTGCACTAAGCATTGCACTCACTGTCACTCTCAACAACACACTCACCATCGCTCTCTCCAATGCACTCACCATCGCTCTAAACATTGTATTTACCATTGCTCTCACCATCGTGCTTACCATTGAACTCACCTTGGCACTCACCATCACTCTAACCGTCGAACTCACCATTGCACGCACCACCACACTCACCTTCGCAAGCACCATCGCTCTCACCCTCACACTCCCCATTGAAGACAACATCACACTTACCTTTGGTCTCACCATCGCACTCACCGTTGCACTTACCATGGCACGCAGTGCCGCACACACTGTGGCACACTATTGCACACACTGTCGCACACACTATCACTCTCAGCATCACACTCAACAATGCAATCACCATCACTCTATTCATAACACTGACCATCGCTCTCACCATCTTTCTCCCCATTGTACTCACCAGCGTTCACACCATCACAAGCACCATCACACTCACCATTCCTCTCACCATCGTACTCATCATTGCTCTCACCATCATGCTCACCATCGCTCTTACCATCGATCTCACCATCGCTCTAATCATTGCACCCACTATCTAACTTAACTACACTGTCACGATCGCTCTCAACATCACACTCACCATCACACTCTCCATCGCTCTCACCTTTGCTCGCACCATAGCACTCACATTCTCACTCACCATCTCTCTCACCATCATTCTCACCAACTGAATCACCATCACACTCACAATCACATGCCTCTTCACACTCACAATCGCTTTCAGCATTGCACTCAGCATCGCACTCTCCATAGCATGCCCCATTGCACGCACCATCACAATCCCTGTCGCACTCACTGTCGTAGTCACCATCGTACTCACCATTGCTTTCACAATCGCACTCCCCATTGTACTCCCCATTACAGGCACCGTCATGTGCAACATGGCACACACTATCACGCAAACCGTCGCATGCATAATCACTCTCAACATAGCACTCAGCATTGCACTCACCATCGCTCTCATTATCACTCTCACCATCACAGTCACCATCGCACTCACCTTCAAACGGATCATCACACGCAGCATCGTTGTCATCAACACACTCCCCATCACTCACAGCATTGCTCACACCATTGCACTCACCATCGCTCTCACCCTCACAATCCCCATCACTCTCAACATCGCTCTCACCCTCACACTCACCATTGCACTCCCCATTCCTCTCAACATCGCTCTCACCATCGCACTCACCATCGCTCTCACCATCGCACAGACCATCGCACGCAGCATTGCTGTCACCCTCACACTCAGCATTGCACTCAACATCACTCTCATCGTCGGACTCACGATCGCACTCACCAGCACACTCACCATCTCTCTCACCATCGCAATGAACATCGCTGTCAAAATCGCTCTCATGATAGCATTCAGCATCACACTCACCATCGTTCTCACCATTGCCTCACCATCAATCTCAGGATAGCATTCAGCATCACACTCACCATCGTTCTCACCATCGCCTCACCATCACTCTCAGGATCGCTCTCACCATCATTCTCACCATCACTCTCACCATCGCACTCACCTTCAGAGTGTACATTGATCTCACCATCACACTCACCATTGATCTCACCCTCACACTCACCATCGCACTCATCATCGCACTCCCCATCGCTCTCAACATCGATCGCACCATCACACTCATCATCGCACTCAGCATCACATGGACCGTCGCACACAGCATCGCTGTCACTATCACACTCACTATCACTCTCACCATCCCTCTGACCATTGTACCCATCATCGCACTCCCCATCACTCTCTACAACGCACTCTCCGTTGCTTTCACCATCGCTCTCACCATTGCAGCAACCATCGCTCTCACCATCACTCTCACTGTCGCACTCACCATTGCAATCACCATCGCTCTCACTGTCACTCTCATCATCACACTCACCATCGCTCTCATCATCGCTCTCACCATCACACACACCATCGCACTCAACATCACACAGACCGTCGCATGCAGCATCGCTGTCACCATCACACTCATCATCACTCTCACCATCGCTCTCACCATTGCACTCGCCATCGCTCTCACCATCGCACTCACTGTCGCACTCACCATCGCTCTCCCCATTGAACTCAGCATCACACTCACCATTGCACTCACATTCACGCTCAACTTCACACTCACTATCACACTCCCCATCACTCTCAACATTGCTGTCACCATCGCACTCACCATTGCACTCACCATTGCTCTCATCACAACATCACTCACACCATTGCACTCATCATCGCACTCACTATCTCTCTCACCATTGCTCGCACCATCGCTCTCACCTTCGCCCTCATCATCACACTCACCATCGCACTCACATTCGCTATCACCGGCACTCTCACCATCGCCCTCTTCATCGCACTCACCATCGCACTCAACGTGACACTCACCATCGCTCTCATTATCGCTCTCACAATCAAATTCACAGTCGCCCTCACCTTCACATGGACCATCAAGCGCAGAATCGTCGTCAACATCACAATCATCACTCTCATCATCGCTCTCAATATCACACACTCCATTGCTGTCACCCTCGCACACATCAACATTCTCATCATCACACTCACCATCACTCTCACCATCGCTCTCACCATCACACTCACCATCGCACTCACCATCATATGGACCATTGCACGCAGCATCGCTGTCACCATCACTCTCACCATCACTCTCACTGTCGCACTCACCATTGCACTCACCATCGCTCTCACCATCACAAACACCATTGCACTCAACATCACACAGACCATAGCACACAGCATCGCTGTCACCATCACACTCACCATCACTCTCACCATTGCTATCACCATCACACTCATCATCGCACTCACCATTGCTCTCACCATCGCTCTCACCTTTGCTCTCACCATTGCACTCATCATCGCACTCACCATCACTCTCACAATTGTACTCATCATCACACTCACCGTGACAGTCACCATAGCTCTCATTATCACTCTCCCCATCACACTCACAATCGCACTCACCATCGCTCTCACTATCACACTCACCATCGCACTCCCCATCGCTCTCACCATCACA
>NW_021703765.1:29126841-29132376 GCF_005190385.1 Monodon monoceros
CTCACCATCACATTCACCATCGCTCTCACCATCGCTCTCACCATCACTCTTACCACCTCACCTACCATTGCACTCACCATGGCTCTCACCATCGCACTCACCATCTTCTCTCCATCTGAATCATAATCGCACTCACCATCGCACACACCTTCACACTCACAATCGCTTTCACCATCACTCTCACCCTCACATTCCCCATTGCACTCAGCTTCGCACGCACTGTCACACGCACTGTGGCACACACTGTCACGTGCACTGTCACACGCACTATCACTCTCACCATCACTCTCACCATCGCACTCAACATTGCTGTCACCATCGTTCTCACCATCGCACTCTCCATCATACTCACAATCGCTCTCAAAATCGCTCTCACCATCGCACTCAGCGAAGCACTCTCCATAGAATACACCATCACATGCACTTTCACTGTCATGCTCACTCTCACCATCCCACTCACCGTCGCACCCACCCCAACGTGCACTGCCGCATGCAGTATCACACTCATCACTGCACTCACCATCGCACTCACCATCACTCTCACCATCACACTAACCATCACACTTATCCTCGCTCTCACTATTGGTCTCACCATGGCACTCGCCAAAGCTCGCTCCATGGCATGTACCAAAGCACTCTCCATTGCACTCACCATCACTCTCACAATCACCCTCACCATCACTCTCACCCTCACACTCACCATCGCTCTCACTCTCGCACTCACAATCACATTTGCCATCGAACTCAACATCGCTCCCACCATCGCACTCAACATCGCTCTCACCATCACACACAGCATAGCACTCACCATCGCTCTCACCATCACCTCACCATTGCTCGTATCATCACTCTCACCATCGCTCTCAACGTCACGCTCACCATCGCTCTCACCAATGCATTCACCCTCGCAGTCACCACCGATCTCACCATTGCACTAAACATTGCTCTCACAATTGCACTCATCATCGCTCTCACCATCGCACTCAACATCACACTAACCTTTGCTCTCAACATCTCTCTCACCATCACACTCACCATTGCTCTCACCATTGCACTCATCATCACACTCACCATCACTCTCTCCATCACACTCATCATCACACTCACAATCGCACTAACCGTGGCAGTCACCATCGCTCTCATTATTGCTCTCCCATCGCACTCACCATCGCTCTCACCATCACACTAACCATCACACTCCCCATCACTCTCACCACCACATTCACCATTGCTCTCACCAACACACTCACCATCGCACTCACCATCATATTCACCATCGCTCTCAGCATCATTCTCACTATTTGACTCACCATCTCACACAACATCGCAGTCAACTTTCCTCTCACCATCACTCTCACCATCGCACTCACCATCATACTCGCCGTTGCTCTCACCATCGCTCTCACCATCGCACTCCCCGTCACACTCACCATCGCTGTCACCATTGCACTCACCATCGCATGCACCATCTCATGCAACTTCGCCATCACAATCGCTTTCACCATTGCCCTCACCATCGCTGTCTCCATCGCACTGATCTTTGCACTCTCCATCGCTCCCACCATTGCATGCAACGTCGCATGCACCATCAGTCTCACCATCTTTCTCACCCTCTGACTAATCATCGCACTCACCATCGCAGGCACCTTCACACTCAAAATCTCTTTCACCATCACTGTCATCATCACACGCACCACTGCACACATTGGCTCTCATGCACACTCTCACCATTCCACTCACCGTAACATGCACCACCATGCACACTGTCACACACAGTATCACACTCACCACTGCACTCACCATCGCACTCACCATCACTCTCACCATCACTGTCACCATCGCACTCACCATCACACGGACTATTGCATGCAGAATTGCTGTCACCATCACACTCTCCATCACTCACACCATCGCCCTCAACATCCGACTCTCCATTGCTATCACCCTCGCACTCACCATCGCACTCACCCTTGCACTCCCCATCGCTCTCAACATTGCTCTCATCATCACACTCACCATCGCACTCAGCATCACACGGACCATAGCACACAGCATCGCTGTCACCATCACACTGAGCATCACTCTCACCATCGTTCCCACCATCGCACTCCCCATCGCTCTCAACATCGCACTCTCCATTGCTCTCACCAATGCTCTCACCATCGCACTCGCCATCGCTCTCACCATTGCACTCACCATCGCACTCAACATCGCTCTCAAGATCGCTCTCATGATCACACTTAGCGTCGCACTAACCATCGCTCTCACCATCGCCTCAACATCGCTCTCACCATCGCTCTCACCATCGCACTCGCCACTGCTCTCACCATCGCACTCACTGTCGCACTCACCATCGCACTCACCATTGCACTCACATTCATGCTCAACTTCACACTCACTATCACACTCCCCATCACTCTCAACATTGCTGTCACCATCGCTCTCCCAATCATACTCATCATCCACTCACCGTCGCTCTCACCATCGCACTCACCATCGCTCTCCACATTGCACTCACCATCGAACACACCATCGCTCTCAGAATTGCACTCACGATTGCTCTCAGCATCACACTCACCATCGTTCTCACCATCGCCCTGAACATCACTGTCAGGATCGCTCTCACCATCGCACTCAGCATCACACTCACCATCACTCTCACTATCGCCACACCATCACTCTCAAGATCGCTCTCACCATCACACTCACCATCGCCCTCACCATCGCACTCACCATCGCTCTCACCATCACTCTGAAAATTGCTCTCACCATCACACTCAGCATCGAACACACCATCGCTCTCACCATCGCCTCACCATCACTCTCAAGATCACTCTCACCAGCACTCTCACCACCGCTCTCAACACCACACTCACCATCGCTCTCACCATCTCTCTCACCATCGCACTCACCCTCGCAGACACCATCGATCTCACCATCTCATTCAACTTTGTTCTCACACATGCACTCACAATCGTTCACACCATTACACTTACCATCGCACTCCCCATTGCTCTCACATCACTCTCACCATAGCTCTCACCGTCGCACTCACCATCGCTCTCACCATCACACTCAACATCACTCTTCTCACGATCTCACTCAGCATCATACTCAACATCACTTTCGCCATCGCTCTCACCATCGCACTCACCTTCGCAGTCACCATCGAGCTCACCGTTGCATTCAAAATTGCTCTCGCACTCACCATCACTCTCCTCATTGCAGCTACCATCACACTCCCCATCGCTCTCAACATCGCTCTCACCATCACACTCACCATCGTACTCAGCATCACACAGGTCATGGCACACAGCATCGCTGTCACCATCACACTCCCCATCACTCTCACCATCGCTCTCACCATCGCACTCATCATCGCACTCCCCATCGTTCTCAACATTGCACTCTCCATCGCTCTCAGCATCGCTCTCACCATCGTACTCACCATCGCTCTTACGATCATACTCACTGTTGCACTCACCATCACACTCACCAGCGCTCTCACAATCCCACTCATCATCACACTCACCATCGCTCTCACCTTTGCCCTCATCATCACACTCACCATCGCACTCACATTCGCTATCACCGGCACTCTCACCATCGCACTCTTCATCGCACTCACCATCGCACTCAACGTGGCACTCACCATCGCTCTCATTATCACTCTCACCATCAAACTCACAATCGCCCTCACCTTCACATGGACCATCACGTGCAGAATCGTCGTCAACATCACACTCATCATCACTCTCATCATCGCTCTCAACATCGCACTCTCCATTGCTGTCACCCTCGCACTCATCGACATTCTGATCATCGCACTCACCATCACTCTCACCATCGCTGTCACCATCACATTCACCATCGCACTCACCATCACATGGACCATTGCACGCAGTATTGCTGTCACCATCACTCTCACCATCACACTCACCATTGCACTCACCATTGCTCTCACCATCGCTCTGATCATTTCACTCACCATCGCACTCACCAGCACACTCACCATTGCTCTCACCAACGCACTCAACATCGCCCTCAAGATTGCTCTCATGATCGCACTCAGCATCACACTCTCCATCGCTCTCAACATCACCTCACCATCACGCTCAAGATCACTCTCAGCATCGCCGTCACCATCGCTCTCAACATCACACACACCGTCGCTCTCACCATCGCTCTCACCATTGCACTCACACTCAGAGTCACCATCGATCTCACCATTGCAGTCACCATTGCTCTCACCCTCACACTCACCCTCGCTCTCACCATCGCACTCACCATGACACTCCCCATCGCTCTCAACATCACTCTCAGCATCGCACTCACCATCGCACACAGCATCACTCTCACCATCACTCTTACCATCGCACTCACGATCGCTCTGACCATCGCACTCAGCATTGCATTCAACATCACATGCAACAAAGCCCGCACCAGTGTTCTCAACCTCACAATCTCCATTGTACTGACCTTTGCTCTCAACGTCGCACTCACCATTGAACTCACTGTGTCACACACAGTCACATGCACCGTGGCACACACTGTTGCATGTACCATCGCACACACTATCACTCTCATCATCGCACTCAACATCGCACTCACTGTCACTCTTAGCATACACTCACCATCGCTCTCACCATCGTACTCACCATCGCTCTCACCATCGCACTCACCATTGCAATCCAGATCACTCTCAACATCACTCTCACCATCACATTCACCATTGCACTCACCAGCACTCGGACCATTGCACGCAGCATCGCTGTCACCAACACACTCAACAACACTCTCACTATCACTCTCAGCATCGCACTCATCATCACACATACCATCACTCTCACCATCGCACTCACCATCGCTCTCACCATCGCACTCACTGTCACACTAACCATCACACTCACCATCGCTCTCACCATCGTTCTCACCATCAGACTCTAACATCACTCTCAACTTTGCACTCACCATCTCACTCACCATTGCTCTTATCATCACTCTCACCATCACACGGACCATCACATGCAGCATCACTGTCACCATCACACACATCACTCTCACCATCGCTCTCACCATCACACTCAGCATCGCTCTCACCATTGCACTCTCCATTGCTGTCACCCTCGCACTCACCAACATTCTCATCATCGCACTCACCATCACTCTCACCATTGCACTCACCCTCGGAGTCACCATCTCACTCACCATCACACTCCCCATCGCTCTCAACATCGCTCTCATCATCGCACTTACCATCACATTCACGATCGCTCTCACCATCACACTCAGCATCGCATTCATCATCGCATGCAGCATTGCCCGCACCATTGTTCTCACCCTCACACTCTCCATTGCACTGACCTTTGCTCTCAACGTCGCACTACCATTGAACTCACTGTCTCACACAGAGTTGCATGCACCGTGGCACACACTGTTGCACATACTATCACATGCACTATCACTCTCATCATCGCACTCAACATCACACTCACCATCACTCTTAGCATCACACTCACCATCTCTCTCACCATC
>NW_021703765.1:29132386-29152510 GCF_005190385.1 Monodon monoceros
ACACTCACCATCTCTCTCACCATCATAGTCACCATCGCTCTCACCATCGCACTCACCATCGCTCTATACTTTGCACTCACTAACACACTCACGATCGCTCTCACCATCACTATCAATATCTGACTCACCATCGAACTCACCATCGCTCTCAGCATCACTCTTATCATCATAGGCACCATCACACTCACCATCACACTCAAAGTCGCTCTCACCATCGCACTCACCATTGCTCTCAATTTTGCACTCACGATTGCTCTCAGCATCGCTATCAACATCTGACTCACCATCGAACTCACCATTGCTCTCACCATCACTCTCACTATAATAGGCACCATCACACTCAGCATTGCATGCACCATCGCACTCAAGATCGCACTCATCATTGGTCTCACCATCACTCTCACCATCATTCTCACCATCATAGGCACCATTGCTCTCACCATCACACTCACCATCGCTGTCACCATTGCACTCACTGTCGCACTCACCATCACACGGACCATCACACGCAGCATCTCTGTCTCCATCACACTCACCATCACTCTCACCATCGCTCTCACAATCGCTCACACTATTGCTCTCCCCATCGCACTTCCCATTGCCCTCACCATCACACTCACCATCACTCTCACCATCATTCTCACTATCTGACTTACTGTCGCACTCAACATCAGAGTCACCTTCGCTCCCACCATCGCTCTCACCTTCACACTCACCATCACACTCAGCATCACTCTCATAATCGCTCTCACAATCACACTCATCATCACAGTCACCATTGCCCTCACCATAACTCTCATGTTTGCTCTCACCATCACACTCAGCATCACACTCTCCATTGCCCGCATCTACTAACGCACCATTGCTCTCACCCTCACACTTACCGTCACAGTCTCCATCACACTCACCATCACACGCACCATCACATGCACCATTGCATGCACCATGGTATGCTCTGTCACAAGCACCATCACACGAACTATCACTCTCACCATCACTTTCACCATCGCACTCACCATTGCTCGAATGATTGCACGCACAATTGCACTCATCATCGCTCTCACCATCACACTCCCGTCACTCTCACCATTGCACTCATCATCGCTCTCACCTTCGCACTCACCATCACTCTCACCATCGAACTCGCTGTCACACTCACCATCACACGGACCATCGTAAGCCCCGTCTCACTCACCGTCGCTGTCTCCTTCAATCTCACAGTCGCTCTCAATTTCGCACTCACTGTTACCCTCACCATTGCACATCTCATCTCATGCACTATCACTCTCACCCATCACACTCACCATCACACTCAGCATTACGCTATCACTCTCACCTTTGCACTCGCCATTGCACTCACCATCACTCTCACCATTGCACTCACCATTGCACTCAATATCTGTTCCACCATTGCACTCACCATCACCCTCACCATCACTCTCACCATCAGTTTCATCATCTGACTCACAATCGCACTCAACATCGCAGTCACCTTCACTCTCACCATCGCTCTCACCGTCGCACTCACTATCACACTCACCGTCGCTCTGACCATCGCACTCACCATCACATGCACCATCGCTCCTACCTTTGCACTCACGATCGCTTTCACCTTCGCTCTCAACATCGCACCCACCATCGCGCTCATCATCGCTCTCGCCATTGCGCTCATCATCGCTCTCACCATCACACTCACCGTGGCTCTCACCATCGTTCTCACCATCGCACTATCCATAATACTCACCATCGCCCTCAAGATCTCTCTCACCATTGCACTCAGCAAAGCACTCTCCATCGCACGCACCATTGCACACACCATCTCTCTCACCATCGCACTCAGCAAAGCACTTTCCTTTGCACTCACCATCGCTATCAAGATCGCTCTCACCATCACACTCACCAAAGCACACTCCATCGCAGGCACCATCGCATGCACCATCGCTCTCAACTTCGCTCTCACTATCACACTCACCATTGCACTCTCCTTCACACGCACCATGGCACACACTGTTGCACGCATTATCACCCTCACCATTGCACTCACTATCGCACTCACCATCACTCTTACCATCACTGTTACCATCACACTCATCATCGCTCTCACCATTGGTATCACCATCACACTCACCATCGCTCGCACCATGGCACGCACTGTCACACTCAACATCGCTCTCCCCATTGCTCTCATCATCGCTCTGACCATCGCTCTGACCATCGCTCTGACCATTGCACTCACCATCACACTCACCAGAACTCTCACCATCATTCTCACCATCTGACTCACCATTGCACTGAACATCACAGTCACCTTCACTCTCACCATCGCTCTCACCATCGCATTCACCGTCGCACTCACCATCAGTCTCACCTCTCTCTCACCATCAAACTCATCATCACACTCACCATCGCTCTCAGTATTGCACTCACCATCGCACTCACCATTGCTCTCACCATCACTTTCACCGTCATTCTCACTATTGCACTCACTATCACACTCACCTTTGCACTCTCTGTCACTCTCACCATCGCACTCACCATCGCTCACACCATCGCATGCAACATCGCACTCACCGTCGCACTCACCATCGCACTCACCATCACACTCACCATCGCTCTCAGCATCGCACTGACCATCGCACTCACCACCACTCTCAGCATCGTTCTCAGCATCATGGCAGTGACCACGATGATAATGCTCATGGTGGTAGTGCTCATGGTGGCAGTGTCCATGTTGACAGTGCCCACGATGATAGTACCCATGGTGACAGTGCCCTCCATGGGCACTTTCACTCTGAGCACTGTCACCATGGAACTCTAACCATTGGCAGTGTCACAG
Organism: Monodon monoceros; assembly: GCF_005190385.1. Taxonomy (NCBI): domain Eukaryota; kingdom Metazoa; phylum Chordata; class Mammalia; order Artiodactyla; family Monodontidae; genus Monodon; species Monodon monoceros. The sequence continues at coordinate 29,135,223 of NW_021703765.1, forward strand.
TAGCAACAGTCACCTTGGGCTCTATCACCATGAGCACTATCACCATGGGCAGTATCACCCTGAGAACTCTCACCATTAGAACTGTCACCATGGGCACTTTTCCCATGAGTATTCTCACTATGGGATTTGTCACCATGGGCACTGTCACCGTGAGCACTATCACCATGAACACTATCACTGTGATCACTGTCTCCATGGGCACAGTCACGATGGGCACTGTCACCATAAGCACTGTCACCATAGGCACTGTCACTGTGAGCCGTGTCACCATGGGCACTGTCAATATGGCCATTTTCACCTTAAGCACTGCCACCATGGGCATTATAACCATTGGCACACTCATCGTGAGCTCTGTCACCATGGGCCGTATGACCATGAACACTGTCACCATGAGCACTGTCACCAAGTGAACTATCACCATGGACACTATCACCATGAGAACTATCACCATTGACACTGTCACCCTTTTCAAATGACACCATAGACCCTACCACTATGGGCACTGTCACCATGGACACTATCACTGTGGGCACTGTCATTGTGGGCACTGTCACCATGGGTTCTGCCACCTTGAGCACTATCACCATGAGCACTGCTACTGTTACCATTATCACCATAAGCACTGTCACCATGGGTACTGTCACCATGGGCACTGATACCATGGGGACTATCACCGTGAGCACTGTCACCATGAGGAGTGTCACCATTGGCACTTCCACCATGAGCAATGTCACCTTGAGCACTGTCACCATGGGCTCTATTACCGTGAGCATTTTCACCATGGGCACTGCCACTGTAAGCACTGTCACCATGGGCACTGCAACAATGAGCACTGTCTCTAAGAGCACTGTCACCATGGGCAATATCTCTGTTTGCACTTTCACCATGAGCACTATCATCATTTTGCCCTGCTACCATGTGCACTACCACCATGGGCATTGTCACCATGGGCACTGCCATCATGGACACAGCCACCATGGTAACTGCCACCATGGGCACTATCAATATGGGCACTGATACCATGGGCACTGTCACTGTGGGCACTGTCACCATGGGCACTGTCATAGTGGGCACTGTCACCGTGGGCATGGCCACTGTGAGTACTGTCACCATGGGCACTCTCACCATGAGAACTTTCACCATGGGCAGTACCACAACAGGCACTGTCACCATGGTGTATGCCACCATGGGCATGATCACAATGGGCACTGTCGCCATCGGCAGTGCTACTGTGAGCACTTCCACCATGGGCACTGTCACCGTTAGCACTCTCAGCATGGGCACTATCACTGTGGGCATGCTCACTGTGGTAAATGTCACCATGAGCATTATCACCATGAGCACTGGCACCATGGGCACTGGCACCATTGGGACTGTCACCACTAGCACTGTCACCATGGGCACTATCACCATGAGCACTGCTACCATGAGCACTATCACCATAAGCACTCTTAACATGCGCCCTGTCACAATGGGCAGTGCCACCATGGGCATTGTCACCATGAGCACTATCACCATGGTCTTTGCCACAGTGTGCAGTGTTACACTGGGAACTGCCACCATGTATACTGTTACCATGGGCACTGTCACCATGAGCAATGCCACCATGGGCACTTACACCATGCGTACTGTCACCATGGGCACTGTCACTGTGAGCACTGTCACAATGAGCACTGACACCATGGGCACTGGCACCATGGGGACTGTCACCACTAGCACTTTCACCATGGGCACTATCACTGTGAACACTGTCACCATGGTAACTGTCATCATGGGCACTGTCACCATGGACACTGTCATCATGGGCACTGTCACTGTGGACACTGCCATCGTGAGCACTATCACCATGAGCACTATTATCGTGGTCACTCCCACCATGAGCACTGTCATTATAAGCACTGCCACTATGAGCACCGTCACCATGAGCACTGCCACCATGGGCACAGCCACCATGGGCACTGTCACTGTGAACACTGTCTCCATTGGTACTGCAACCATGAACACTCTCACCATGAGCACTGTCACCATGGGAATTATCACCGTGTGCACTGTCACCATGGGCACTATCACCATGAGACATGTGACCATGGGCACTGTCATCATTTTGCACTGCCAACATGTGCCCTACCACCATGGGCACTTCACCATGGGCACTATCAATGTGCGAACTGTCACCATGTGTACTGTCACCATGGGCACTGTCACCATGAGCACTGTGACCATTGATACTGTCACCGTGAGATCTGTCACCATGTGCACTGTCACCATGTGCGCTATCACCATGAGCAGTGTCACTATGAGCAGTGTCATGTGGGTACTGTCACCAGGGCCACTGCCACCATGAGCATTGCCACCATCAGCACTGTCACCATGGCACTATTACCATGGGCGTTGCCACCATGGGTACTGACACAATGAGCATGGTCAACATGAGTAGTGCTATCATGAGCATTATCACCATAAGCACTGTCACCATGGGCACTGTCATCATGGGCACTGATACCATGGTGACTATCACCGTGAGCACTGTCACCATGAACAATGTCACCTTGAGCACTGTCACCATGGGCACTATTACCGTGAGCACTCTCATCATGGGCACTACCACTATGGGCACTGCCACTGTGAGCACTGTCACCATGGGCACTGCAACAATGAGCACTGTCTCTAAGAGCAGTGTCACCATGGGAAATATCTCTGTTTGCACTTTCACCATGAGCACTATCATCATTTTGCCCTGCCACCATGTGAACTAGTACCATGGACACTGTCACCATGGGAACTATCACAGTGAGCACTGTTACCATGGGTACAGTCACCATGGGCACTGTCACCATGGGCACTGCCCCCATGCACAAGTTCATGATGGGCACTGCCCCCATGAGCACTGTCACCATGAGAACTGTCAGAATTGGCACTATCACCAGGAGCACTGTCACCATGGGCAGTGTCATCTATTTTCCTGCTACCATGTTCTCTACCACTATGTGCACTCTCGCCATGGGCACTACCACTGTGAGGACTGTCACTATGTGTAATGTCACCAAGGGCACTTTCACCATGGGCACTATCACCATGAGAACTGTCACCATGAGAACTGCCACCATGGGCACTTTTCCCATGAGTACTGTCACCATGAGATTTGTCACCATGGGCCCTGTCACTGTGAACACTATCACCATGAGCACTATCACCGTGAGCACTGTCTCCATGGGCACTGTCACGTTAGGCACTGTCACCATGAGCACTGTCACCATAAGCACTGTCACTGTGAGCCTTGTCACCATTGACACTGTCAACATGGCCACTATCACCTTCAGCACTGGCACCATGGGCATTGTAAACATTGGCACTTTCATCGTGAGCTCTATCACCATGGGCACTATGACCGTGAGCACTGTCACCATGATCACTGTCACCATGGGCACTATCACCATGAGTACTCTCACCATGGGCACTGTCAATATTTTCAAATGACACCATGGGCCATACCACCATGGGCACTCTCACCATGGACACTATCACTGTGAGCACTGTCAATATGTGTACTGTCAGTGTGGGAACTCTCACCATGGGCACGGCCACCAAGTGCATTATCACCACGGGCACTATCACCATGAGAACTGCAACCATGGGCACTTTAACCGTGGGCACTATCAACGTGAGAACTATCATAATGGGCACTGTCACTGTGAGCACTGTCACCATAGGCACTGTCACCGTGAGCAGTGTCACCATGGGAGATGTCACCATGGACACTTTCACTCTGAGCACTGTCACCATGGAACTATAACCATGGGCACTGTCACAGTGGCAACAGTCACCATGGGCACTATCACCATGAGCAATGTCACCATTGTCACTGTCACCATGCGCAATGTCTCTGTGGGCATTTTCATCGTGGGGACTCTCACCGTGGGCCCTTCCACTGTGAGCACTATCACCATGAGCACTGCTACCGGGAGAACTATCTCCAAAATCACTGTCACCATGGGCACTGTCACCATTGGCACTGTCACCATGGGCACTGTCACCATAAGCAGTGATACTGTGGGCACTGTCACCATGCCACTGTGACCATGAGCTCTTTCGCTGTGAGAACTGTCACCTTGCATATGGCAACCATAAGTACTATCAACATGAGCACTTTCACCATGGACATTATCCCCGTGTGAACTGTCACCATAGGCACTATCACCATGAGCACTGTCATCATGGGCACATTCACCATTTTGCACTGCCACCATGTGCACTGTCGCCATGGGCACTATCACTATGAGCACTGTCACCCTGTGTAATATCACCATGGGTGCTGTCACCATGGGCACAGCCACCATGTGCACTATCACCATGGTCAGTATCACCATGAGCACTGTCACTATGGTTATTGCCAATGTGGGCACTGTCACCATGGTCACTGCCACCATGGGCACTATCACCATGAGCACTATCACCATGAGGTCTGTGACCATGGGCACTCTTACCATGGACACTATCACTGTGAGCACTGTCACTATGAGCATTGTCACCATGGTTACTGTCACCAGGGGCACTGGCACAATGAGAACTGCCACCATGAGCACTGTCACCATGGGCACTGTCACCATGGGCACTATCACCATGGGCACTGTCACCGTGTGCACTGTCACCGTGGGTAATGTCACCATGAGCAGTGTCACCATGAGCAATATCACTGTGAGCATTGTCAGCATGTGCATTGCCACCATGAGCACTGTCACTGTGCGCACTGCCACCATAGGCACTATCACGATGTGCACTGTCACCATGAGAACTGTCACCGTGAGCACTATCACCGTGAGCACTGTAACCATGGGCACTATTGCCATGAGCCCTGTCACCGTGAGCCCTATCACAGTGAGTACTGTCACTATGGGAACTGTCACCATGAACACTATCATCAAAGTACTGTCATCATGGACACTATCACTGTAAAAACTATCCCCATAAGCACTGTCACAATGATCAGTGTCACCATGGGCACTGTCACCATTTTGCACTGCCAACATGGGAACTACCACCATGGACACTATCACCATGGGCACTGCCACCATGAGCAATGTCACCATGGGCAATGTCACTATGGGCACTGCCACCATGGGCACTATCACCGTGAGCCCTGTCACCATGGGTACTTTAACCATGAGCACTGTCACTATAAGCACTGTCACCATGGGAATTATCACCATGTGCACTGTCACCGTGGGCAGTGTCACCGTGAGCATTTCCACCATGGGTATTATCACGCTGTGCACTGCCACCAGGAGCACTGTCACTGTGAGCAATGTCACCGTGAGCACTGTCACCGTGGGTACCATCACCGTGAGCCCTAACACAGTGAGCACTGTCACCATTGGAACTGTCACCATTAACACTGTCACCAAAGCACTGTCAATATGGGCACTATCACTGTGAGCACTATCACCGTAAGAACTATCACCATGAGCACTGTCACCATGTTCTCTGTCATCATGAACACTATCACCATAAACACTATCACCGTAAGCACTGTCACAATGAGCAGTGTCACCATGGGTACTGTCACCATTTTGCACTGCCTACATGTGAACTACCATGTTGGGCACTGTCACCATGGGCACTATCACTGTGAGCACTGCCAACATGGGTAAAGTCATTTTGGGCACTGTCACCATGGAAAGTATCACTATGGGCAGCCCCACCATGAGCACTGTCACCATGGGCAATATCACTATGGGCATTGCCACCATGGGCACTATCACCATGAGCACTGTCACCATGGGCACTGTAACCATGAGCACTGTCACCATGGGAATTTTCACCGTGTGCAGTCATCATGGGCACTCTCACCATTGTGCACTGCTACCATGTGAACTACCACCATGGGCACTTTCACCATGAACACTGTCATCGTGGTCACTGTCACGATGGGAACTGTCACCATGAGCACTGAGAGCAAGGGCACTGTCACCATGAGAACCTTCACCACGAACACTGCCACCATGAGCACAGTCACCTTGGGCAATGCCACCATGAGCACTGTCACCACGTGCAAGGCCACCATGGGCACTTTCACCATGAGAACTCTCATCATGGGTATTTCCACCATGGGCACCATCACTGTGAGCACTATCACCATGAGCAATGTCACTGTTGTCACTGTCACCATGGGCATTGTCAACATGTGCACTATCACCAAATGCACTATGTCCATGGGTACTGTCAACATGGGCACTGTCACCATGGGCATGGTCACCATGTGCACTGTCATCATGGGCATTATCATCTTGAGCACTGTAACCATGGGCACTGTCACCACAGGCACTCTCACCATGGGTACTGTCACCACGAGCATTGCCAACTTGGGCAATGCCACCATGAACACTGTCACCATGAGAACTGCCACCATGGGCACTTTCACCATGAGTACTCTCACCATGGGATTTTTCACCATGGGCACTGTCACTGTGAGCACTTTCACCATGAGCACTGGCACCATGGGCAATGGCACAATGGGGATGGTCACCACTAGCACTGTCACAATGGGCACTATCACCCTGAGCACTGTCACTGTGGTAACTGTCAACATTGTGGCACTCATGTTAATACTGCTCATGTTGGCAGTGCTCTCGGTGATACTGTCAATAGTTTCAGTGCACAGGGTGACAGTGCTTATGGTGATATTGCCCACAGTGGCAGTGCCCACAGTGACAGTGCCCATGGTGATAGTTCCCATGGTGACAGTGCCCGCAGTGATAGTGCCCATGGTGACCATGCCCATGGTCACAGTGCTCATGGTGACAGTGCACATGGTGACAGTACCCATAGTTGCAGTGCCCATGTTGGCAGTGCTCGTGGTTGCAGTGCTCATGGTGTCACTGCCCTTGGTGACAGTGCTCACAGTGATAATGCCCATTGTGACAGTGCACATGGTGGCAGTGCCTATGGTGACACTAACCATGGTGACAGTGCTCTCAGTGATAGTGCCCATGGTGACAGTGTCTACGTGACAGTGGCCACAGTTTTAGTACACATGGTGGCAGTGCAAAAGGCTGAGAGTGCCCATGGTGACAGTGCTCATGGTGATAGTGCCCATGTTGACACTGAACATGGTGATAGTGACCATGATGACAGTGCTCATGGTGTCAGTTCTCATGGTTTCTGTACCCATGGTGACAGTGTTCACAGTGACAGTGCCCATGGTGGCAGTGCCCACAGTGAGTGTGCTCATGGTGATAGTGTCCATGGTGACAATGACCATAGTGTCAGTGTTAACATTGATAGTGCCCATGTTGACAGTGCCCATGGCGACTGGGCCCATGGTGACAATGCTCATGTTGACATTTCTCATGGTGACAATGCTCACGGTGGCAGTGCCCATGGTACCAATGCTCACTGTGGCAGTGCTCAAGGTGATAGTGCTCATGATGACAGTACTCACGGTGATAGTGTCAATGCTTACAGTGCCCATGGTGACTGTACTCATGGTGACAGTGCTCATGGTGAAAGTGCTCATGGTGACATTGCTCATGTTGACAGTGCTCATGCTGACAGTGCTCATGGTGGCAGTTGACTAGGTGATAATGCCCATGGTTGCAGTGCTCATGGTGATAGTGCTCAAGGTGGCAGTGCCCATGGTGACAGTACCCATGGTGAGAGTGCAAATGGTGACAGTGACCATGGTGACAGTACCCATGGTGGCACTTCCCATGGTGACAATGCACACTGTCCATTGCCCATGGTGACATTGCCCATGGTGTCAATGCCCATGGTGACAGGGCTCACAGTGACAGTGCACACGATGATAGTGTGCATGGTGACAGTGCACATGGTGGCAGTGGCCATGGTGACAGTATCCATGGTGACAGTGCTCATGGTGATAGAGCACATGGTGAGAGTGCTCACAGTGTCAATGCCCATTGTGACATTATTCATGGTCACAGTGCTTACGGTGAAAGTACTTATGGTGCTAGTGCTCTTGGTGATAGTGCTCACGGTGATAGTGCCCTTGGTGACAGTGCCCATGGTGACAGTGCCCATGGTTACAGTTTTCACGGTTATAGTGCACATGGTGACAGTGCCCAGGGTGACAGTGTCCATGGTGACAGTTCCCATGGTGACACTGCCCTTGGTGACAGTGCTCATGGTGACAGTGCTCAAGGTGATAGCTCCCATAGTGGCAGTGCCCATGGACACAGTCCCCATGGTGACAGTGCTTATGTGATACTGCTCACATTGGCAATGCCCGCCGTGAAGGTGCCCATAGTTATAGTCCCCATTGTGACAGTGCCCATGGTGACATTGCCCAGGGTCACAGTGCACATGGTGACATGGATTATGGTGGCAGTGCCCATGGTGACACTGCTCATGGTGACAATTCCCATGGTGACAATACTCACGGTTAGAGTGCACATGGTGACAGTGCCCATGGTAACAGTGCTCATGGTGAAATTGCCCATGGTGACCTTGCCCAAGGTGATATTGCCCATGGTGTCAATGCTCACGGTGATAGTGCCCATGGTGACAGTGCCCATTGTGAGAGTGCCCATGGTGACAGTGCTCACGGTGAAAGTGCCCATGGTGACAGTGCCCATTGTGAGAGTGCCCCTGGTGACAGTGCTCACGGTGATAGTGCCCACGGTGACATTACTCATGGTGATAGTGCCCAAGGTGACAGTGCCCACAGTGAGAGTACCCAGGGTCACAGTGCCCATGGTGATAGTTCTCATGGTGAAAGTGTCCATGGGGACAATGCCCATGGTGCCAGTGCTGAAGGTGATAGTGCTCATGCTGATATTGCTCACGGTGATAGTGCCCATGGTGACGGTGCCGATGGTGACACTTCCCACAGTGACACTGCCCTTGGTGACAGTGCTTATGGTGACAGTGCCCATGGTGGCAGTGCTCATGGTGACAGTGACCATGGTAACAGAGCTCATGGTGACAGTGCACACAGTGGCAGTACACATGGTGATGGTCCACATGGTGACAGTTCTCTCAGTGATAGTGTCCGTGGTGACAGTGCACACAGTGATAGTGCCCATGGTGACACTGCTCATGGTGACAGTGCCCATGGTGACAATGCTCACAGTTATAGTGCTCACAGTGATATTGCTCACAGTAACACTGCCAATGGTGAGTGTACCCATGGTGACTGTGCTCAGGGTGAAAGGGCCCCTGGTAACATTGCTAATGGTGACAGTGCTAACGGTGACAGTGCTCATGGTGATATTACTCAAGGTGGCAGTGCCCATGGTGACAGTACCCATGGTGAGAGTGCAAATGGTGACTGTGCCCATGGTGACACTGCTCAAGGTGATAATGCCCATGGTGACAGTGCCCATGGTGCCAGTTCTAACAGTGACAATACCCACTATGGCAGTGCCCATGGTGACAGTGCTCACAGTGATAGTGCCCATGGTGATAGTACTCATGGTGATAGCACCCATGGTGACAGTGCTCATGGTGACAGTGCCCATGGTGACAGGGCTCACAGTGGCAGTGCTCATGGTGGCTGTGTCCATCGTGACATATCTCACGGTGAGGGTGCCGATGGTGATAGTGCCCATGGTGTCAAGCCTATGGTGATAGTGCCCATAGTAAGAGTGCTCACGGTGAAACTGTCCATGGAGACATTGCTCACGGTGACAGTGCCCGTGGTGATAGTGCCCATGATGACAGTGATCACGATGAAATTGCCCATGGTGAAAATGCCAATGGTGACAGTGCTCAAGGTGATAGTGCCCATGGTAACAGTGCATATGGTGACAGTGCCCATAGTGACAGTCCCCATGGATACAGTTCTCACAGTGACAGTGCCTATGGTGACAGTGCTCACAGTGACAGTGCTCATGGTGATTGTGTGCAAGGTTAAAGTGCAAATGGTGTTAACAGTGATAGTGTCTATTGTGATAGCACACTTGGTGGTCGTACACATGGTGACACTGCTCACGGTGATAGTGCCCATTGTGACAGTGCCCATGGTGGTAGGGCACATGGTGTCATTGCAAAATGGTGACAATGCCCATGGTGAGGGTACTCATGGTGATAGTGCCGATAGTGAGAGTGCTCATGGTGACAGTACTCATGGTGGCAGTGCCCATGGTGACAGTGCTCATGGTGGCTGTGCCCATCGTGATAGTGTCCATGGTCACAGTGCCCATCGTGACAGTACTCATGGTGACAGTGCTCACGGTGATTGTTCCCATGTTGACAGTGCCCATGGTGGTAGTGAACATGGTGGCAGTGCACAGGGTTATATTGCCCATGGTGACAGTGCTCATGGTGACAGTGCTCATTGTTGCAGTACCCCTGGTGACAGTGCTCACAGTGACAGTGCCCATTGTGGCTTTGCCCATGGTGACAGTGCTTATGGTGAGAGTGCCCAAAGTGACAGGGCTTATGGTGTCATAGCTCATCATGGCAGGGCCCTTTGTGACAGTGCCCATGGTGACAGTGCTTATGTTGATAATGCTCACGGTAGCAGTGTTCATGGTGATACTGCTCACGGTAACAGTACCCATGGTGCTGTGCCCATGGTGACAGTGCTCATAGTGAGAGTGCTCATGGTGATATTGCCCATGGTGACAGTGAGCATAGTGACAGTTCTCACGGTGACAGTGCTTATGGAGAAAGTGCTCACAGTGACAGTGCCCATGGTAATAGTGCTCACTGTCATAGGGCCCATGGTGACAGTCCTCATGGTGATAGTGCTCACGGTTAAGTGACCATGGTGAAAGTGCCCATGGTGACAGTGACCATGGTGAAATTGCTCATGATGGCAGTGCACATTTTGGCAGTGCCTATGGTGACACTGCTCACGGTGATAGTGCCCATGGTGGCAGTGCCCATAGTGACATTGCCCATGGTGACGGTGCTCCCGGTGATAGTGCCCATTGTGGCAGTGTCCATGGTTGAAGTGCCCATGGAGACAGTTCTCACAGTGGAAGTGCCCATGGTGGCAGTGCCCATGGTGACAGCGCACATGGTGACATTGCCCATGGTGACCCTGCTCAAGGTGATAATGCCCACGGTGACAGTGCCCATGGTGGCAGTTCCCATGGTGACAATCCTGACTGTGGCAGTGCTGATGGTGACATTGGCCATGGTGACAGTAGTCACGGTCATATTGCCCATGGTGACAGTGCCCATAGTGGCTGTGCCCATGGTGACAGTTCACATGGTGGCAATGCCTATGGTGGCAGTACTGATGGTGACAGTGCTCTCGGTGATAGTGCCCATGGTGACAATTTCTACAGTGACAGTGCCCATGGTGGTAGTGCAAATGGTGGCAGTGCAAAATGCTGACAGCGCCCATGGTGACAGTGCACACGGTGATAGTGTCCATGGTGACTGTGCTCATGGTGTCAGTGCTCATAGTTGCAGTAACCATGTTGACAGTGCTCACACTGACAGTGCCCATGGTGACAGTGCCGATGGTGACAGAGCTCATGGTTATCGTGCTCACAGGGATATTGTACACGGTATCAGTGCCCATGGTGACTGTACCCATGGTGACAGTGCTCATGGTGAAAGTGTTCCTGGTGTTCAGCTTTGGATTTGGCCCCACCTCTGCATGTAGGTCACCTGAGGGTGTCTGTTCTTTGCTCAGACAGGATGGGGTTAAAGGAGCCACTGATTAGAGGGCTCTGGCTCTCTCAGGCCGGGGGGACTGAAGGGTATGGATACGGGGTGAGCCTGCAGCAGCAGAGGCCGGCATGACGTTGCACCAGCCGTAGGCACACCATGCATTCTCCTGGGGAAGTTGTCCCTTGATCATGGGACCCTGGCAGTGGTGGGCTGCAGAAGCTCCTGCGAGGGGAGGTGGGGATAGTGACCTGTGCTCACACACAGGCTTCTTGGTGGTTGCAGCAGCAGCCTTAGCATCTCATGCCTGTCTCTGTGGTCCTCGCTGATAGCCATGGCTCACGCCCATCTCTGGAGCTCCTTTAAGTGGTGCTCATTATCACCTCTCGTCGCGCACCAGGAAACAAAGAGGCAAGAAAGAGTCTCTTTTCTCTTTGGCAGCTGCAGAATTTTCCCAGACTCCCTCCCGGCTAGCTGTGGCACACTAATACCTTCAGGCTATGTTCATGCCACCAACACCAGTCCTCTCCCTGCTATCTAAGCTCAGAAGCCCAAACCTCAGCTCCCAGCCCCCGCCCATCCTGGTGGGTGAGCAGACAAGCCTCTGGGACTGGTGAGTACTGGTAGGCACCGATCCTCTGTGTGGAAATCTCTCCAATTTGCCATCCACGCCCCAGTGGCTATGCTCTCCTCCATGGCCCTGAAGCTTCCCCACTCTGCCACCCATAGTCTCTGCCCACGAAGGGGCTTCTAGTGTGTGGAAACCTTTCCTCCTTCACAGCTCACTCTCACTGGTTCAGGTCCCGTCCCTATTCTTCTGTCTCTGTTTTTTCTTTTTTCTTTTGCCCTACCCAGGTATGTGGGGGAGGTTCTTCTCTCTTGGGAGGTCTGAGGTCTTCTGCCAGCGTTCAGTGGGTGTTCTATAGGAGCAGTTCCAAGTGTAGATGTATTTCTGATGTATCTGTGGGGAGGAAGGTGATCTCCGCTTCCTACTCTTACACCATCTTCTCCTGTCTCAATTTCTAATTTCTGAAAGTACCTTACATACACTGTTAGTAATCTTCACAACAATTTGAGCTGGATAAACTCAGTCAGGATGGTCAGAATTATTGAATGAATGAATGAATGAGTAAAACGTTCAGTAGCTTTAATGTATCTGGGACAGTCATAGTCTAACCAAGTTTCAATCCACAAACATTTATTTTCAATTCTGAAAACTTCCACATAATTACAAACGGGACAATAGTAGTAAATTACTATTTGTATAAAGAAAAGATACAAGTTAGCACAACATAGTTTACCAACTTACAAATAGGCACATTCAATTTGGTGCTAAGTCATAAAATATTCTTCTGCAAATTATGAAAAATATCCAATAAGCATGTAATGGTCAAAAAGTACAAATGATACAAATATCTATAGATATGACAATGTACAAATTGTGATATAAATCTATCAGAAACTAGAAAATCTATGTAGGTCTTATAGTTCCAGCTTCCTAAAAGATACAGGCTTTGGGTGGGAGCACAAAAAATCCAGACCTGGCCATAACAGGGTTTCCAGAAAGTATGGGAACCAGCAAAGCATAAGCCTCTGGATGGCAGTAAGTCCAACATGAGATAAAACAGTGCCTTAATGGGTATGTTGCATGCTGGGATGGAAAATATAGGAGCAAGGGATATTTGGAGACTCAGACAACTAAGTATTTGACACTAACTAAATCTACCAGTGTCCGATAGGGCCTCAGGTACCATGCAAGAGTTTGAGGGATTCCAGTATTTAATTAAATCACAATGTGACAATGGGAAGAATTAAAGAGAGCCTCAGGGATAGATGAACTGGGTATGTTGCACCAAGACATGTCTCAGTTAACCTGATGGGTTCAAAATGCAGGAAGTGGGTATATGGGAGAAGACAATACCCTAACTCTAACAGTAAAGGTGTAGGTCAGAGTAGGGCTTGATGTTCCTAAGTGTTGAAATAGAGCTCTTTAATTTCTTCCTCTCACATGTAAGATTATTTTAGAGGTTAATGTGATGCTGAGCCTGCAAGCTAAAGTTAAATGGCTGGAACTAGGGAGAGAAAATAAGTTACATAGCCTTGGAACCAGGAAAAGCCTAACTAAGGGTTTACCTAAATAGAAGTGAAAGATGGAACTGAATATTTTAATATGTAAACATTTTACTGATACCAAAATTTGTCTTACCACACTTCCCTCAACCTCTCACCAACTACTCTAACCTGCAGTAGCTATGGGTCCATTGATTTCCATGGAAATATAGAGAAAGGGGACACTGATCTGGCTTACAGGTATTTAGTAAGTTGTTAGCCTCACATCACATATTAGTATCATGTAAGTAGGCCATCTGAAGTAGGAAGCTTAGGGGAAAAACCTTGAAAAACACTTAAAATCTTAAGCCACATCTCTATACTACAACACCTTTCACAATTTCTTCTCAAATAAGCATCATCCCCATCAGTGAAAAAACTCATATCACATAATAGGAGAAACAGCTTAAAAATTAAATGTGTGTTTTTGGAGGTCCCATCTATGGGATATCTTCCTGATACTAGAAAACGCTCAGAAAGTTCAATCTTTGCACCCCTCCCTGAAAGCTTACCACCAAGGAAAATGACTAGATCCATAGATTTCCTCCCTCAAACCAGGTAACCTCAAATATAAATCATTAGCCACTCAGCCCTTACTCACATTATCACAGTCACAAGAGTGGCTAGGGAGAAAAGCACTAACCAGGGGAATTTAAACAGAGGAAATCCAGGCCAAGTTGGCTAGAGGGCAGATATGTGCTCCTTACACTGGGATGCATAATGCATCTCACCGCAATGCCTTTTTCACAAACCCTTTTTAAAATTTCTCCACATAATCCAACAGGTCAAATTCATTTATGATCCTCAAGATAAACAATCATCAAGAGAAAAACAAGCAATGTGTCTTACAATGTTGGAGTTCTTAAAAATGTGACAAGGAAATAACCATGTAGACAAAACCAGAGCATTTAAAAAAATCTGTATTCTACAAACATACCAGTAAATGCTATAAATAAGGTAATATGACATAAAACAAAATGAGAAATATATGTAAGACTGTTCCCTTTAGTGTACAGAATTCATGGCAGTTGCTGCACTATCGAGCTACTTATATCTATGACTGTCTGTTCTGGTAATACAAAATGACGCCAAAGTGTGTCAACTTGTTTCCCACAGAAACCAAAATATCTACATGAATCTCTTTTCTCCTGTGCCCTTTCACCTTATCTTCTCCCAGTTCTCCACGAATGTCTTCTTCCTTCTCTAATTATTCTCCTCTTCATTTTGCTTGGCCTTGCACCCAAGCATGCAAGACAGAGAATCCTAGAGGTCCAAGATTCTAGCTATTTGTAAGGGGGAGGAGATTACAGTAATGGCCACACTGTATATACTTCTGTGCAAAGAAAAAGGGACAGTATTCAAAATGTCTCTAACATATAAAAGAGCAGGATAGCAGGATACCTTTGTGGCCCAAGGAACAAGAACTACCAAATTATGGGGAAACAATTGCAACCAAAGGCTGAAAGAGGAAAGGTCTGCAACCAGCTCTGTCTCCTAGTTCTCTGGTATTTGTTTCCAATGGGCAGAGTCTATTTTGTGAAGCATCAAGCACTTGAAAAGAAGACTCTTGCTGCTGGAAGTTGAGATCAAGTAACATCCATGTGGTAAGAATGCAAGATCAAGGTTTGTCCTAGACACAATGCCCATAAGGGAAAAAATAAAAAAAAAGAAAGCAGAAGAGAAATGTAACTCCAACCTGACCCAGCCTAGCCCAGCCAAAGGAAGGTAGGAGTCAAGGAGATGAAACTAAGAGAAGAGCCTTGGACCAGAATATTCTCCACAAGTTACACGCAACAAACTTCACCCTACTGTTTAACCAAGTTACAAAAAGAGTTTCTTAATCCCTACTTTTGCTCCTTAAAAGCTGCTATAAGTTCACTAATTAGACAGATATGATTTCAGAACAACTGTAGTAGTTCAAACTAGATGGATCTTGCCTTCCTAAGGATATTAATTAAATAAGATATATATAGCTCTAAGTATATGATACATAAAATATAATACTCTGTAGAATATTAGTAACTGTTAGTAAATTATATTAATGAACGTCTGTAAGATATGTTGCAATGATTTCCCTAACGTAAGAGCCTCGGGGAGGTAAATTTGTCTTCTAGGATTTCCTCCCCAGAGCTCAGAAATTTAGGTGTTGTTTTAGCTCTCCTACACTCTCTCCACCCATACCTGCCTTGCTGTTGGGGATAGGACCTCCCTATTGGCTATCTCATATCTTTAAGCTGCCTGCTTTGGGACATCATTCTGCTACCAAACCCACTACCAGTTGGTAGAGTCTTGGGGTTTCTGTGGAGTTGTTTGTAAATAAATTTGCATCATCACAAGTGACCAGTGACCAGTGACCAGTAAACAGTGACCTTTGTACTGGGCACAGGCTCCGTTCAGCTGAAGCCACTCAGACATCCTCTGGTGTTGTCTCCTCATCCCTTGTATATGCAGCTGTTGCTTCCTCTTCTTCTCTGACCATGTCAGGTAAGAAAAGAAACTTTTTAAAGATTTTCATTACATTTATTTTGCCCCTAAATTTACTAGTAGATTCAAAATAGCATGGAATAATGAGGGAACGTATTGAACTAGAAGTCTGGAGACCTAATTTCAGTTTTGATTTTGGCGTTTACAAACTGTCTGACTTTGGACAAATCATTGACTCTCTCACAAAGCCTGATTTTCTTCTTATCTGTTACATTAGGATAATACATTGGTTGACCACACTGATCCATTCTTTTCTCATATTGTGCCTTAAAGTGTACCCATGTAGAAAATGAAATCAGAGACTTCTCAAGAGTGTTTCAACAGAAACACAGAAAAACGAGGTGACATAGAAAACTAGCAATATATACCAAGATGTTTCATCTCTAATGGTCTCCCTCCACTAATATTTCGACTAGTTGAAAAGAGAAAATAGGGAGAGAGAAGGGAGAGTACTAAGCTATTGGGAGGCACAGAGTCAAATGTAAGGAAGTTTAGGATAGTTTGCATCAGCACAGGCCAACAGGAACCAAGAGATAGGAAAAAATATAAGAATGAAGAGGGAAAGCATAGAGGAGCTCTCAAGAAAAACGTAGTTTGCAATGGAATGTTGATGGGAACCAAAGATTTTAAATTAAAGCAGAAACAGCATAGAGTGAATTCTGCTCAGAGCAGAGCAAAACAAAGTTGATTGTAGCAAATCCTTATTTTCACAGACTAAGAGGAAAGTAAGGACAGAACAGGGTATCACCAGGGAAGGCAGCTTACCAGAAAAGTCATACTCAGTTTTTTTCTTTTATTACCTCTCTGAATACAGTTGGCAGTTGACAGTTTTGAATATAAACATTTTAGAAATATGTTCTAGAAATGATGCTTCTTATATACAAGAAAACAAAGTGTTTATCTAGGGGTCTGCTTTTCAATGTTTTATTCTTTCTAATTTTTAAACTATGTAGACGTTTTACCAATTAAAAATTTTAAACGATATCTTCGAAACTGAATCAGAAGGACTATTTCCTTTGTGTGATATGTAGCTTCTAAGGCAAGGTTGCTTTTCATTTTTACAGTTCTTTCCTTCCTAACACAGAGAGCACATTGATCAACAGCCATCATTC
>NW_021703765.1:29152610-29160205 GCF_005190385.1 Monodon monoceros
TGTTCCCCCTGCTGTGACTAAGCACCAGTCTCCAGCCAAGCTCCAAATCCCATTTCTACTCCAAGACTTCAGCAAGCAGCCAATTCCATGGAGGGAACACAATGTTCCTGAGACAGCAATGTCAAAGCCCATCGAACAAGAGCAGAGGCCACAGCGGGAGGCCATGAAGAGGCGGGCCCAACAACAACATGAGAATGCTGCCAAATACACCTCTTTAGGGAAACTGCAATTTTTCATTGAGAGGGAAAAAGAAATGGAAATTGCTGACTACTAAGTATATTTAAAGTAACAGCTGCTAGGATTGTTGGTGCCACCTTGGGGACCAGCTGTTTTTCCATATGTATATAAGATAGGTATAAATGTATTTATATTGGTATATTTTAAAACAATAAAACTGAAAAAATAAATGTAATAGAATTAATAGATGAGTAATAAATCTTTTGAATTTTGAGATACTGCTAACTGTGGCATTTTTTTTTGTTGTTGTTGTTGTTGTTTTGTTTTGTTTTGTTTTTGATGGGGTTGGAATCAAAGTCTGCATGAGAAAGGAAGGACTGAAAGTTGGATGGGAGAATGAAGGAAAGGGGTAAAAACTGAGGAAAGAGGAAGGAACATGGCCCAGGTCTAAGAAGGCCAAAAGAGATTTATGGATTTATGAAAGGAAGCAGGAGTGAGGATGAAATTGCAGAAGTATAAAGCAGGGTCAGAGGTCAGGGTTGAAAAAACCATATTTGAGTAGAGTTGAAGATGACAGAAGGTGACTCTAGGTTTACTAGGAGAAATAGAAAAGGGCTCTTGGGGAGGTTGGCCTTAAGTCTCACAACCACCAGATAGGTATTTAAGAAAACAAGAGGTTCAGGACACATCTCTGAAAGGTTTGAGTTGCCTTATTCAGGTGTGATTATAGTGGGGGGATAGTGAAATCTACCAGAGAGGTGGCTAGGGCTCAGAGTTATCCTAGGGGCAGCTGACGACAGGGGCAGAGCCAAGGGAGCTGCTGCATCAGGAGGTCACGAACAGGGCCTGGTATGTAAATCACCATGTACTCAACACCTGAGCACCAGGGCAGCTAATGCACTACTCAGTTAATCCTGGCAAAGACAGGCAAGGCCAGTATTCCTGTGCCACTTCACTTAGAGAGGTGAATATAATCATCAAAATCTAGATGGGGCAAATTACCTGGTTTCTTTAAAAATAAAATTCAAGGAGAAAAAAATCATGAGAGAGACATGGAGGGAGAACCTAGAGATTAAATAAGACTTCAGAGACCTAACTATCAACGGCAAAGTATGGATCTTATTTGGATCTAATTGATAATTCTTAAAAACAATTTTTTATGACATTTAGGAGACAACTGCAAATTTGAGCACTCACTGGGTATTTACTATTAAAAAATGATATTAAGGAATAAAAGTCCTATATTTTAAATATACATACCAAAAATATATAGCTGGGGCTTCCCTGGTGGCGCAGTGGTTGAGAATCTGCCTGCAAGTGCAGGGGAAACAGGTTTGAGACCTGGTCTGGGAAGACCCCACATGCCGCGGAGCAACTAGGCCCGTGAGCCACAACTACTGAGCCTGCACGTCTGGAGCCTGTGATCCACAACAAGAGAGGCCGCGATTGTGAGAGGCCCGTGCACTGCGATGAGGAGTGGCCCCTGTTTACCGCCACTAGAGAAAGCCCTCGCACAGAAAAGAAGACCTAACACAGCCAAAAAAGTAAATAAATTAATTAAATAAAAACGTATAGGTGTAATTACATGTTGTCTCGGAGCTGCTTCAAGATAATATGGAATGGGGTGAAACAGGTGGGGGTATAGATAAAACATGACAGCCATCAGTTGGTAAATATTAAAGCTGGATGAGTTCATGGGTATACAAGGAACACTCACAGTATTTTGTATACTTTTGTATATGTTTAAAATTTGTGATAATTGTTTAAAAACAAGACGACACTGCAGAAAACAGTTTGGCATTTTCTCAAAAGTTAAACGTACAGCTACCATATGATCCAACAACTCTGCTACTACCTACACTGCACATCTGAAAGAACTGAAAGCAGGTTTTTGAGTAAATATTTGTACAGCAATGATCATAGCAGCATGATTCACAATAGCTACAAGGTGGAAACAACCCAAGTGTCAATCAACCGATGAATAACAAAATATGGTATATACACACAGTGGGATTTATTAAGCCAAAAAAGGAATGGCATTTTGTTACATGCTATAACATGGATGCACCTTGAAAACACTAGGTTTAGTGAAATAAGCCAGACATAGAAACATAAATATTGTAGATTTCACTTACATGAGGTACCTAGAATAGGCAAATTCATAGAGACAGAAAATAGAATAGAGGTTTCTAAGAGCTGGTGGGTGGGATGATTGGGTTGTTACTATTTGATGGTTACAGAGTTTTTGTTGAGGATGAAGAAAAAGTTTTGGGTTCAGACTGTGGTGTTGATAGTTACACAACACTGTGACTGTATTTAATGCCACTGAACTGCATACTTATAAATGGTTAAAATAAATATGATTTATGTATATTTTACCACAATAAAAAAAGAGGAATAACTGAGTTGAAATTTCAATTCTTCCTTGTCTAAGAGTCAGTTTCATCGTCTGTAAAATTAGTAATTGTAGTTGCCTATCCTCTGAGCTTAGTGCAGAGTAAGCACTCAGTAGGAGATATCAGTACTACTTCCACTTCAACAGCAAAGGACTGTTGTGAAGATTAACAAAGTCAATGGATATGAAAGAAATTTCTAAATGGCAAACTGCTATACAAATATTAACAAACATTAGGTGTTACTGTCTCCCAAGGCCATGGAACAGGTCAGAAGAAGGATAATTCCTTTGCACTGGTATGTCTTACATGGGCCAAGAGAATATATGGGTTTCTGTACTATATCAGAAGGTATTAGAAAAAGAAAGCATAAAACTTAGAGAACAATTGTCTTTTACCCCGATGCTTAAACATGCTCAGGCAACTGCTTAAAATAAGTGCTAAAGACATAATGGACATACCCTTTCTTTCCTTTTAGGCTACTACTATTCTTACTAAAAGTTTACTTCATTTTCAAAATATAGAACATGGAAGCTTATAGAATTTCTTAAGCATATCTAGAGCCTACTGCCAAATACTATAGTTCAATTCATATCTTTAATCTCATTTTGAAACAGCAATTACAAATGTGTATTTAAGGAAACCACTAGCTTCCCTTTTTGAACCCATGAAATGAGGCCAGGATTCACCTTAGCATAAGCTGATAACTACTGAATTACTATGAATTATTACAGTATCAGAAAGAAGGTCATTTTCAATTACAGGTTCCATTTACCTCTGGCTTATAATAGCGGCGAGTATATGTTAAGTCAATAATCAGCCAAAGTTCTTCATTGCGTTATTGGAGTCTGTTAAAAAAGATCCAAGGGGGAAAAACATTCTTCTGGAGCATGATCCTTTTCAAAACTCTGTCAGAAAAAATAAAATACGAAAGAACATGTGTTTAAAATCCTTTATTATGTTATCAATTTATTCAAACCCTGTGATGCTAACATATGAGATTCAAAGTAAAGTTTCTTCCTCTGCAGTTTACAAGCGGTATTATGATCCTTTCTTCCAGAGAGATTAGACGGAAGAAAATAAGCTCACTTCTATATATTTATTTCTATGTTTGTTTATTTCATCTTGGTCTCCTAACCAGACTGTAAACTCCCAGAATGCAGGGACTACATCAATTTTGCCTACCGCTGTACTGTCAGCTCCAAGCAGAGTGCCTGTAAATAGACACATAAATAAATACTTCTTGAATATTACCTATATCAAGGATGGTTTTCACTGCTAAATATTCTTTTATGTATTTGGCTTATTTATGTACTCTGTTCGATTGATATGTTTGGTTATTCAAGTGCCAGCAACACACTTTTCTTTTTAAATTAGTAGACTAATTTTAGAGCAGTTTGAGATTCACAGCAAAACTGAGCAAAATGTACACAGTTCCCACTTATACCCTCTCTCCATCAAACCACACAGCCTTCCCCATTATCAACATGCCATACCAGTGTGCTTCCTTTGTGAGAATTCGTGAACCAACACTAACACATCATTATCAATCAAAGTCCATAGTTTATTGCATTCATGGTACAAGTAACTGACTATTTCTTTATTTCTAGTATAGTAATCCGCAAACATTTACATACGAGATACATATTACTTTCTTATAAATTACTTTATTCTTCATTTATACTTAGGCATTCCATTGTTTTTTATTTTAAATTAAGTTCAAAAGTAGGTTGTATTTATCTATGAATTCCATTTCTGGATAGTAAAGGAGGTATTAAAAAGTATTTGCTATAAAAATGGAAAATGGAGTATGACGGAGATGAGAGCCAGGGCTCTATATGGTGAATTCAGATTTCTGGAAGAATACGGTATTAAGTTTTGCTTACCTTTTTTAAAGGTACTTTGAAAGCAATGAAACGAGTCCCAGGCATCTGCTGTCCAAATGGCAGATAGTCTTTCCAACTATTAATATATTTTTTGTTAGGAAACTTTTGTGAGGCTGTCTCCCTACATAGGATGAATGCGCCTTGAAAATGGAAATCATATCCGTCTATAGTAGGTTCCTCTTCTTTCTGCTTTGCATTTTGCTGCTCCACTTATTCAACCCCGCCTTGTAATAAGCTACACTTCCCTTGTTCCTGTTCTCCCATCTTGAAAACAGATAAGAGGCAACAAAACAATGCAATGGTCTCAATAAATAAGGGTTATCTAAAACCAAAGATGGCCCGAACTTCTGTATCCCTGATAAAACCTAGCCTGGTGTTGACTACTAAGGTATCATTAATACATGAATGTTGAATGAAATAGTTTGAACTCAATTCTTCCACTTCACTATTTACTTTTACTCCTCATACAAAACCTGAAAATAAAATTCCTTAATGCTAGGAATCACGGTGAAAAATAATATCTGAACTGACTTTTGTAAGATGAGTTAGAACTAACGTTAATTCAGTGTATCTGAAGCATAGAAAGTTAGGGCAATAGTGGCACAAGATGGGGCTAGAGAAGCAGAGAGGATTCTAGACCACGCAGAGTGTTAAAGGCCAACAGTTTGTTTTCTATTCTGAAAACAATGTTTTTTGAGGAAGTTTATGAGCAATGTTCCAACTTGCTTTTAAGGTTTCTTGTGTGAAGAATGGATTGGAAGGAAACAAGAAATATGGACACTACTTAGGACCTAATTGCAACAGACAGGCAAGTTCAGTATTAGGATGTTGAGGAAGAGGTGATAGATTCAAAAGAAATTCAGGAGATATAATGAAGCAGGCTTAATGGGGTATGAGATTCAGGAAAGGAAGGTCTTAGAGATTTAAAGTGTTTACTGCACACATGAGCAAAGTCTCAAAATTAATCATTTGAACGTACAGAGGTAGATCTCTCAAATGACACCGGTTAGGAAGCAACAGTACGCCCTTTATAATTCCTAGAGACAACACAAATCAACTGTTTTCAATGGAAAATTTGACAGTGCCCATGTGTTTTTTCACTCAATCTTAGTTCCAGTTCATCTTAGTCACATTTTCTGTGCCAAAACGACACAGCTTGAGGAACTGAAGGGGATTCCATTTCGGTAATTAAGAAGTGTCCCCAACACTCACAGTCCTATATTAAAAAGTAGTCCCTCTGCATTTTACCTGAGGAGCAATGGCCAGAGCCTCCCTTTTAAAACGATGGGGGGAAAACACAACACACACACTGTCCCTTTCAGCTACTGTGAACTGAGCCGCGAGACGACCAATACCCCCTAGCACAGCGCGGACAGGGCAGCACGCGGGGGCAACAGTCACAGGAGAGAGCAAAGGAGACGAAGCCCAGACCCAGGGGCTCTGAGCTCCACCAGCAACACCCAGCGGTCAAGGCGTATTACCTTTCCGGGATGTGCTTTCCGCCCTTCCTCCTGGCCGACGAACGTCCGGAAAAGCCGCGACGCTGACCCCAGCGCCCACGGGCATGATGCCACTGCCACATGATGCCATGTGACCCCCAAGGTGCTGCCCACCGAACGCCAAGAATGCCAAAGTCGCCAACCCGGCGCCTCCGGTGCCAGCACAAGGCCCCCAAACAACAAGCGCCTAGGCATAAGCCCACGCATCGCGCGGACCTCTTTCTACTACGCATGCGCCACCGCGCGTCGAGATGACGTCATCACGCAGGCGGATTAACGCGCTTGATTAGTAAAGAGAATTCTGATACCTGCAATTTCCCTCCTTTGCTGGAATGTGGTAAAATATAGATAAATCATATTTATTTTAACCATTTATAAATATGCAGTTCAGTGGCGTTAAATACAGTCACAGTGCTGTGTAACCACCACCACTGTCTATAACCAAAAATTTTCATCATCCTCAACAAAAACTCTGTAACCATCAAACAGTAACAACCCCAATTTCCCTCCCACCAGCCCTTAGTAACCTCTATTCTATTTTCTGTCTCTGTGAATTTGCCTATTCTAGGTACTTCGTGTAAGTGGAATGTACAATATTTGTCCTTCTGTGCCTGCCTCTTTCACTAAACACCGTGTTTTCAACGTTCATCCATGTTATAGCACGTAACGAAATGCCATTTCCTTTTTGGCTTCATAAATCCCATTGTGTGTATATACCATTGTTTCTTCTTCAACGGTTGATTGACACTTGGGTTTTTTCCACCTTGTAGGTATTGTGAATCATGCTGCTATGATCATTGCTGTACAAATATTTGTTCAAATCCCTGCTTTCAGTTCTTTTAGATGAGCAGTGGAGGTAGTAGCAGAGTTGTTGGATCATATGGTAGCTGTACGTTTAAGCTTTGAGAAACTGCCAAACTGTTTTCTACAGTTTTGCCTTGTTTTTAAACAATTAGCACAAATTTTAAACGTATACAAAAGTATAAAAATACTGTGAGTGTTCCTTGTATACCCATGAACTCATCCAGCTTTATTATTTACCAATTGATGTCTGTCATGTTTTATCTATACCCCCACCTGTTTCACCCCATTCCATATTATCTTGAAGCAGTTCTGAGAAAACATGTAATTACACCTGTAGGTTTTTGGTATGTATATTTAAAGTATAGGACTTTTATTCCTTAATATCATTTTTAATAATAAATACCCAGTGAGTGCTCAAATTTGCAGTTGTCTCCTAAATGTCATAAAAAATTGTTTTTAAGAATTTTGAATTAGATCCAAGTAAGGTCCACACTTTGCCGTTGATTGTTAGGTCTCTGAAGTCCTGTTTAATCTCTAGGTTCTCCCTCCATGTCTCTCTCACTTTTTTTCCTCCTTGAATTTTATCTTTAAAGAAACCAGGTAATTTGCCCCATCTAGATTTTGATGATTACATTCACCTCTCTAAGTGAAGTGGCACAGGAATACTGGCCTTGCCTGTCGTTGCCAGGATTAACTGAATAGTGCATTAGCTGCCCTGGTGCTCAGGTGTTGAGTACATGGTAATTTACATACCAGGCCCTATTCGTGGGCCTCCTGATGCAGCAGTTTCCTTGGCTCTGCCCCTGTCGTCAGCTGCCCCTAGGATAACTCTGAGC
>NW_021703765.1:29160305-29167617 GCF_005190385.1 Monodon monoceros
TTTCAATTACGGGTTCCATTTACCTCTGGCTTATAATAGCGGCGAGTCAATAATCAGCTAAAGTTCTTTGTTGTGTTCTTGGAGTTTGTTAAACAAGATCCAATGGGGAAAAACATTCTTCTGGAGCAAGATTCTTTTCAACATTCTGTCAGAAAGAATAAAATAAGAAAGAGCATGCATTTAATGTCCTTTATTATATTATCCATTTATTCAAACCTTGTGATGCTAACATATGAGATTCAAAGTAAAGTTTCTTCCTCTGGAGTTTACAAGCGGTATTATGATCCTTTCTTCCAGAGAGATTAGATGGAAGAAAATAAGCTCACTTCTATATATTTATTTCTATGTTTCTTTATTTCATGTTGGTCTCCTAACCAGACTGTAAACTCTGAGAAGGCAGGGACTACATCAATTTTGCCTACTACTGTATTTCCAGCTCCAAGCAGAGTGCCTATAAATAGACACATAAATAAATACTTCTTGAATATCTACCTATATGAAGGATGGCTTTCACTGCTAAATATTCTTTTATGTATTTGGCTTATTTATGTACTCTGTTTGACTGATCTGTTTGGTTATTCAAGTGCCAGCAACACACTTTTCTTTTTAAATTAGTAGACTAGTTTTAGAGCAGTTTGAGATTCACAGCAAAGCTGAGCCAAAAGTACAGAGTTCCCACTTATACTCTCTCTCCTTCAAACCACACAGCATTCCCCATTATCAACATGCCATACCAGTGTGCTTCCTTTGTGAGAATTCATGAACCAACACTGACACATCATTATCAATCAAAGTCCATAGTTTATTGCATTCATGGTAAAAGTAACTGACTATTCCTTTATTTCTAGTATAGTCATCCGCAAACATTTACATACTGAGATACATATTACTTTCTTATAAATTACTTTATTCTTCATTTATAGTTAGGGCATTCCATTGGTTTTGTTTTTAATTAAGTTCAAAAGTAGGTTGTATTTATCTATGAATTCCATTTCTGGATAGTAAAGGAGGTATTAAAAAGTATTTGCTATAAAAAGGGAAAATGGGGTATGACAGGGTTGAGAGCCAGGGCTCTATATGGTGAATTCAGATTTCTGGAAGAATACGGTATTAAGTTTTGCTTACCTTTTTTAAAGGAACTTTGAAAGCAATGAAACGAGTCCGACGCCTCCACTGTCCAAATGGGAGATAGTCTTTCCACCTATTAATATATTTTTTGTTAGGCAAATTTTATGTTAGGCTGTCTCCCTGCATAGGAGGAATGCGACTTGAAAATGGAAATCATATCCCTCTATAGTAGGTCTCTCTTCTTTCTGCTTTGCACTTTGCTGCTCCACTTATTCAACCCCACCTAGTAATAACCTATACTTCCAGTGTTCCTGTTTTCCCATCTTGAAAACAGATAAAAGGCAACAAAACAATGCAAAGGTCTCAAAAAATTAGGGATATCTAAAACCAGAGATGGCCAGAACTTCTGTATCCCTGATAGAACCTAGCCCAGTGTTGACTACCAAGGTATCATTAATACATGCATGTTGACTGAAATAGTTTGAACTCAATTCTTCCCCTTAACAGTTTAGTTTTTGTCCTCATACAAAACCTGATAAGAAAATTCCTTAATGCTAGGAATCACAGTGAAAAATAATATCTGAACTGACTTCTGTAAGATGGGTTAGAACTAAGGTTAATTCAGTGTATCTGAAGCATAGAAAGTTAGGGCAATAGTGGCACAATATGGGGCTAGAGAAGCAGAGAGGATTCTAGACCACGCAGAGTGTTAAAGGCCAACAGTTTGTTTTCTATTCTCAAAACAATGCTTTTGAGCAATGTTTATGAGCAATGTTCCAACTTGCTTTTAAGGTTTCTTGTGTGAAGACTGGATTGGAAGGAAACAAGAAATATGGACACTACTTAGGACCTAATTGCAACAGACAGGCAAGTTCAGTATTAGGATGTTGAGGAAGAGGTGATAGATGCAAAAGAAATTCAGGAGATAAACTGAATCGGGCTTAATGGGGTATGAGGCGGAGAAAAGGAAGGTCTTAGAGATTTAAAGTGTTTACTGCACACATGAGCAAAGTCTCAAAATTAATCATTTGAACGTACAGAGGTAGATCTCTCAAATGACACCGGTTAGGAAGCAACAGTACGCCCTTTATAATTCCTAGAGACAACACAAATCAACAGTTTCGATGGAAAATTCGGCAGTACCCGTGCGTTTTTTCACTCAAACTTATTTCCAGGTCCTCTTACTCACATTTTCTGTGCCAAAACGACACAGCTTGAGAATTGAAGGGGATTCCATTTCGGTAATTAAGAAGTGTCCCCAACACTGACAATCCCATCTTAAAAAGCAGTCCCCCCTGCATTTTACCCGAGGAGCAATGACCAGAGCCTCCCTTTTAAAACGATGGGGGGGAAACAGAACATCACATCCTGTCCCTTTCAGCTACTGTGAACTGAGCCGCGAGACGACCAATGTCCCCTAGCACAGCGCGGACGGGGCAGCACGAGCGGGGGCAACAGTCACAGGAGAGAGCAAAGGAGACGAAGCCCAGGCCCAGGGGCTCTGAGCTCCACCAGCAACACCCAGCGGTCAAGGCGTATTACCTTTCCGGGATGTGCTTTCCGCCCTTCCTCCTGGCCGACGAACGTCCGGAAAAGCCGCGACGCTGACCCCAGCGCCCACGGGCATGATGCCATTGGCTCATGTGACCCCCAAGATGCCGCCCACCCAACGCCAAGAATGCCAAAATCTCCAACCCGGCGCCCCCGGTGCCAGCACAAGGCCCCGAACCACAGGCGCCTAGGCATAAGCCCAGGCAGCTCGCGGACCTCCTTCTACTGCGCATGCGCCACCGCCTGTCGAGATGACGTCCTCCCACCGAGACGCTTCATTACTAAAGAAGAGTCTGACGCCTGCAATTCCCTCCTTAGCCGGAAGATGGTAGCAGAGGTCCATTAGTTCGTGTGTGCACCCTTCAGAATTCCAATCATATGGGACATGGAAAGTTGTCCCACTCTCCCAGTATCTTGTGTGGTTCTTTCACATATTTCCCAAGTGTTTACATTCACACTTGTTGTATCTTGTATGTAAGTATTTCTACGTAATGGAGATCCTGTATTTTATACAAGAGCAGCATACTATACATAGTATACAATCTGTCTTGGACAGTGATTTTCCCAGTCAATTTTTGCGTACATCCATTCCATTCTCTTTAATAGCTGTGTCACATTACATAATTTACATGGCCAGTCCAATACTGATGGACTTTTAGTTGTTTTCAGTTTGGGGGTATTTTGTTTGTTTTTTTGTTTTTGTCCTCTGTTATAGATAGGCTGCAATGTGAACCTCTTTATACATGTGTATAGCTATATATAAATTTCTAGACATAGAATTTCTGGAATGAAAGAGATGCAAACTTAAAATATTGAAAGATTTTCAATCAACCTAATCTGCCTAATCAACCTTCAAAAATAATCTATCAACTTATACTCCACTCACAGTGAAACATTTATTGGGTTTCTATTATGTGCCTGGTATCATGCTGGAGGTTGACAGTATGGATTTACATTTTAGACAATGCCAAAATATGCCTGAGAGAGATAAGAGTGGAGCTCAAGTATAACATTTCCTCACAGTATCAGGCATACGGATCTGTACCTGTTAGAAAAACTATGAATCCTGCCACAAGTGGAACAGCAAAGAACAGCATGTCCTACAGTAGGTCTGAAGGTATAATAGCATACTAAATTCCAGTGTTCTTTATAATAACAAATGTTTTTTGTTAGTTTTACTTTTCAGTTTCTAATTTCTGAAAGTATCTTACATACACTGTGAGTAATCTTCACAACCATTTGAGCTGGGTAAACTCAGTCAGGAAGGTCAGAATTATTGAATGAATGAATGAATGAGTAAAAAGATCACTAGTTTTAACGTATCTGGGACAGTCATAGTCTAACCAAGTTTCAATCCACATGCATTTATTTACAATTCTGAAAACTTCCACATAATTACAAATGGGACAATAGTAGTAAATTACTATTTGTATAAAGAAAAGATACAAGTTAGCACAACCTAGTTGGCAAACCTACAACTAGGCACATTCAATTTGGGGCTAAGTCATAAAATATTCTTTTGCAATTTATGAAAAATATCCAATAGGCATGTAATAGCCAAAAACTACAAATGATACAAATATCTATAGACATGACAATATACAAATTGAGATATAAATCTATCAGAAACTAGAAAATCTATGTTGGTCTTATAGTTCCAGCTTGCTAAAAGATACAGGCTTTGGGTGGGAACACAAAAAAATCCAGACCTGGCCATAACGGGGTTTCCAGAAAGTATGGGAACTAACAAAGAGTAGGTCTCTGGATGGGAGTGGGTCCAACGTGAGATGAAACAATGCCTCAATGGGTACGTAGTATGCTGGGAGGGGGGAAATATAGGAGCAAGGGATATTTGGAGAATCAGACAGCTAAGTATTTGACACTAACAAAATCTACCAGTATCTCATATGGCCTCAGGTATCATGCAAGGGTTTGAGGGATTCCAGTATTTAATTAAATCAAAATGTGACAATGGGAGGAATTAAGGACAGCCTCAGGGGTAGACGAACTGGGGATGTTACACCAAGACATGTCTCCAGTTAACCTGATGGGTTCAAAATGCAGGAAGTGGGTATATGGGACAAGACAATACCCTAACTGTAAGAATAAAGGTTTAGGTCAGGGTAGGGCCTCATGTTCCTAAGTGTTGAAATAGAGTTCTTCAGTTTCTTCCTCCTAAATGTAATATTCTTTTAGAAGTTAAGATGATGCTGAGCCTGCAAGCTAAAGTTAAATGGCTGGAACTAGGGAGAGAAAATAAGTTACATAGGCTCGGAACCAGGAAAAGCCTAACTAAGGGTTTGCCTAACTAAATAGAAGTGAAAGTTGGAACTGAATATTTTAATATGTAAACATTTTACTGATACCAAAATGTGTCTTACCACACTCCCCACAATCTCACACCACCCACACTAGCCTGCAGTAGCTAAGGGTCCCTTGATTTCCATGGAAATATAGAGAAAGGAGACACTGATCTGGCTTACAGGTATTTAGTAAGTTGTTAGCCTCACATCACATACTAGTATCATGTAAGTAGGCCATCTGAAGTAGGAAGCTTAGGGGGAAAATCTTGAAAAACACTTAAAAGCTTAAGCCACATCTCTATACTACAACACCTTTCACAATTTCTTCTCACATAAGCATCATCCCCGTCAGTTAAAGAAGTCGTATCTCATAATAAGAAAAACAGGCCTTAAAATTAAATGTGTGTCTTTGGAGGTCCCATCTATGGGATATCTTCCTGATACCACAAAAGCCCCTAGAAAGATCAATCTTTGCACCCCTCATTGAAAGCTTACCACCAAGGAAAATGACTAGATCCATAGATTTCCTCCCTCAAACCAGCTTACCTCACATATAAATCATTAGCAACTCAGTCCTTACTCACATTATCACAGTCACAAGAGTGGTTAGGGAGCAAAGCACTAACCACAGGAACTAAAACAGAGGCAACCCAGGCCAAGTTGGGCTGATGGCAGATATCTGCTCCTTACGCTTGGGTGCATAATGCGACCCACCGCAATGTCTTTTTCACAGACCCTTTTTAAAGTTTCTTCACAAAATCCAACAGGTCAAGTTCACTCATGATGCTTCAAGAAAAATAATCATCAAGACAAAAACATGCAATATGTCTTACAATGTTGGAGCCCTTAAAAATATGACAAGGAAATAACCATGTAGACAAAACCAGAGCATTTAAAAAAATCTGTATTCTACAAACATACAAGTGAATGCTATTAATAAGGTAATATGACATAAAACAAAATGAGAAATATATGTAAGACTGTTCCCTTTAGTGTACAGAATTCATGGCAGTTGCTGCACTATCGAGCTACTTATATCTATGACTGTCTGTTCTGGTAATACAAAATGAGGCCAAAGTGTGTCAACTTGTTTCCCACAGAAACCAAAAAATCTACATGAATCTCTTTTCTCCTGTGCCCTTTCACCTTATCTGCTCCCAGTTCTCCACGAAATGTCCTCTTCCTTCTCTAATTATTGTCCTCTTCATTTTGCTAGGCCTTGCACCCAAGCATGCAAGACAGAGAGTCTTAGAGGTCCAAGATTCTAGAGTGGCTGTTTGCAAGGGGGAGGAGGAGATTACAGTAACTGCCACACTGTATATACTTCTGTGCAAAGAAAAAGGGACAGTATTCAGAATGTTTCTCACATATAAAAGAGCTGGATGGCAGGCTACCAGTGTGGCCCAAGGAACTAGAGGTAGCAAATTATGGGGAAAACAATTGCAACCAAAGGCTGGAAGAGGAAAGGTTTGCAACCAGCTCTGTCTCCTAGCTCTCTGGTATTTGTGTCCAACAGACAGAGTCTATTTTATGAAGCAACAAGCACTGAAAAGAAGACTCCTGCTGCTGGAAGTTGACAGGAAGTAATATCCATGAGGGTAAGAATGCAAGATCAAGACTTGTCCTGGAAACAATGCTCATAATGGAAAAAAAAAAAAAGAAAGCAGAAGAGAAATGTAAGACGCAAGTCCAACTTGGCCGAGCCTGGCCCAGCCCAAGGAAGGTAGGAGTCAAGGAGATGAAACTAAAAGAGAAGAGCCTTACACCACAACACTCTCCACAAGGTACACTCAACAAACTTCACCCTAAGCTTTAACCAAGTTACAAAGAGAGCTTCTTAATCCCAACTTTTGCTCCTTAAAAGCTGCTATAAGTTCACTAATTAGAGAGATATGATTTCAGAACAACTGTAATAGTTCAAACTAGATGGCTCTTGCCTTCACAAGGGTATTAATTAAATAAGATATATATAGCTCTAAGTATATGATACATAAAATATAATACTCTGTAGGATATAGGTAACTGTTAGTAAATTATTTTAATGAACGTCTGTAAGAAATGATGCAATGATTTCCCTAATGTAAGAGCCTGGGGGAGGTAAATCTGTCTTCTAGGATTTCCTCCCAAGAGCTCAGAAATTTAGGTGTTGTTTTAGCTCTCCTACACTCTCTCCACCCAAGCCCGCCTTCCTGTTGGGGATCGGACCTCCCTATTGGCTATCTCATACCTTTAAACTGCCTGCTTTGTGAGATCATTCTCCTACATCATCACAAGTGACCAGTGACCACTGAGCAGTAACCAGTGGCCTTTGTACTGGACACATGCGCCATTCAGCTGCAGCCACTCAGACATCCTCTGGTGTTGTCTCCTCATCCCTTGTATCTGCAGTT
>NW_021703765.1:29167717-29169204 GCF_005190385.1 Monodon monoceros
AGGTTGAGCTGAGTTAGTAGAAGCAGGGTGGGCACGGTCAGCAACAGCAGGCTGATGTGAGGCCAGAGACTGTGGCCTCTGAGGAGCAGGTCGAGCTTGAGGCATTTCCCAGGCAGAAAAAGGCTGAGGTATCAACTTTGACCTTCCTAGGAGGCAGTCGCTCATACTAGGATGGAAATGGACACTCTTTTTCAACACTGCTGTCTGGTTTCTGTGCTTCGACTTGAGTTTTCTCAGGACCCTTACCCTCACGTGGGGTATTCCGCTATGGCTGGATGCTTGGGGTGGCTGGAGGTCTTTAGTGTTGCTTGAATTTCCCAAGACCCGAAAAGAAGAGAGACCAGTTTTCTTATCATTTTTCTTCCCCAGTGCATGAAAAACTTTCACAGATTCCAGCATGCGCATGCCTAGGGAGGTTCAAGGCTTTTTAATGCTCTCTTGGATAAGCTCAATTTGGTGTTGCTTTTGCTTTGTCTGGGGAATTGTTGACTTCTCTTCTGCTTTGACTTTGTTCCCTGACTGCTTATTCTCTTCAGCCTTCTTCCTTCCTCTGGTGCTTTTGTTCTTTTCCTGCCCATGGCTCTTCGTTTTGCTGACCTTTCTGGATGCAGCTTTCTGAGGTTTGCCTTTAGAATCCTTGGCCGTGTTCACAGGAGCCCAGTCACTGACTGCAGCATTGCATAGAACCACTTCTCTCCCTAACAGGCAATCTGGATTCTTTGGCTGGATTTTGGCCTTGGGAGCACCACTGATAGGTTCAGAGGCTTTATGTTTGTTCTTCCTGGTTTGATCAGAGGGAAACTTTATGACACTTGGCTTTTCCTGCACCTTATTCGCCTTAGTGGCTCTGTTGTCTTTGGCTTTGATCACGTTGGGACCTTTCTGTTGATCAAGATCTTTCAAAGAATTAAAGAGCTGTGGAAGGTGAGTACCCTCCGCCAGTGTAGTAATATCTGGAAAACCACTGCTAGATTCCATCCCATTTTTAGGTGTCCCTAGGTCCTCAAGACTCAGGCTGTTCTTTCCCAGTTCAGCATTTTCAGATCCAGGCTGCTCCTTTGGCTGAGGGGATCAGTGCAGGCGAGGATCTGGTGAATATCAGGGATTTCTTTAAAACTTGTTTCTGTGATGGGTTGAGCAGACACAGGGTAGTAGATTCCAGAGCTGGAAGCTGGTGGTTGGATATTTGTGAGCTGGATCTCCTTTAGTACCATTACCATTTCTGGTTGCACAGAGACCCTACTTACTCTGTATGACACAGAGCCATAAGATTGCATGCAGGAGCCAAGTTCTCCAAAGATTAAAGACCCCAATGTGCCTTGGTTATAGTAATATACCTCACTTCCTTCTTGGTAGGGAAGTGAAAGGCTGTGCCCCTGTCTGGGAATTTGAGATGGTGTTCCCTGAGCAAGCCTGGCAGAAAGTGATGGATATAGAGGGACCATGTTTTTGGTGCCTGCAGTTTTATCATACTGGGCTGCCATAAA
>NW_021703765.1:29169304-29172788 GCF_005190385.1 Monodon monoceros
CCTCAAACATAGTGAGAATTTATCAATCTCCCTGATTTTTTCATTACGCTCTTGTTCTTACAGAAAATTTTCAAAATCCATCTGTACTTGGAACTCTAAATTCTCTGCAGCACTCTCTTCCAGTGGTGAGCAATGCAACTTCCCTTACAGGAAGTGTCTGCAACTTCTCCAGAGTCTCTGCTCCTGCCGTCAGTTCGGCATCACCTACTGGTACCTCCTTCCAGACACTCATGTGTAGTGCCTACCTTCACCAACAGTCTAGCACAACTCTGTTATCTGGAGTTACTGACCAGAGCCATATCTCCACTTCAGCAGCTTCTTATCCAGTTGTTCTTGACTGGGACATCACAGGAAGCACTGAAAAGAATTTTTCTTCACTCGGAGACTTTACTCTGGCAGTCACTGACCAGCACACAGCTGCTTCCTCCATGTTTATGGCAGCCCAGTATGATAAAACTGCAGGCACCAATAACATGGTCCCTCTATATCCATCACTTTCTGCCAGGCTTGCTCAGGGAACACCATCTCAAATTCCCAGACATGGGCACAGCCTGTCACTTCCCCACCAGGAAGGAAGGCAGGTATATTACTATAACCAAGGCACATTGGGGTCTTTACTGTGTGGAGAACGTGGCTCCTGCTTGCAATCCTATGGCTCTGTGTCATACACAGGAAGTAGGGCCTCTGTGCAACCAAAAATGGTAATGGTACTAAAGGAGATTCAGCCCACAAATATCCAACCACCAGCTTCCAGCTCTGGAATCGACTACCCTGTGTCTGCTCAACCCATCACAGAAACAAGTTTTTAAGGTGAGTAAAAACAGCAAGAAAGTTGAACAATGAGGTCAGCATTCTAAAATGGGGACAAATCTGCCGCTGGGAAGTGATGTATAGACAGGTAGAATTTAGATCCTGTGCCTTTAATAACCACTACCTTCGCTCAGGGCTCTCTGGTTTTAGACTCTATATAAGAACACCTAGGGCTTCCCTGGTGGCACAGTGGTTAAGAATCCGCCTGACAATGCAGAGGACACGGGTTAGAACCCTGCTCTGCGAAGATAACTCATGCCGTGGAGCAACTAAGCTCATGTGCCACAACTATGAAGCCTGCATTCTAGAGCCCGTGAGCCACAACTACTGAAGCCAATGCGCCTACAGCCTGTGCTCCACAGTAAGAGAAGCCACCACAATGAGAAGCTTGCACACTGCACCCAAGAGTATCCCCCACTAGCTGCAACTAGAGAAAGCCCATGCACAGCAATGAAGACCCAGTGCAGCCAAAAAAATACAAACAGAAAATAAATAAGTTCAAAAAATAAATACATAAATTTTAAAAGAAGAACACCTAATTCAGGTGGGAAAGTGGGAGGGACACTCTGAAGGTCATCTATGCTACATGTACAAGAACCTTGAGTGCATACAAATAGGTACCACATTTTTCACTGCTGTAGCCGATCATTCCCCCTGCACTACCACACTGTATCACTCCCTCCCCTGATCTACTTCTAGAGTCTCTTTGGAAGGTGTTTCAGAACTCTCGTTATTCACTTCCTTAATTTATACCAGGATTTAAAACCTTGTGGTCCGAGATCCTGCCCAGAGGAAGCAGGCTAAGACTATGCCTTTGTTTATACATTTCATCATGAAGGGCTCTACTCCCTCTCCTAGTTCATGGTGTGAAGAGTTCTCAGCCTCTCAGGAAAGTGGAGAGAACTGAAAGGACTCCATATGAGAATCCCGGTCTTTGTAAAACATTTCATTTTTTAAAATTAAGACTCATTTTTTCTTTGACTCATAAAAATCCTATGAAGTACAAAGAAAGCCAAGAATCAGTGACATGAAATGATCACCACTAAGAATTACAACAGTCACCACTTATCTTGTAGCATAGGGCACTGTCCATGATCCTTAAGAAAAGTTAGTAGAAATGCTTTGTCCATCTTCCCCCAAAACATCAGCACAGCAATCATGAACCTTGAAAGGTGCATGATTGCTGTGTTGGTGTTTAGAGGGAGCATCTCACTTACCAGTGACTGTCTTCCACCTTGATTCCTTTGTAGAGATGGAGACTTCCCTGGTGATGAAAAACTTCCTGGGATTGCAGCCTCCAAGCCAGACATTTTGTGTGACACAAACTCAAGAACTCTGAAAGTCCTGCAGGAGCAGAAATATTCAGATGCTTGAGAGTAACCCACCACCTGAACTTGGGGACATTTCAGGGACAGCTCCAGTTCAGAGTGCCAGTAGTCTCCTGGCCCTGCTTCCAGCTCCAATCCAGGGACAAATAGAGAGTACGAACTTGGAGGATATTAAAAACCAACCTTTCAAAGCCTCTGGATGCCTACCAGTCCCAAGAGAAAGAAAAGACCCTCCACTACTCCCTTTAGAAATCCCTGATATTCACCAGCTAATCCCCTTAGCCAAGAAGAGCAGCTTGGTTCTGAAAATGCTGATCTGGGAAAGAACAGCCTGAGTCTTGAGGACCTAGGGACACCTGAAAATGGGATGGAATCTAGCAGTGGTTTTGCAGACATTACTACATTGGCGGAGGATATTCACCGTTCCCAGCTCTTTAATTCTTTGAAAGATCTTGATCAATCCAAAGGTCCCAACATGATCAAAGCCAAAGACAACAGAGCCATTAAGGTGAATCAGGTGCAGGAAAAGCCAAGTGTCATAAAGGTTCCCTCTGATCAACCCAGGAAGAAAAAACGTAAAGCCTCTGAGCCTATCAGTGGTGTTCCCAAGGCCAAAATCCAGCCAAAGAATCCAGATTGCCTGTTAGGGAGAGAAGTGGTTCTATGCAATGCTGCAGTCAGTGACAGAGCTCCTGTGAACACGACGAAGGATTCGAAAGGCAAACCTCAGAAAGCTGCATCCAGAAAGATCAGCAAAACGAAGAGCCATGGGCAGGAAAATACCAAAAGGACCAGAGGAAGAAACAAGGTAGAAGAGAATTAGCAGTCAGGAAAAAAAGTCAAGGCAGAAGAGGAGTCAACAATTCCCCAGACGAAGCGAAAGCAACACCAAATTGAGCTTATCCAAGAGAGCTTTAAAAAGCCTCGAACCTCCCTAGACATGCACATGCTGGAGTCTGTGAAGGTTTTACATGCACTGTGGAAGAAGAATGATAAGAGAACTGGGCTCTCATCCTGTTAGGTCTTGGGAAATTCAAGCAACCCTAAACACCCCTAGCCACCCACAGGTATCCACCCATTGTGGAATATCCCACGTGAGGGTAAGTGTCCTGAGAAAACTCAAGTCAAAACCCAGAAACCAGACAGCAGTGCTGAAAAAGAGTGTCCATCTCCATCCCAGTATGAGCTGCTGCCTCCTGGGAAGGTCAAAGTTGATACCTCAGCCTTTTTCTGCCTGGGAAATGCCTCAAGCTCGACCTGCTCCTCAGAGGCCACAGTCTCTGGCTTCACATCAGCCTACTGTTGCTGACCGTGCCCACCCTGCTTCTACTAACTCAGCTCAACCT
>NW_021703765.1:29172888-29179170 GCF_005190385.1 Monodon monoceros
GGAAGCAGCTGTGCGCTGGTCAGTGACTGCCAGAGTAAAGTCCCCGAGTGAAGAAGAATTCTTTTCAGTGCTTCCTGTGATGTCCCAGTCAAGAACACCTGGATAGGAAGCAGCTGAAGTGGAGATATGGCTCTGGTCAGTAACTCCAGATAACAGAGTTGTGCTAGACTGTTGGTGAAGGTAGGCACTACCCATGAGTGTCTGGAAAGAGGTAGCCATAGCTGATGCCAAACTGACAGCAGGAGCAGAGACTCTGGAGAAGTTGCAGACACTTCCTGTTAGGGAAGTTGCATTGCTCACCACTGGAAGAGAGTGCTGCAGAGAATTTAGAGTTCCAAGTACAGATGGATTTTGGAAATTTTCTGTAAGAACAAGAGGGTGATGAAAAAATCAGGGAGATTGATAAATTCTCACTATGTTTGAGGAACAACATTTTCTTAAGGTTCTTGCTATCAGGACACCTCTAATGTCAATACTTACTGAGAAACCAAAAATCAGACCGTTATGATGGTTGTAAGGACTGAGCAGTTTTACACTCTTCTGTATTAACTGCCTGTGCTCCCATGTTGGGCACAGATGAGCAGAAGACCCAAGTGGTATGGTTCAGACATTGTTCTCTAGGCTGGAAGCAACCTTCTCCCTGCCCTATCTTTCCCTTCAGCCTACACTAGTATTGACTTCTATGCTGTTTCCTAGACTGGAAGCATTTTAGACCTAGGAGGTTCTTAGAGAACGTCTATTTTCACAGTCTCATTTCATGAGGAAGGAAACTGAGGCTCAGAGAGGTCAGGTTGACTTGTTCAAGTTCTCTCATTACATTAGTATCCTTACCAGGTTTCACAACCTAAGTATCCTGACTTCCTTGCCAGGACGCTACTCTGAGCATGATACTGCCAGAAAGCAGGAGAAATAGAACTTATACTATAGGCAGTTTTTTGTCCGTTAGAAAACAGTACGACTATTACGATTGTAATCTTCAATGTCTCACTTTGCTTGTGCAGTTCCCACGCTATTACCTAGAGTTCACATATAGCTCAGTCCAACTGGTAATTTTAAAGAGTCATTTTTACCCTCTTCAAGCCTGGTTTCTCATCCTACCTCAAAATGATTACCCGAAAGTGAATTTCTTAAGTGCTTTTGGAAAGAAAAAAGTTATCTGATTACTTCAGATTACTCATCTGTAAAGTCGTTATAATACCACCACCAATAATGATAGCAGTAATAATTAATACATGAATAAACTGATATATTGTGTATGATTTATATGGAGGAAGATACAATAAGTTCTAGAAAGACACAGAAAAATCATGAAAAACATATTACATAATGAAAAAGATATACATAGTTATGAAAACTGGGGTATGTGGCAAGTATCAAAGCATAATGAGTTTACTAACAAATGACATTCTGTACCATACATGCAATGTTATGAAAGTGAATTTTGCCCACTGTATTTTAATGAATACTATTAACTAAAAGACACAATAGAAGGTGATTTTGAATGAGTTCCTAGCCAATACATACAGACAGAGAAGATATGTCAGTAAAAATGCATAAAAAGCAACAAAATTCAATCAATCTGAATGTATAGGTAGCCACAATATATGCAGACAAGTATTTCAATGAAAACTGGTACAAAGCAGACAGCAAAATAATAAATGTAAAAGAATTTCATTATTGTGCTCATTCATATTTTTACCCAGCAAGTAACAGGTATTCAGCCTGGTAGAAATATATGTTTCAAAGAATGGAAATATATAATAAGCAGAAAAGAACCTTAAAAAGTATCAAGAAGATTTTTGTATTTATCCTAGAACTTAGATTGTAATCATCTTCAACATCCAAGTAGATGAGATCCCAAAACCTAAAAGAAACCATCATCACTAGAATCCAATTAAAAAAGATTTTCAAATATAAGAACATCAAAAGGACTCCATAGTATTGTTCTAGATAAATGTGGATTTTTTTTTTTTTGCCACGCCGCATGGCCCTGGCAGTGAAAGCACTGAATCCTAACCACTGGACCACCAGCAAATTCCCTCAATGTGGAATTAGAGATGTGGGGCTTCACATTTTGTTTTTCTTCTTAGGTAGCTAAGATCTAAAAACTAACGATGGCTGTTGATCAATGTGCTCTCTGTGTTAGGAAGGAAAGAACTGTAAAGATGAAAAGCAACCTTGCCTTAGAAGCTACATATCACCCAAAAGAAATAGTCCTTCTGATTCAATTTAGAAGATATCATTTAAACTTTTTAATTGGTAAAACATCTACATAGTTTAAAAATTAGAAAGAATAAAACATTGAAAAGCAGACCCATAGATAACCACGTTGGTTTCTTGTATATAGGAAGCATCATTTCTAGGACATATTTCTAAAATGTTTATATTGAAAACTGTCAAGTGCCAACTGTATTCAGAGAGGCAATAAAAGAAAAACAAAACTGAGTATGACTTTTCTGGTAAGCTGCCTTTCCTGGTGATACCCCGTCCGGTCCTTACTTTCCTCTTAGTCTGTTAAAATAAGGATTTGCTACAATCAACCTTTTTTTGCCCTGCTCTGAGCAGAATTCACTCTATGATGTTTCTGCTTTAATTTAAAATCTTTGGTTCCCATCAACATTCCATTGCAAACTACGTTTCTCTTGAGAGCTCCTCTATGCTTTCCCTCTTCATTCTTATATTTTTCCCTATCTCTTGGTTCCTGTTCGCCTGTGCTGATGAAAACAATCCTAAAGTTCCTTACGTTTGACTCTGTGCCTCCCTATAGCTCAGTACTCTCCATCCTCTCTCCCTATTTTTTCTTTTCAACTAGTCGAAATATTAGTGGAGGGAGACCATTAGAGATGAAACATCTTGCTGTATATTGCTACTTTTCTATGTCACCTGGCTTTTCTGTGTTTCTGTTGAAACACTGTTGAGAAGTCTCTGATTTCATTTTCTACATGG
Source organism: Monodon monoceros (assembly GCF_005190385.1). Lineage (NCBI taxonomy): Eukaryota > Metazoa > Chordata > Mammalia > Artiodactyla > Monodontidae > Monodon > Monodon monoceros. Next base: position 29,175,835 of record NW_021703765.1, read on the forward strand.
GTACCATTTAAGGCTCAATATTAGAAAAGAAAGGGATCAGAGTGATCAACCAATGTAGTATCCTAACGTAACAGATAAGGAAAATATCAGGCTTTGTGAGACACTCAATGATTTGTCCAAAGTCACACAGATAGTAAATGCCAAATTCAAAACTGAAATTAGGTCTCCAGACTTCTAGTTCAATACTTTCCCTCATTATTCCGTGTTATTTTGAATCTACTAGTAAATTTAGGGGCAAAATAAATCTAGCGGAAAACTTTAAAAAGTTTTTTTTCTTACCTGACCTGGTCAGAGAAGAAGAGAAAACATCAACTGCAGATACAAGGGATGAGGAGACAACACCAGAGGATGTCTGAGGGGCTGCAGCTGAATGGCGCATGTGTCCAGTACAAAGGTCACTGGTTATTGCTCAGTGGTCACTGGTCACTTGTGATGATGCAGGAGAATGATGTCACAAAGCAGGCAGTTTAAAGGTATGAGATAGCCAATAGGAGGTCTGATCCCCAACAGGAAGGCGGGCTTGGGTGGAGAGAGTGTAGGAGAGCTAAAACAACACCTAAATTTCTGAGCTCTGGGGAGGAAATCCTAGAAGACAGATTTACCTCCCCCAGTCTCTTACATTAGGGAAATCATTGCAACATTTCTTAACAGACGTTCATTAATATAATTTACTAACAGTTACCTATATCCTACAGAGTATTATATTTTACGTATCATATACTTAGAGCTATATATATCTTATTTAATTAATGTCTTTCGGATGGAAAGAGCCATCTAGTTTGAACTACTAAACTTGTTCTGAAATCATATCTGTCAAATAGTGAACTTATAGCAGCTTTTAAGGAGCGAAAGTAGGGATTAAGAAGCTCTTTTTGTAACTTGGTTAAAGCGTAGGGTGAAGTTTGTTGAGTGTAACTTGTGGAGAGTGTTGTGGTACAAGGCTCTACTCTGTTAGTTTTGTCTCCTTGACTCCTACCTTCCTTGGGCTGGGCCATGCTGATCCAGGTTGGACATGCGACTTATATTTCTCTTCTGCTTTCTTTTTTTTTTTTCCCCCATTATGGGCATTGTTTCTAGGACAAGCCTTGATCTTGCATTCTTACCCTCATGGATGTTACTTCCTGTCAACTTCCAGCAGCAGGAGTCTTCTTTTCAGTGCTTGATGCTTCACAAAATAGACTCTGCCCATTGGAAGCAAATACCAGAGAGCTAGGAGACAGAGCTGGTTGCAAACCTTTCCTCTTCCAGCCTTTGGCTGCAATTGTTTTCCCCATAATTTGCTACCTCTAGTTCCTTGGGCCACACAGGTATCCTGCCATCCAGCTCTTTTATATGTTAGAGACATTCTGAATACTGTCCCTTTTTCTTTGCACAGAAGTATATACAGTGTGGCAGTTGCTATAATCTCCTCCCCCTTGCAAACAGCCACTCTTAGAATCTTGGACCTCTAGGATCCTCTGTCTTGCATGCTTGGGTGCAAGGCCTAGCAAAATGAAGAGGACAATAATTAGAGAAGGAAGAGGACATTCATGAAGAACTGGGAGCAGATAAAGTGAAAGGGCACAGGAGAAAAGAGATTCATATAGATTTTTTGGTTTCTGTGGGAAACAAGTTGACACTTTTTGGCCTCATTTTGTAATACCAAAACAGACAGTTATAGATATAAGTAGCTCGATAGTGCAGCTACTGCCATGAATTCTGTGCACTAAATAGAACATTCTTACATATATTTTTCATTTTGTTTTATGTCATATTACCTTATTAATAGCATTCACTGGTATGTTTTTAGAATACAGATTTTTTTAAGTGCTCTGGTTTTGTCTACGTGGTTAATTCCTTGTCATATTTTTAAGAACTCCAACATTGTGAGACATATTGCTTGTTTTTCTCTTGACGATTGTTTATCTTGAGGATCGTGAAAGAACTTGACCTGTTCGATTTTGTGGAGAAACTTTAAAAAGGGTCTGTTAAAAAGGCATTGTGGTTAGATGTATTATGCATCCCAGCGTAAGGAGCACATATCTGCCATCTGCCCAACTTGGCCTGGATTGCCTCTATTTAAATTCCCCTGGTTCGTGCTTTTCTCCCTAACCACTCTTGTGACTGTGATAATGTTAGTAAGGGCTGAGTTGCTAATGATTTTTATTTGAGGTTAGCTGGTTTGAGGGAGGAAATCTATGGATCTAGTCATTTTCCTTGGTGGTAAGCTTTCAGGGAGGGGTGCAAATATTGGTCTTTCTGGGGATTTTCTAGTGCCAGGAAGATATCCCATAGATGGGACCTCCAAAGACACACATTTAATTTTTAGGCCTGTTTCTCCTATTTTGAGATATAAGTTTTTTCACTGACGGAGATGATGCTTATCTGAGAAGAAATTGTGAAAGGTGTTGTAGTATAGAGATGTGGCTTAAGATTTTAAGTTTTTTTCAAGGTTTTTCCCCTAATCTTCCTACTTCAGTTGGCCTACTTACATGATACTAATATGTGATGTGAGGCTAACAACTTATTAAATACCTGTAAGCCAGATCAATGTCTCTTTTCTCTATATTTCCATGGAAATCAAGGGACCCATAGCTACTGCAGGTTAGGGTGGGTGGTGTGAGATTGGGGGAAGTGTGGTAAGACAAATTTTGGTATCAGTAAAATGTTTACATATTAAAATATTCAGTTCCAACATTCAATTCTATTTAGGCAAACCCTTAGTTAGGCTTTTCCTGGTTCCGAGCCTATGTAACTTATTTTCTCTCCCTAGTTCCAGCCATTTACCTTTAGCTTGCAGTCTCAGCATCATCTTAACCTCTAAAAGAGTCTTACATGTAGGAGGAAGAAACTAAAGAGCTCTATTTCAACACTTAGGAACATGAGGCTCTACCCTGACCTAAACGTTTATTCTTACAGTTAGGGTATTGTTTTGTCCCGTATACCCACTTCCTGCATTTTGAACCCATCAGGTTAAGTGAGACATATCTTGGTGCAACATACCCAGTTCATCTATCCCTGAGGCTCTCCTTAATTCTTCCCATTGTCACATTGTGGTTTAATTAAATACTGGAATCCCTCAACCCTTGCATGGTACCTGAGGCCGTATGAGATAATGGTAGATTTTGTTAGTGTCAGATACTTAGCTGTCTGATTTTCCAAATGTCCCTTGCTCCTATATTTTCCATCCCAGCATACAGCATACCCATTAAGGCACTGTTTTATCTCATGTTGGACCCACTGCTACCCAGAGGCCTATGCTTTGCTAGTTCCCATACTTTCTGGAAACCCTGTTATGGCCAGATCTGGATTTTTTTGTGTTCCCACCCAAAGCCTGTATCTTTTAGCAAGCTGGAA
>NW_021703765.1:29179270-29216865 GCF_005190385.1 Monodon monoceros
TTTTTAGATCTTAGCTACCTAAGAAGAAAAAGAAAATATCAAGCCCCACAGCTCTAATTCCACATTGAGGGAATATTCTGGCGGTCCAGTGGTTAGGACTCGGTGCTTTCACTGCCAGGGACACGTGGCATGGCAAAAAAAAATCCACATTATCTAAAACAATATTGTACAGTTCCTTGGATTCTCTTACATTTGAAAATCTTTTTTAATTGGCTCATAGTGATGATGTTTTTTTTAGGTTTTGGATGTGATCTTCTTGGATGTTGAAGATGATTATAAACTAAGTTCTAAGATAAATACAAAAACCTTCTGGATACTTTTTAAGCTTCTTTTCTCCTTATTATATATTTCTATTCTTTGAAATATATATTTCTACCAGGTTTAAAACCTGTTACTTGCTGGGTAAAAATATGAATGAGCACAATAATGAAATACTTTTACACTTATTATTTTGCTGTCTGCTTTGTACCAGTTTTCATTGAAATACTTGTCTACGTATATTGAGGCTATCTATACATTCACATTGATTGCATTTTTTTCTTGTTATGCATTTTTACTGAAATATCTTCTCTGTCTGTATGTATTAGCTAGGAATTCATTCAAAATCACCTTCTATCTAGGTTTTTCATTAATAGTATTCACTGAAATAGAGTGGGCAAAATTCACTTTCATAATATTGCATGTATGGTACAGAATGCCATTTGTTAGTAAATTCATTATGCTTCAATACTTGCCACATACCCCAGTTTTCATTAATAACTATGTATTTCTTTTTCGTTATGTAATATGTTTTTCATGATTTTTCTTTGTCTTTCTAGAACTTATTGTATCTTCCTCCATATAAATAATACACAATATATCAGTTTATTCATGTATTAATTATTACTGCTATTTTTATTGGTGGTGGTGTTATAACCACTTGACAGATTAGTAATCTGAAGTAAGAAGATAACATTTTTCTTTCCAAAAGCACTTAAGAAATTCACTTTCAGGTAATCATTTTGCGGTAGGATGAGAAACCAGGCTTGAAGAGGGTAAAAATGACTCTTTAAATTTACCAGTTGGACTGAGCTATGTGAACTCTAGGTAATAGCGTGGGAACTGCAAAAGCAAAGTGAGACACTGAAAGTTACAATGGTAATAGCCGTACTGTTTTCTAACGGACAAAAAAATTGCCTATATTATAAAGTTCTGTTTCTCCTGCTTTCTGGCAGTATCATGCTCAGAGTAGCATCCTGGCAAGGAAGTCAGGATTCTTAGGTTCTTAAACCTGGTAAGGATACTAACATAATGAGAGAACTTGAACAAGTCAACCCGACCTCTCTGAGCCTCAGTTTCCTTCCTCATGAAATGAGACTGTGAAAATACAAGTTCTCTAAGGACCTCCTAGTCCTAAAATGCTTCCAGTCTAAGAAACAGCATAGAAGTCAATACTAGTGCAGGATAAAGGGAAAGATAGGGCAGGGAGAATGTTGCTTCCAGCCTAGTGAACAATGTCTGAACCATACCACTTGGGTCTTCTGCCCATCTGTGCTCAACATGGGAGCACAGGCAGTTAATACAGAAGAGTGTAAAACTGCTCAGTCCTTACAATCATCATAACAGTCTGATTTTTGGTTTCTCAGTAAGTATTGACATTAGAGGTGTCCTGATAGCAAGAACCTTAAGATAATGCTGTTCCTAAAACATAGTGAGAATTTATTAATCTCCCTGATTTTTTCATTACCCTCTTGTTCTCACAGAAAATTTCCAAAATCCATCTGTACTTGGAAATCTAAATTTTCTGCAGCACTCTCTTCCAGTGGTGAACAATGCAACTTCCCTTACAGGAAGTGTCTGCAACTTCTCCAGAGTCTCTGCTCCTGCCGTCATTTTGGCATCAGCTAGGACTACCTCTTTCAAGACACTTATGGGTAATGTCGACCTTCACCAACATTCTAGCAAAACTCTGTAATCTGGAGTTGCTGACCAGAGCCATATCTCCACTTCAGCTGCTTCCTATCCAGGTGTTCTTGACTGGGACATCACAGGAAGCACTGAAAAGAATTCTTCTTCACTCGGAGACTTTACTCTGGCAGTCACTGACCAGCACACAGCTGCTTCCTCCATGTTTATGGCAGCCCAGTATGATAAAACTTCAGACACCAATAACATGGTCCCTCTATATCCATTACTTTCTGCAGCCTTCCTCAGGGAACACCATCTCAAATTCCAAACCAGGGACACAGCCTGTCACTTCCTTACCTGGAAGGAAGGCAAGTATATTACTATAACCAAGGCACATTAGGGTCTTTACTGTATGGAGAAGTTGGCTCCTGCTTGCAATCCTATGGCTCTGTGTCATACAGAGGAAGTAGGGTCTCTGTTCAACCAGAAATGGTAATGGTACTAAAGGAGAGTCAGCCCACAAATATCCTACCGCCAGCTTCCAGCTCTGAAATCTACTACCCTGTGTCTGCTCAACCCATCATAGAAACAACTTTTCAAGGTGAGTACAAACATCAAGAAAGTTGAACAATGAGGTCAGCATTCAAAAGTGGGATCAAATCTACGGCTGGGATGTGGTGTATAGACAGGTAGAATTTAGATCCTGAGCCTTTAATAACCACTACCTTCGCTCAGGGCTCTCTGGTTTTAGACTCTATATAACAACACCTGGGACTTCTCTGGTGGTGCAGTGCTTAAGAATCCGCCTGACAATGCAGGGGACATGGGTTCGAGCCCTGGTCTGGGAAGATCCCACATGCCGTGGAGCAACTAAGCCCATGTGCCACAACTACTGCGCCTGCTTTCTAGAGCCCATGAGCCACAACTACTGAAGCCCACATGCCTAGAGCCCAGGCTCCGCAAAAAGAGAAGCCACCGCAATGAGAAGCCCACACACCGCAACCAAGAGAAGCCCCCACTAGCTGCAATGAGAGAAAGCCTGTGCACAGCAATTAACATCCAGTGCAGCCAAAAAAATACATACATAAAATAAATAAGTTCAAAAAATAAATTAAAAAAGAAAAACACCTAATGCAGGTGGGAAGGTGGGATGGACACTGCAAAGGTCATCTATGTTACAGGTACAAGAACCCCAAGAGCATACCAATAGGTACCACATTTTTCACTGCTGTATCCGATCATTCCCCCTGTACTACCACACTGTATCACTCCCTTCCCTAATCTACTGCTAGAGTCACTTTGGAAGGTGTTTCAGAACTCTTGTTATGATAGTGCCAGTTTAACTGTCCTCACTTCCTTAATTTATACCAGGATTTAAGACCATGTGGTCCGAGATCCTGTCCAGAGCAAGCAGGCTAATATTCTGTCTTTGTTTATATATTTCATCAGGAAGGGCTCTACTCCCTCTCTTAGTTCATGGTATGAAGTGTTCTCAGCCTGTCAGGAAAATGGGGAGAATTGAAAGGACTCTATATGAGAATGCTAGGCATTATAAAACATTTCATTTTTAAAAAATGAGACATTTTTTATTTGACTTATAACAATTCTATGAAATACAAAGAAAGCCAAGACTCAGTGATATGAAATAATCACCAGTAAGAATTACAACAGTCACCACTTATCTCATGGGATAGGTACATGAAAGGTACATGATTGCTGTGTTGGTGTTTAGGTGGAGCATCTCACTTACCAGGGACTGACTTCATCCTTGATTCCTTTGTAGGGATGGAGACTTCCCTGGTGATGAAAAACTCCCTGGGATTGCAACCTCCAAGCCAGACATCTTGTGTGACACAAACTCAAGAACTCTGCAAGTCCTGCAGGAGCAGAAATATTCAGATACTTGAGAGTAACCCACCACCTGAACTTGGGGACATTTCAGGGACAGCTCCAGTCCAGAATGTCAGTAGTCTCCTGGCCCTGCCTCCAGCTCCAAGCCAGAGTGAAATAGATAGTAAGAACTTGGAGAATATTAAAACCAAGCTTTCAAAGCCTCTGGCTGCCTACCAGATCCCAAGAGAAAACCAAGAGCCTCCACTACTCCCTTTAGAAATCCTTGATATTCACCAGCTCCTGGCCTGCACTGATCCCCTCAGCAAAGAGAAGCAGCCTGGTTCTGAAGATGCTGATCTGGGAAAGAACAGCCTGAGTCTTGAGGACCTAGGGACACTTGAAAATGGGATGGAATCTAGCAGTGGTTTGCAGACATTACTACACTAGCGGAGGATATTCACCGTCCCCAGCTCTTTAATTCTTTGAAAGATCTTGATCAATTCAAAGGTCCAAACGTGATCAAAGCCAAAGACAACAGAGCCATTAAGGTGAATCAGGTGCAGGAAAAGCCAAGTGTCATAAATATTCCCTCTGATCAACACAGGAAGAACAAACATAAAGCCTCTGAGCCTATCAGTGGTGCTCCCAAGGCCAAAATCCAGCCAGAGAATTCAGGGTGCCTGTTAGGGGGAGAAGTGGTTCTATGCAATGCTGCAGTCAGTGACTGGGCTCCTGTGAACACGGCCAAGGATTCTAAAGGCAAACCTCAGAAAGCTGCATCCAGAAAGATCAGCAAAACGAAAAGCCATGGGTAGGAAAATACCAAAAGGACCAGAGGAAGAAAGAAGGCTGAAGAGAATATAAGCAGTCAGGGAACAAAGTCAAGGCAGAAGGGAAGCCAACAATTCCTCAGACGAAGTGAAAGGAACACCAAACTTTGCTTACCCAAGAGAGCATTAAAAAGCCTCGAACCTCCCTAGGCATTCACATGCTGGAGTCTGTGAAGGTTTTTCATGCACTGGGGAAGAAGAATGATAAGAAAACTGGGCTTGATTCCTGTCAGGTCTTGGGAAATTCAAGTAACACTAAACACCCCCAGCCACCCACAGGTATCCACCCATTGTGGAATATCCCACGTGAGGGTAAGAGTTCTGAGAAAACTGAAATTAAAGCCCAGAAACCAGACAGTAGTGCTGAAAAAGAGTGTCCATCTCCATCCCAGTATGAGCTGCCTCTTCCTGGGAAGGTCAAGTTGAAACCTCTGCCTTTTTCTGCCTGGGAAAAGCCTCAAGCTCAACCTGCTCTTTAGTGACCACAGTCTCTGGCCTCACATCACCCTGCTGTTGCTGACCATGCCCAGTCTGCTTCTACTAACTCAGCTCAACCTGCTGCAGTCAGTTCATCCCAGCTAGCTCCTGCCTCTTTGCCATGTCCTGCCAAACCAGCTCAGCCAATTGTGACCAACCCAACCCAACCACGTTGGACCGACCATACCCAGCCTAGTGTCTCTCAGTCTGCCGCTCCTAGGCCTGCACCCTACAAAACTTCACCTTGTGGGAGCCTGTTCCCCCTGCTGAGACTAAGCGCTCATCCCCATCCAAGGTCCAAAGCCCATTTCTACTCAAAGGCTTCAGCAAGCAATGAATTCCATGGAGGGAACACAATGTCCCTGAGCCAGTAATGTCAAAGCCCATCGAACAAGAGCAGAAGCCAGAGCAGGAGGCCATGAAGAGTTGGGCTCAACAAGAACGTGAGAATGCTGCCAAATACACCTCTTTGGGGAAACTGCAATTTTTCATTGAGAGGGAAAAAAAAATGGAAATTGCTGACTACTACGGATATTTAAAGTAACAGCTGCTAGGATTGTTAGTGCCACCTTGGGTACCACCTGTTCCTCCAAATATAGATAATATAGGTATAAATTTCTCCTTTTATTTTGATACATTTTAAAACAATAAAATTTAATAAATATAATAGAATTAATAGGTAAGTAATAAAACTTTTGAATTTTGAGATGCTGCTGTGACGTGATTTTTTTTGTTTTCTTTTGTTTTTGATGGGGTTGGAATCAAAGTCTGCATGAGATAGGAAGGACTGAAAGTTGGATGCGAGAATGAAGGAAAGGGATAAAAACTGAGGAAACAGGAAGGAACTTGGCCCAGGGCTAGGAAGGCCAAAAGAGATTTATGGATTTATGAAACGAAGCAGGAATTAGGATGAAATGGCAGAAGGAAAAAGCAGTGTCAGATGTCAGGGTTGAAAGAAGAAAATTTGAGTAGAGTTGAAGATGACGGAAGGTGAGTCTTCGTTTAGTAGGAGAAATAGAAAACGTCTCTTGGGGAGGTTGGCCTTATGTCTCACAACCACCAGATAGGTATTTAAGAAAACAAGAGGTTCAGGACACATCTCTGAAAGGTTTGAGTTGCCTTATTCAGGTGTGATTATAGTGGGAGGATAGGGAAATCCCCCAAAGAGGGAGCTAAGGCTCAGAGTTATCCTAGGGGCAGCTGACGACAGGGGCAGAGCAAAGGGAACTGCGGCATCAGGAGGCCCACGAATAGGGCCTGGTATGTAAATCACCATGTACTCAACACCTAAGCACCAGGGCAGCTAATGCACTATTCAGTTAATCCTGGCAACAACAGGCAAGACCAGTATTCCTGTTCCACTTCACTTAGAGAGGTGCAGCAAAGGGCTGACATCACATCGCATGTGGAGTTACAAGGCCTCAATTTGAGGCCCAAATGCCTCCAAAGTCCTCAGTATTTGCAAGTGCCCACAGGCGGCCCACCTGTCTTACAGAGCACAGCATCCTGTGGTTACTGGTGGATGAGATCAAACTTATGGACAGGCCTAAATATTAACTTCAGGGGCTTCCTCCATTGACCAGGGTGCGTGCCGCCTTCTGTAAACATCACCATCAACTGAAATGCACGAGAAAAATCTGACGGAAGCGTCCACTCTCATGCGAGAGAGCAGTCGGGGCACGTGCACTGGGCAGCCGCTCCAACAGCCACAGGACGCAGGCACCCAGCGGTTCAGGGGCTCACTGGGAGGCTTCGTGGGCAAGCTCGAGGGAGTGAGGATGGGAGAGAGCAGCGGGGGGGTGGTGTCAAAAGTAATGCAATGGGGAGAAGGGAGAGATGGGGAGAAGGGAGAGATGGAGACAGTGGATAGTGACCATGGGAAACCTGGCCATTTTCAAAATTATTTTTTGGAGATGTCATTCACATGCCATAAAATTCACCTTCTGAAACTGCAAATTCAGCATCATTTCGTATATTCTCAAGCCTATGCCACCATCACTGTCATCTAACCCATCAGGTTTTCATCACCTCGAAAAGAAGTCCCCGTAACCATCAGCAGGCTCTCTTCATCCCCTCCTCCTTCAGTCCCTGTAACCATTAATTTCCTTTCTGTCACTATAGTTTTGCCTTTTCTGGACATTTCATGAAATAATACAAATGTGACCACTATGTGTGGCTTCTTTCACTTAGCATAATGTTTTCAAGTTTGTCCATGTCGTAGCATGTGTCAGTACTTCATTCCTTTTAATGACTGTATAATATTTCACATATACACCACATTTTAAAAATCCATTCATCCATTGATGGGCATTTGTTTTTTTACACTAATAATCTCCATTTATTGACAGTTTATTCTGTGCCAGGCAGCACCAGGCTAAGTCACTGACCTTATTTCACAGATAAAGAGGCTTGGAAAGTGTGAAGAGTTTGCCCAAGGTTAAGAGCTAGTAATTTGGGGACCTGGGGTTTGAACTCAGGCGAACTTCAGAGGTAATAAATTCACATGACAGAACATTAGAAAAGGTACACAAGGGTATTCAATGAAAAGTCACCCTTTTCCCCATGTTCCCCAGCCACATATTTCCCTCCTCAGAGACATCTGCTTTTGCCATGCTGTGGATCCTTCCAGAGAACTATTTATACCTCAATATGTATGTACCACAATTTATTGACTAACCTGTCCCACTGATTTGAAATGTCACTTTTATGGTAAAATAGATTCTTACACGTAATTATATTACTCTTTTCAGAGCTGTCCTGACTCTTTTTTGCCTATCTTTTATGTTTTCCATTTCTCTAAAATTCTTTTTATCTTCTTTTTGATTTAAAAATTTTTTCCTTTTCTTGTTTGTTTCTCTTAAGGCATTATCCATTATGTTCATTCACTCGTATTATTTTATTTAATTTATTTATTTTTGGTAATGTCAGGTATTAGTTGCAGCATGTGAGCTCTTCATTGCAGTGCGTGGGCTCTTCCTTGCAGCTTGTGGGCTCTCTAGTTGTGGCACGTGGGCTCCACAGCATGTGGGCTCAGTAGTTGCGGTGTGCAGGCTTAGTTGGCCTGCAGCATGGGGGATCTCAGTTCCTCAACCAGGGATCGAAACTGCATCCCCTGCATTGGAAGGCAGATTCTTAACCACTGGACAACCAGGGAAGTCCCCACTCTTGTATTATTTTAAATTTAGTCCGCATTTGTGAATTTTTTTTTCTTTTATTTTGAAATCTGTCCTGAGATCTATCATCTTACCTAATTCTGGTTTATGCTGTTTGTTCATCTTTTTTTCATTATGGTAACATATACATAAAACAAAATTTAGTATTTCAACCATTTTCAAGTATACAATTCAGTGACATTAAATATATTCACAATGCTGTGCAACCATCACCACTATCCAAATGCAAAATAATTATGTCAAAAGATTGAGCAGGGCCTCAGAAAGATTGAGGCAGCAGTATAGTTTCTGAATCTCTCCAAACCCTTTCATGGAAGAAGATTAACTAAAACCAAACACCCATAGGTGACATTTATCAGCATCTACCATTTCCAGAACTTTTTCACCATCCCAAACAGAAACTCTATAGCCATTAAACAGTAACTTCCAATTCCTTCCTCGATCCATGTTCTTTCATCTTTTCCATTGTTTTTCCTAACATCTTTTAGCCCACTTTGAAATAATAGGTTACAGTTTTGATCTGTTTTGTGGACCTGTTTTTTCCAACTTGATTTTATTGTCTGAAGAGATGCTATTCTCCTCCTTATTCTCTTTCTTCTTACAGTGCCTCTGTACGGGATTTGATCCCAATCCTTTTCTTTTATTGAGTTTTGGATGAAAAAAGTTTTAAAGCACTTTGAAATGGAGGTGTGTGGCCATGTGGAAACATGTTCTTCATAGCTGTTTCATCAATGCTTCAATTATACTGTATTGAAATAACTGTTTTCCAGGAGGCATAAACAAGTGGGCTTTATCATTGGACAGAGTGCAGAGAAAGGACCCCACGAAAGCTGATCACCTTAGCAAAAATGATTTAGTTATGATTTCACCCAAGATTGGTCATAAACCAGCCTGGGAAACTCAATGAACCAGAGACAAGGTATAATGCCATCTTTCTTTCTCTCTGCTTCAACTCTCAAGGATTGGTCACCTACGTGTTATTAGTAATTATTACTTGGTTTCTGTTCATAATTACTATCAGAAGACACAGCACTTATGGGCCTAATTACACTGTCCAGCTACACACCATTCTTCTTCATTTTGGCTTCCTGTCCACCAGCAGGAACCTGATTTATTTTTGTTCTCCCTTCACCACAGCCCAGTAATTTTTGTGAATGACTCTCAGTCTCACCAGAATCTGTATCTCTCACTCTGCCCCAACATCCCACCCCATCATTCACTCCCTGAAATGTACTCTAGAAATTTAGGTAAACTGGATATTTTACCACTGTTCACCATCTCTTATGAAAAAAGAAGAAGAGCAGCTTTCTTATGGAATGATGGAGAACTTGTAAAGATAAAACACCAGTCTGCAGGAGAAAGGGAAGAAGAGAATGATGGAAATAGTTTCTGGAAAACTATTTTTATATTATGTTTTGTTTGTTCCTGGTAAATAAATTGAAATCTTCTAAACATTAAAAAAACCTAAACCACTAAATTCAATAATACAGGAATATAATGTTTTTAAAAAAATTATTTGGCTGTGCAGCATGTGGGATTGTAGCTCCCCAACTAGGGACTGAACCCACGCCTGCTGCATTGGAAGCACAGAGTCTTAACAACTGGACCACGAGGGAAGTCCCAGGAATATAACTTTTAGAGGAGAAGTTATAAACCCCTTGGTTATATGAACTGGAGATTTTTAGTAAGAAGTCATATATTTTAAATGACTTGGAGCTTTAAAGAAAGGAAGGAAGGAAGAAAGAAAAAGGGACTTTCTTTGTGGTGCAGTGGATATTATATCAAAAATAAATAAATTAATTAAATAAATTTAAAAAAGAAAAAAATGCTGAATCCACTGACTAATTATTTAGGCTGTTATATCTCGCTATTTCCAGATACATCCCTTTAAAAACTTTTGGTTAAAGGTTATCTTATGACAGAACAAATGAATTACAAATTTTTCTCTTTGTCCAAAATTTGAGAAATTCCCCTACACTTCTACCTTCAAATTTTATAAAAAGGGAAAAGTAGTGACAACCCTTATACTTACATCCAATTGCATCATCTGGCCACATGCCTTCTACATCAATCAAATATCTACAAAACAACAAAATTCGAGTCATTTGTAAATAAAAATAAAAAGAAAATCAAGTTTTTGCAAAAAAGGTCCATTTCGCTTTAACAAATATAGATATAAAAATCCTAAGAAAATATCAGCATATCTAATCAATAGTTATTAAAGAATGATATACACCAGGACTACAAAAAGGTGTTATTTCAAGGATGCAAGGATAATGCAACTTTAGAAAATCTATTAATATATTTATATTAATACAACAGTTTAATTAATAAATGAAAGAGAATAAAATACAGGACAAAACTGGCAGATGTTAAAAAGTTATCTGATAACATGCAACAGTCAGTTTCGGTGAAAATGCTCTGTATGCTAAAAACAGGAGACCTAATATGACAGAGTACTCATCAAGAACCAGCAAATAACAAAAGACACATTAAGATAAATATTAACATCATATCTAAAAAACCCTATCTAACCAACCATAGGAGCCAGAAACTTAGGAATCACCATCACTGACAGTTATTTCTCCCTCACCCTCATCCTCAACCCACCACCAGTGCTAACAATGATACTGCCTACATACCTCTAGAAGTTGTCCACATCTTTCCAGCAAAATGACCACCATATCCTGGTCCAAGCCACCGTTATGCCCAATTTCTACAAAAGTCTCCTAACTTGTTTCCTCACTTCCACTCTTTCTCCCTGCAGTGTATTCTCCACTTGGTAGCAAAATGATAGGTTGAAAATGCAATTGGGTATGTTCCACACCCTCACCTTCAAGAAAAAAGTTCAATGGTTTTCTATTACTCTTAAAGTCTGAAACCTTAAACATAAGCCTGCACGATCGAGCTCCTACCCACACTTGAAGCTCCATTATAATCACATGCTCCCCCAACAGCCCCACCTTCCTGACCAGTTCCTCCAACACAGCATATGCTTTCCTCTTATAGGATCTTTTGCTATTCCTTATGCTCAGAAATCTCTCCCCAACGTCCCTATCTGGTTACTACCTACTCATCCTTCAGATATCAGCTGAAACATCCCTAAATAAACCTTCTCTAATCTCCATGATGAGATCAAATCCTCCCTAAAATATGCTCTCATGGCACCATGTTCCTCTCCTTGGCACTTGTCAGAGATGTAATTCTACATGCAGAGTATGATTCTTGAATATCTATTCCCTCTCTGGACTGTTAGAATTCACAAAGGGCAGGCCAAGTCTCTTCACACAGAATTTCACAAGCCTTTTTGCTAGCACCCAGCACAGTGCTTAAACATAACACATGCTCAATAAGTATTTCCTGCATGAACAGCCATAAATTGGTACAGTGTAGCAACATCCACAAAAAGCATAAGGGCACCAACACTTTGATGCAGAAGTCCCATTCTGAGTGAAGTTAACTGAGACAAAGCATATATATTCAAACGTGTTCACACAGGAATGTTCATTACTTTGACGTTTTATAATATCAAAAACTTCTGACTTTTATATGTTCATCAGTGAGCAAAGGAACAAAGCAGCCTTAAAAAAAATAAACAAATGGACCTAATGAAACTTAAAAGCTTTTGCACAGCAAAGGAATATATAAACAAGACAAAAAGACAGCCCTCAGAATGGGAGAAAATATTTTCAAATGAATAAACAAAGGATTAATCTCCAAAATATATAAATAGGTCATGCAGCTCATTATTAAAAAAAAACAAACAACCCAATCAAAATATGGGCAGAAGATCTAAATAGACATTTCTCCAAAGAAGACATACAGATGGCCAAGAGGCATATGAAAAGCTGCTCAACATCACTAATTATTAAAAAAATGCAAATCAAAACTACAATGAGGTATCACCTCACACCGGTTAGAATAGGCATCATCAGAAAATCTACAAACAACAAATGCTGGAGAGGGTGTGAGGAAAGGGAACCCTCTTGCACTGCTGGTGGGAATGTAAACTGATACAGCCACTATGGAGAACAGTATGGAGGTTCGTTAAAAACTAAAAATAGAATTACCATAGGACACAGCAATCCCACTACTGAGCATATACCCAGAGAAAATCATAATTCAAAAAGACATATGCACCCCAATGTTCAATGTGGCACTATTCACAATAGCTAAGTCACGGAAGCAACCTAAATGCCCATCGACAGATGAAATGACAAAGAAGATGTGGTACGTATACACAATGCAATATTACTCAAAGATAAAAAAGAATGAAATTGGGTCGTTTGTAGAGACGTGGACGGACCTAGGGACTGTCATACAGAGTGAAGTAAGTCAGAAAGAGAAAAACAAATATTGTATATTAATGCATATATATGGAATCTAGAAAAATGGTACAGCTGGACCGGTTTGCAAGGCAGAAATAGAGACACAGATGTAGAGAAAAAACGTATGGACACCAAGCAGGGAAAGTGGGGCGGGGTGGGGGTCGGTGGTGGTGAGATGAATTGGAAGATTGTTATTGACATATATACACTAATATGTATAAAATATATAACTAATAAGAACCTGCTGCATAAAAAATAAATAAATTTTAAAAATTCAAAAATAAATAAAAATAATAAATAAATTAATTTAAAAAAAGAAGAACAATCAAGTTGGAAGGCTGTCAAAACAGCACACAGATCACACACTTAAGCCCCGGAAGATGGGGAAGTGCATTATGTACCCCACTTCGGATGACATCTCCCTGCCTCACAAGTCTCAGTCTGACTGGGCTAGCTTTGGCAAGGGGATGGAGCTGGATCAGGAGCCACTGCTGCCATATCTGGATCAAGTTCCAGTTTTGGTCTATCATCCAACACCTAGCCAGACTCACCTAGCAACTCAACTGAGAGGAACAAAACAGGATAGCTCAAAAGAATAGGCCTCATACATCATCAGTTTAAAGGAGTTTATGATCCTGGAAGAAACAGATCAGAAAAAGGGATCTGGGGGACTTCCCTGGTGGTACACTGGCTAAAGACTCTGCACTCCCAATACAGGGGACCCGGGTTCGTTCCCTGGTCATGGAACTAGATCCCACATGTATACCACAACTAAGAGTTTGTATGCCACAACTAAGGAGCCCACCGGCTGCAAATAAGACCCGGTGCAACCAAAAAACAATCAATAAAATAAAACAAATATTAAATAAAAAGATCTAGGAGTGTGTGATCTGTATGATGAACTTTGTTTATGAGAACCCAATTTGATTTCTGCTGTGTATGCAGATCACCAGGGCTGTACAGATGACTGGCTGATGAGATGCTTCACGTGCCCCTCCTGCATGGAGACAGTTGACGCAGAACTGCTTTTGTCCTACAAGACTAACTAAGCCAGTGTCTCTCACCTGACTTCAAGAGAACCATCATTTTTGGTGGTTTTGATCTTTTGTTGTTGAACCCAAAGAGCCAGGGATTAGGAATTAAGATCATGCGTGAAAGTTTCCTAAAAATTCCTGAACAGCTGCAGATGTCGGGGAAAAGTACGTGATATTTTAGAAATTTAGGGGGAAAAGTAGGATGCTATTTTTATGTAAAGCCTTTGCCCAGTATTTAAAAATATAATTGTATTTAGATCTTGTTATTGCTCCAGTACATAGGATTTCTGTAAAGTGTTAGAGCAGCTATGTATGTTTCAATTGTGTGTCGAAGATTAGGATAAAGATAGTGGTTGTTTTTCCTAAGTGAGATATCTTTCTTCTTCCCCCTACCCAAATTCTTTTCTGAAGTTGCTGGAATTTGGGTCAAGGTTTTATTTAAAGCTACATTTTATAACACTGGCACAAAAAAAGTAGTTTTAAGCTTTTTTGCATAGTTCTTTTTTTTTTTTAGAATAAACATAGAGCATTTATTTTTTACTTTATAGGAACTCCACAAGTTAAGGTCCCATTGTTCTTTTGCTGTGATTGTTGTTACTATTGATGCTGCTGTTTTCTGTCTTTGCTGGTTCTTTCTAATCTACCATTTGTCGTTATTGGCATACAATCATCTCAGGGTCACAAGATGGCTGCTGTAAAACCAAGTATCATAATCTAACAAAACAAGGAGGAAGCAGAAAAAGAGTCCCAATGGTCATTTTCCTAATGCATATTTATCTTTCTTCAGAGAAAAATATCATTCTCATAAGCACAATAACAACCTTTCCCTAATTGCTCATTTGCCAAAACAGATTGATATGACCATTCATAAGACAATTCATGGCAAAGAGGGATATGATAATGATTGCCTCAGCCTAACAAGGATTTATCCACTAAAGCTGAATGCTTCTCTCCTCAAAGAAATCAACACTTTTCTACATATAAAACACAATTCTCTTGAAGGGTTCTTCATAAGTTCATTATGGAAGAATTTAGTATGTCATAAGCACTTAAGAATTTGACATTCAACTGTAGTAGTATCCATGTTGGTTAATTTTCTTACGAACCCCATGATGAGTTTGAGAAAAACTGAAAGAATTAGAGTATCAGGTTCTATTAAATCCTTATATGTATCTTGCTTAAGTTTTGGTTCATTAATTTATATCCAAATACATAAAGCAAATTTGGTGGAAAAATAAATAAATAAATAAGATTGAGGTCTGCAAATATTTTCATAGGAAGATGTCCACCATATATTAAATTATAAACCAGAATATCTAAATACTATACCATGAAATCACATGTACAGTCAGTGCTGTATATCCAATGGTTCCATATCCTGCAGATATGGAAGGCCAAAAATACTACACCATTTTATGAATGGGACTTGAGCATCTGAGGATTTTATTATCCATGGGGAGTCCTGAAACCAATCCCCTGCAGATTTCAAGGGACCATTGTATATGCTTATATCTGCATTTTTTACATCTCAAAAAATATGTGCTAAATTATTACTGGTGGTCACCACTGAGTAGGGGGCAAAATTGCCTTCCACTTCATACATTTCTCTGACTGCATTTTTTGCATTCAGCTTACATTAGCTTACATTACTACTGTAAACAGAACAATTTAAACATGGCCTGCCTCTTGGGGTTGGCAACTCACCTGCAGATGTGGTAGCCAGTCCTGTTTAAACCATGGGTACAGTGGACACCAATAAATCTGTCTATAAAACAGGGAATATTGAATTAAGTAAGTGAAGTAGACACACTAAAAACAAGTTAACAATTTTCTGAAGAGTAGCCATTATTAGTTACCACAACACTATCACTATTCTGAAAACGAAAAACTCTGAAGACAAGAGTGTTTTTGCAGGAATGTACTATAAAGTATTAATTACTATAAAGTCAAAATTCATTGCCTCTGGGAAATTTTGCATAGCCTCCAATCAGATGTAAGTGTGGACTGGAGAATGCCCATCAGGAACTGATCTGACTATAGAAAAAGGGAGTGGAAAAAAAAAACAGGCTATCAGAAGAATAGAATTTGTTTTTGAGTGAAAGAAATGGAATGCCTTCACTTTTAATGCTCAATATTAAAAAGAACAAAAAGTTTCTAAAAGGATCTTGGGGTCCCAAAGCACTTCCATTCCTTCTCTCATTCACTGCTCCTCACACACCATGGGTCTATATGCCTGTGCAGTTCTTGGGTAATTAGCACCGTGCTTATTTCACAATGAAAAAGTAAGGCTTGAGACATAAGCCCAAGCTGCACAGCAGGCAAACAGAAAAAAGACTAGAATCGAGCCTCAGATTTTTCCAACTATGCCAAAGTATTTCGTGGTCCAGCACTTTAAAAAAATTATATGAGAAAGTAAATAAAACACAACATGTAGCTGATCTCTGCAAAATGTATGTCTGTGACTACGTGGTGTCTGGCATTCGTCATCTCCTGTCTGGATTACTACCGCCCTACAATTCTAACAATCTCTTCTATTTCAACTGATCCTCCACATGGAAGATGTTATCTTTCTAAAATATAAACTTGGCTGGATTGCTCTGTTGCTTAAACATCTTCACTTAGCACAGAATAAAGCCCAAGTTTTTAGCATAGCATTGAGAATTCTTTATAAACAAATATCATTCTGTCTCTCCAACTGAATTATAAGTTCAAACTATAACTTACAAGGACCTACATCATCCACCTCCCTGCGTTCCACTGCCAGCCTCCCTGATCTCATTCTCTACTGCCCTGCCCTCACTCACTTTCCCCTGTCCAGCCACACTGGCCTCCTTACCATTCCTCAAACATACCAAGCACAGTCGTGCCTCTGGGAATTTTCTTATGAGTTGCATGGTGAGTTTGAGAAAAACTGAAAGAATCAGAATATCAGGTTCCAGTAAATTGTTACATGTATCTTGCATAAGTTTTTGTTCATTAATTTATATCCAACTACCTAAAGAAAATTTGGAGGAAAATAATAATAAATAAATAAATCAGATTGAGGTCTCCAAATATTTTCATAGGAAAATGTCCACCATACATTAAATTATAAGCCAGAATATCTAAACACTATACAACTGAATCACATGTAGAGTCAGTGCTGTATATCCAACTGTTCCATATCCTGCACATATGCAGGGCCGACTATATTACACCATTTTACATACGGGACTTGAGCATCCCAGGATTTTGGTATCCATGGGGAGTCCTAAAACCAATCCCCTGCAGATACCAAGGGATCATTGTATATGCTTATATCTGCATTTTTTACGTCTCAAAAAATATGTGCTAAATTATTACTGGTAGTAACCTCTGAGTAGGGGGCAAAATTGCCTTCCGCTTCATACATTTTTCTGACTGCATTTTTTGCATTCAGCTTACATTAGCTTACATTACTGTTGTAAACAGAACAATTTAAACATGGTCTGCCTCTTGGTGTTGGCAACTCACCTACAGATGAGGTAGCCAGTCCTGTCTAAAACATGGGTACAGTGGACACCAATAAGTCTGTCTATAAAACAGGGAATATGGAATTAAGTAAGCGAAGTAGATGCACTAAAAACAAGTTATACAATTTTCTGAAGAGTAGCATTTATTAGTTACCAAAACATGACCACTTCCTGAAATGGAAAAACTCTGAAGAAAAGAGTGTTTTTGCAGGAACGTACTATAAAGAATTAACTACTATAAAGTCAAAATTCATTGTCTCTGGGAAATTTTGCATAGCGTCCAATCAGATGCAATAGCATGGACTGGAGAATGCCCATCAGGAACTGATCTGACTATAGAAAAAGGGAGTGGAAAAAAACAAAAACACACTATCAGAAGAATAGAATTTGTTTTTGAGTGAAAGAAATGAAATGCCTTCACTTTTAATGCTCAACATTAAAAAGAACAAACGGGTTCTGAAGAGCTCTTGGGGTCCCAAAGCACTTCCATATCTTCTCTCATTCACTGATCCTCACATACCATGGGTCTATGTGCTTGTGGAGTTCTCAGGTTAACTAGTACCATTTTTATTTCACAATGAAAAAGTAAGGCTTGAGACGTAAGCCCAAGCTGCACAGCAGGCAAACATAAAAAAGACTAGAATCAAGTCTCAGATTTTTCCAACTATGCCAAAGTATTTCGTGGTCCAGCACTTTAAAAAAATTATATGAGAAAGTAAATAAAATGCAACAACATGTAGCTAATCTCTGCAAAATTTATTTCTGTGACTAGGTGGTGTCTGGCATGCATCATCTCCTGCCTGGATTACTACCGCCTTACAATTCTAACAATCTCTTCTATTTCAACTGATCCTCCACATGGAAGATGTTATCTTTCTAAAACATAAACTTGGCTGGATTGCTCTGTTGCTTAAACATCTTCACTTAGCACAGAATAAAGCCCAAGTTTTTAGCATAGCATTGAGAACTCTATAAACAAAT
Source organism: Monodon monoceros (assembly GCF_005190385.1). NCBI lineage: Eukaryota > Metazoa > Chordata > Mammalia > Artiodactyla > Monodontidae > Monodon > Monodon monoceros. Next base: position 29,197,305 of record NW_021703765.1, read on the forward strand.
ATCAGTCTGTCTCTCCAACTGAATTATAAGTTCAAACTATGACTTACAAGGACCTACATCATCCACCTCCCTCCTTTCCCCTGCCAGCCTCCCTGATCCCATTCTCTGCTGCCCTTCCCTCACTCACTTTCCCCTGCCCAGGCACACTGGCCTCTTTACTATTTCTCAAACATGCTAAGTACAGTCATGCCTCAGGGACTTTGCACCTACTATTCCTCCTGCTTCAGAACACACCGTCCCACTCCATCTCCACTCTCCCAGAACACACCCTCCCACCCCATCTCCAATCTCCCAGATATCCAATGGCTTGTATCTCATTTGAAGGCTCTGCTCAATCAACATCTTAATAGAGGGGATTTTCCTGATCACCTACCACATTCCCTCACCTCTTCATCTTCTTTTGTTATTCTCCAAAGCATTTACCACTACTTGACACTCCATATATTGACTTATTTATTCATCTCTCTCTCCCACTAGAATGTAAAGTATGTAAGGGCAAGAACTTTGTTCTCTTCCTACTTCCTAGAACAGTGCCTTCAACTTACAAGGTGTTATACAAATATTTTCTGAAAATGAATGTATGAATTCTTTGCCCTTTCACACTACCCTATAGTCACACCAGAGTCTGCCCCTACAGAGCACAAGTTCAAACCCTGTGCCTTTTGTACCTGTTCCAAATACCTGGGCTGTCCTTTCCTCATTCCATCAAAATCCTCTTCCCTGAAGCCCAGCTCAAATGCTGTCTCCTCAGTAAGACCTTCTTCAATTTCTCCTCTATATTCCGGCTGCACTTGATTCTTTTATCATAATTACCCACTTATAGTCACTACATGTTTATCTTCCTAGACAACTGTAAGTTGCTACTGAACAAAGGCTTCTACTCACCTCTGTATCCCTGTGCCCAAAACAACAAACCTATAAGGCTCTTGGTGTTTACTGAAACTATTTTCTGAGTCTCTACCAATTCTAGGGAGTGGATAGTATAGTCTCCTCCTCATTATCAGTGAGTCTGGCATCTGTGGGAGGGGATTATAGCAGAGAAAGTCATGAATGGATCATAACTAAGGTCCTGAGACTGCAATGGAAGAGAGCATGGTAAAATTAGCCCACCACATGCAGAAGACCCACAAAAGAGTCAGCATATGCAATGGACTACACTTGGTATAACATGTGAACAATCAAGGTTTAAAAACGTGTTATCATGCACTTGTAAGGATCTTCTAGCCCACGCGGAACAGACAGAACACACACAAAGGAACCTGGAGGAAGTGAGTAGGCCGGCAGCTGCACCTTAACATCTTAAGAGGTAACATTTCTGTGACTACAGCTTACACAAATCAGATAATTTGCCTCCTTTCTAGACACCCTGGTGATCACAGGCAAGGCAAAGCCTCTCACGTTTTAAAGCTAATGTACAGAGAAGATCTGTGAATAGGGCTTAAGATATTTAAGAGCTAGTACGTGCATTAAGCAACCAGGTTATAGAATGAAAGTTTATCTTGAAATTCCAGTCTCTCCCTCTCTCTCTCATCTCCTATCTCCTATCTTCCCACCTCCATCTCTATTGCTTCTCCTCTACTCCCTGTTTTATGTATATATGCACATTATTTTATATGTACATGGAATATTTACTGTCTTTTAGATTTATTTAATAAAGTGCACACTCCTCAGGCTAAATTTAGAAAGAGGACAAAATGAACACTTTCTCATGGGGGTCAGTGGTGTTACAAAGACAAAAGATTCCTCAGTCTTAAAACATGGCAAACACCATGTTCCTTCTGATAGTTAGATGCTAGAAAAAGGCAAGTGGATCCTTAAAATTCACACGCTATTAAGACCTACTATCAACAATGTAGATCTTAAAGTGGAAACAAGAAAACACCAGCCTTTTAAGTTCTTCCTGTCTGAAGATAAGAATAAGACGTGGTCGTGTTTTTCCTCACTTGCACCCAAAGTGTAAAAGCAGCAAACATATCTTAAACACATATGATGAGGAAGCCACTCTTCCGGTCCACTTTCTTTTGTTTTCCTTCTAGGGATCTGTCTCACCTCGAACCTTTGCTTTTTGTTTTCTCTTTTATATACGCTAAGAACCTGAGAGTCTTAACCTTTTCTTCCACCTCTCAACCAATAAATAGGACAAAAGAACATTTTTTTAAATGTATTTTCCATTCAAATTTTTAAAAAAAGAGATAAGTAAGCTAGTTCAGTTCATATTTCTCACAAAAATCACTTTCGAGTCTAAACTAAATTGTTTGTGACCATAAACAGGAAAAACACCGCACTTAATTAGCACCATCTGACATTTCCACCTTAATGTTACCAAACAGGCCTAATGTCAGAACTATTAAAAATGTTAAAAATTGCCAACCCCACTCAAAATGCATACCAAAGTCCAGGTAAAGAAAAAAAAACAAACAAAAAACAACTCACCATTATCTTTATTTTCTTTCAACCCATTAACAGCACATTGGAATTTAAAACTAGTGTCGTCATCTGGCACCTGATGCCCAATTGTACACATTTTAAATAAGGAATAGTTTCTGGTAAGTCCTAAAAGGCAAAACCATGAAAATGTGTATTATTTCCTTTGTAGGGAAAGAATAAAAAATTAACTAGGGAAGGCAGAATATAAACCAGGAGAGTATATTAAACTTAGTATGTCAGTCATTCTGATAAGAGCCATTTTTTCCAAAGCTCCTTTAACCAGTAATTATCACCTGAGTTTCATTAAAACTGCAGAATGGACAGTTACTAGGCATGCAAAAGGAAAAGGAAATCTATGTGAATGAATGCACATTTAACTCAAAATGATATAAACAGTTCTACCTACATTTATGTTCTATCTTACATCTCAAGGGCCATAACGCAGCTGTGATTTAAGTAGAATAGTAGGACAGAGTCAGAAGAACTTGAATTCGAATTAGGAAACAGAGCCAATTTCAGGCATTGTTGAGAACTGGTATTCGTGGGGTGGGAGAAAGTAGACTATCAATAGAAGACAGAAAAGGATAAGTGAAAATTCTATAGTTCTGAATTTAAATGGAAAGTAGCAGTATGAACCTATGACATATTTTAAAAATATTAAAAACAAACATACATATTTCCTAGCCCTGACCACTGAAAAGGTCTAGAAACAACAGATGTCATATCAAAAGGACTCAGGAGTCACTGAGAAGCTCCAACTGGCCAAAGATAGGGACTCAGAATAATAACTGTAATGGAGTCCATGGTGATATGAATAAATAAATTTACAAAATTGGTCACCACTGGAGGATATTTGTGAATCAACTCATTATTTTGAAAACTGTGAAATAAAAGAAGAGAATCATGTCTCTACAACTGGGCAACAAAATAGCTGATGAGGGGAATCTTCTCCTCATAGAAATATATGCAGCTAATAAGTGAAAAAAAGAACAACAGAATTCACCATTTTTTGAAGCCACAACTGAATTAATGGATGTAGGTATGAATCATCAGTGACTGCTAATATCGCAGAAAGAGACAATTATATATGTCTTCATGGAAGAACACATCATCACCTACGAAACTGTCTTGTCAAAACAAAGCATGCAAGTTTTATTCTGATCAACTACCCATTTACAGAAATAAAAGGACTGAAGACTATGTTCACAACACATGGAATGTAATCATCAAAATCTAGATGGGACAAATTACCTGGTTTCTTTCAAAATAAAATTCAAGGAGGAGAAAAAAGTGAGAGAGACATGTAGGGAGAACCTATAGATTAAACAAGACTTCAGAGACTTAACAATCAATGGCAAAGTGTGGACCTTATGTGGATCTAATTCAAAATTCTTAAAAACACTTTTTTAAGACATTTAGGAGACAACTGCAAATGTGAGCACTCACTGGGTATTTATTATTAAAAAATGATATTAAGGAATAAAAGTCCTATATTTTAAATATACATACCAAAAATGTATAGCTCGGGCTTCCCTGGTGGCACCGTGGTTGAGAATCTGCCTGCCAGTGCTGGGGACACAGGTTCGATCCCTCGTCTGGGACGAACCCATATGCCACGGAGCAACTAGGCCCGTGAGCCACAACTACTGAGCCTGCGCGTCTGGAGCCTGTGATCCGCAAGAAGAGAGGCCGCAATAGTGAGAGGCCCATGCACCGCAATGAAGACTGGCCCCGCTTGCCGCAACTAGAGAAAGCCCTCACACAGAAACGAAGACCAAACACAGCCACGAAATAAATAAATAAATAAATTAATTAATTAAAATGTATAGGTGTAACTACATGTTGTTTCGGTGCTCCTTCAAAATAATATGGAATGGGGTGAAACAGGTGGGGGTATAGATAAAACATGACAGCCATCACTTGGTAAATATTAAAGCTGGATGAGTTCATGGGTATACAAGGAACACTTACAGTATTTTGTATACTTTTGTATATGTTTAAAATTTGTGATAATTGTTTAAAAACAAGACGACACTGTAGAAAACAGTTTGGCAATTTCTCAAAGGTTAAACGTAGAGCTACCGTATAATCCAACAACTCCACTACTACCTACACTTCACATCTAAAAGGACTGAAAGCAGGGATTTGAGCAAATATTCGTACACCAATGATCACAGCAGCATGATTCACAATAGCTACAAGGTGGAAGCAACCCAAGTGTCAATCAACCGATGAATAAAAAAATATGGTATATACACACAGTGGGATTTATTAAGCCAAAAAAGGAATGGCATTTTATTACATGCTAAAACATGGATGAACTTTGAAAACACTAGGTTTAATGAAATAAGCCAGACATAGAAACATAAATATTGTAGATTCCACTTCCACGAGGTACCTAGGATAGGCAAATTCATAGAGACAGAAAATAGAATAGAGGCTACTAAGGGCTGGTGGGAGGGATAATGGGGTAGTTACTGTTTGATGGTTACAGAGTTTTTGTTGAGGATGATGAAAAAGTTTTGGTTATAGACAGTGGTGATAGTTACACAACACTGTGACTGTATTTAATGCCACTGAACTGCATATTTATAAATGGTTAAAATAAATATGATTTATCTATATTTTACCACAATAAAAAAGAGGAATAACTGAGTTGAAATTTCAATTCTTCCTTGTCTGAGAGTCACTTTCATTGTCTGTAAAATTAGTAATTGTAGTTGTCTATCCTCTGAGCTTAGTGCAGAGTAAGCACTCAGTAGGAGATATCAGTACTACTTCCACTTCAACAGCAAAGGATTGTTGTGAAGATTAACTAACTCAATGGATATGAAAAAACTTTGTAAATGGCAAACTGCTATACAAATGTTAACAAACATTAGGTGTTACTGTCTCCCAAGGCCATGGAACAGGTCAGAAGAAGGATAATTCTTTGTGCTGGTATGTCCTACATGGGCCAAGAGAATACATGGGTTTCTGTATTATATCAGAAGATATTAGGAAAAGAAAGCATAAAACTTAGAGAACAGTTGTCTTTTACAGTTATGCTTAATCATGCTCAGGAAACTGCTTAAAATAAGTGCTAAACACATAATGGACGTACCTTTCTTTCATTTTAGGCTATTACTATTCTTACTGAAAGTTTACTTCATTTTCAAAATATAGAACATGGAAGCTTATATAATTTCTTAAGCATATCTAGAGCCTACTGCCAAATACTATAGTTCAATTCATATCTTTAATCTCATTTTGAAACAGCAATTACAAATGTGTATTTCAGGAAACCACTAGCTTCCCTTTTTGAACCCATGAAAGAAGGCCAAGATTCACCTTAGCATAAGATGATAACTGCTGAACTACTATGAATTATTACAGTATCAGAAAGAAGGTCATTTTCAATTACAGGTTCCGTTTACCTCTGGCTTATAATAGCGGCGAGTATATGTTAAGTCAATAATCAGCCCAAGTTTTTCATTTTGTCCTTGGATTTTGTTAAAAGAGATCCAAGGGGGAGAAACGTTCTTCTGGAGCAAGACTCCTTTCAAAACTCTGTCAGAAAGAATAAAATAAGAAAGAACATGTATTAATCCTTTACTATATTATCAATTTATTCAAACCCTGTGATGCTAACATATGAGATTCAAAGTAAAGTTTCCTCCTCTGGAGTTTACAAGCGATATTACAATCCTTTCTTCCAGAGAGATTAGGTAGAAGAAAATAAGCTCACTTCTATATATTTATTTCTATGTTTGTTTATTTCATGTTGGTCTCCTAGCCAGACTGTAAACTCCCAGAATGCAGGGACCACATCAATTTTGCCTACCACTGTATTGCCAGCTCCATCCAGGGTGCCTGAAAATAAACACAAAAATAAATGTTTCTTGAATATCTACATATAGGAAGGATGGCTTTCACTGCTAAATATTCTTTTATGTATTAGGCTTATACATGTACTCTGTTCCATTGATCTGTTTGGTTATTCAAGTGCCAGCAACACACTTTTCTTTTTAAATTAGTAGACTAATTTTAGAGCAGTTTGAGATTCACAGCAAAACTGAGCAAAATGTACACAGTTCCCACTTATACCCTCTCTCCATCAAACCACACAGCCTTCCCCATTATCAACATGCCATACCAGTGTGCTTCCTTTGTGAGAATTCGTGAACCAACACTGACACATCATTATCAATCAAAGTCCATAGTTTATTGCATTCATGGTACAAGTAACTGACTATTCCTTTATTTCTAGTATAGTCATCCCCAAACATTTACATACAGAGATACATATTACTTTCTTATAAATTACTTTATTCTTTATTTATAGTTAGGGCATTCCATTGGTGTTGTTGTTTTTTTAATTAAGTTCAAAAGTAGGTTCTATTTATCTACAAATTCCATTGCTGTATAGTAAAAGAGGTATTAAAATATATTTGCGATAAAAAGGGAAAATGGAGTATGACAGGGTTGAGAGCCAGGGCTCTATATGTGAATTCAGATTTGTGGAAGAATTCGGTATTAACTTTTGCTTACCTTTTTTGAAGGAACTTTGAAAGCAATGAAAGGAGTCCTAGGCATCTGCTGTCCAACTGGGAGATAGTCTTTCCACCTGTTAATATGTTTTTTGTTAGGCAAATTTTATGTTAATCTGTCTCCCTGCATAGCATTAATGCGCCTTGAAAATGGAAATCATATCCCTCTATAGTAGGGATATGATTTCTTTCTGCTTTACATCTTGCTGCTCCCCTTATTCAACCCCACCTAGTAATAACCTATACTTCCCTTGTTCCTGATTTCCCATCTTGAAAACAGATAAAAGGCAACAAAACAATGCAAAGATCTCAACAAATAAGGGATATCTAAAACCAGAGATGGCCAGAACTTCTGTATCCCTGATAAAACCTAGCCTGGTGTTGACTACTAAGGTATCATTAATACAGGCGTGTTGACTGAAATAGTTTAAACTCAATTCTTCCACTTCACAATTTACTTTTAGTCCTCATACAAAACCTGATAATAAAATTCCTTAATGCTAGGAATCACAGTGAAAAATAATATCTGAACTGACTTCTGTAAGATGAGTTAGAACTAAGGTTAATTCAGTGTATCTGAAGCATAGAAAGTGAGGGCAAAAGTGGCACAATATGGGGCCAGAGAAGCAGAGAGGATTCTAGACCACGCAGAGTGTTAAAGGCCAACAGTTTGTTTTCTATTCACAAAACAATGTTTTTGAGTGATGTTTATGAGCAATGTTCCAACTTGCTTTTAAGGTTTCTTGTGTGAAGAATGTATTGGAAGGAAACAAGAAATATGGACACTACTTAGGACCTAATTGCAACAGACAGGCAAGTTCAGTATTAGGATGTTGAGGAAGAGTTGACAGATTCAGAAGAAATTCAGGAGATAAACTGAATCAGGCTTAATGGGGTACGAGATTCAGGAAAGGAAGGTCTTAGGGAATTAAAGGGTTTAGTACATATATGAGCAAAGCCTCAGAATTAATCATTTGAACGTACAGAGGTAGATCTCTCAAATGACACTGCTTAGGAAGCAACTGTACGCCCTATATAATTCCAAGAGACAACACAAATCAACTGTTTTGATGGAAAATTCGGTGGTACCGGTGCATTTTTTCACTCAAACTTAGTTCCAGTAACTATTACTCACATTTTCTGTGCCTAAACAACACAGATTGAGGAACTGAAGGGGATTCCATTTTGGTAATTAAGGAGTGTCCCCAACACTGACAGTCCCATCTTAAAAAGCAGTCCCTCTGCATTTTACTCGAGGAGCAATGGCCAGAGCCTCCCTTTTAAAACGATGGGGAGAAATCAGAATATCACACATGGTCCCTTTCAGCTACTGTGAACTGAGCCGTGAGACGACCAATACCCCTTAGCACAGCGTGGACGGGCCAGCGCACGGGGGCAACTGTGACAGGTGACAGCACAAGAGATGAAGCCCAGGCCCAGGGGCTGTGAGCTCCACTGTAAACGCCCAGGGACCACGGCGTATTACCATTCTGGAATGTGCTTTCCACCCTTCCTCGTGGCTGACGAATGTCCAGAAAAGCCACGATGCTGCTCCCAGCACCCGCAGGCATGATGCCACTGGCTCATGTCACCCCCAAGATACCACCCACCCAATGCCAGGAGTCCAAAATCGCCAACCCGGTGCCCCCGGTGCCAGCAGAAGGCTACGAACCACAGGCGCCTAGGCACAATCACACGCAGCTCACGGACCTCCTTCTACTGCCCATGCGCCACCGTGCGTCCAGATGACATCATCCCGCAGGCGCATTAATGCGCTTGATTAGTAAAGAGGATTCTGATGCCTGCAATTTCCCTCCTAAGCCGGAGGCTGTTTGCAGTCATCCATTAGTTCGTGTGTGTACCTTTCATAATTCCAGTCATATGGGGCGTGGAAAGTTGTCCCACTCTCCCAGTTTCTTGTGTGGTTCTTTCAGATATTTCCCAAGTGCTTACATTCACACTTGTATCTTGTATGTAAGTGTTTGTACGTAAAAGATATCCTGTATTTCATAGAAGAGCAGCATACTATATACATAGTCTACAACGTGTCTTGGATAGTGATTTTCCCAGTCAATTTTTGCGTACATCAATTCTATTCTCTTCAATAGCTGCGTTAACATTACGTAATTTACATGACAAGTTCAATATTGATAGACTTTTAGTTGTTTTCAGATTGGGGTTATTTTTGTTTGTTTTTGTCCTCTGTTACAGATAGGCTGTAATGTGAACCTCTTTACACATGTATATAGCTATATATAAATTTCTAGACATAGAATTTCTGGAATGAAAGAGATGTAAACTTAAAATATTGAAAGATTTTCAATCAACCTAATCTGCCTAATCAACCTTCAAAAATATTCTATCAACTGATACTCCACTCACAGTGAAACATTTATTGGGTTTCTATTATGTGCCTGGTATCATGCTGGAGGATGTCAGTATATACTTACATTTTAGACAATTCCAAGAAATGCCTGATAGAGATAAGAGTGTAGCTCAAGTATAACATTTCCTCACAGTATCAGCCTTAGGGATCTGTACCTGTTAGAAAAACTATGAATCCTGCCACAAGTGGAACAGCAAAGAACAGTATGCCCTACAGTAGTCCTGAGGGTATAATAGCATACTAAATTCCATTGTTATTTATAATAACAAATGCTTTCTGTTAGTTTTACTTTTTAGTTTCTAATTACTTTATTTTAACATCTTTATTGGAGTATAATTGCTTTAGAGTGGTGTGTTAGTTTCTGCTTTATAACAAAGTGAATCACTTATACATATACATATATTCCCATATCTCTTCACTCTTGCATCTCCCTCCCTCCCACCCTCCCTATCACACCCCTCTACGTGGTCACAAACCACATAGCTGATCTGCCTGTGCTATGTGGCTATTTCCCACTAGCTATGTATTTTACATTTGGTAGTGTACATATGTCCATGCCTCTCTCTCACTTTGTCACAGCTTACCCTTCCCCTTCCCCATATCCTCAAGTCTGTGCTCTAGTAGGTCTGTGTCTTTATTCCTGTCTTACCCCTAGGTTCTTCATGACCGTTTTTTTCCTCTTATATTCCATATATATGTGTTAGCGTATGGTATTTGTTTTGCTTTTTCTGACTTACTTCACTCTGTATCACAGACTGTAGGTCCATCTACCTCACTACAAATAACTCAATTTTGTTTCTTTTTGTGGCTGAGTAATATTCCATTGTATATATGTGCCACATCTTCTTTATCCATTCATCTGTTGATGGACACTTAGGTTGCTTCCATGTCCGGGCTATTGTAAATAGAGCTGCAATGAACATTTTGGTACATGACTCTTTTTGAATGATGGCTTTTTCAGGGTATATGCCCAGTAGTGGGATTGCTGGGTCATATGGTCTTTCTATTTGTAGTTTTTTAAGGAACCTCCATACTGTTCTCCATAGTGGCTGTATCAATTTACATTCCCACCAACAGTGCAAGAGTGTTCCCTTTTCTCCACACCCTCTACAGCATTTATTGTTTGTAGGTATTTTGATGATGGCCATTCTGACTGGTGTAAGATGAGATCTCAGTGTCGTTTTGATTTGCATTTCTCTAATGATTAATGATGTTGAGCATTCTTTCTTGTGTTTGTTGGCAGTCTGTATATCTTCTTTGGAGAAATGTCTATTTAGGTCTTCTGCCCATTTTTGGATTGGGTTATTTGTTTTTTTGTTATTGAGCTGCATGAGCTGCTTGTAAATTTTGGAGATTAATCCTTTATCAGTTGCTTCATTTGCAAATATTTTCTCCCATTCTGAGGGTTGTCTTTTGGTCTTGTTTATGGTTTCCTCTGCTCTGCAAAAGCTTTGAAGTTTCATTAGGTCCCATTTGTTTATTTTTGTTTTTATTTCCATTTCTCTAGGAGGTGGGTCGAAAAGGATCTTGCTGTGATTTATGTCATAGAGTGTTCTGCCTATGTTTTCCTCTAAGAGTTTGATAGTGTCTGGCCTTGGATTTAGGTCTTTAATCCATTTTGAGTTTATTTTTGTGTATGTGTTAGGGAGTGTTCTAATTTCATATTTTTACATGTATCTGTCCAGTTTTCCCAGCACGAATTATTGAAGAGTCTGTCTTTTCTCCACCATATATTCTTGCCTCCTTTATCAAAGGTAAGGTGACCATATGTGCGTGGGTTTATCTCTGGACTTTCTATCCTATTCCATTGATCTACCTTTCTGTTTTTGTGCCAGTACCATAGTGTCTTGATTACTGTAGCTTTGTAGTATAGTCTGAAGTCAGGAAGCCTGATTCCTCCAACCTTATTTTTCGTTCTCAAGATTGCTTTGGCTATTCGGGGTCTTTTGTGTTTCCATACAAATTGTGAAATTTTTTGTTCTAGTTCTGTGAAAAATGCCAGTGGTAGTTTGACAGGGATTGCATTGAATCTGTAGATTGCTTTGGGTAGTAGAGTCATTTTCACAATGTTGATTCTTCCAATCCAACAACATGGTATATCTCTCCATTTGTATCATCTTTAATTTCTTTCATCAGTGTCTTATAATTTTCTGCATACAGGTCTTTTGTCTCCTTAGGTAGGTTTATTCGTAGATATTTTATTCTTTTTGTTGCAATGGTAAATTGGAATGTTTTCTTAATTTCACTTTCAGATTTCTCATCAGTAATATATAAGAATGCCAGAGATTTCTGTGCATTATTTTTGTATCCTGCTACTTCACCAAATTCATTGATTAGCTCTAGTAATTTTCTGGTAGCATCTTTAGGATTGTGTATGGATAGTATCACGTCATCCGCAAACAGTGACAGCTTTACTTCTTCTTTTACGATTTGGATTCCTTTTATTTCTTTTCCTTCTCTGATTGTTGTGGCTAAAACTTCCAAAACTATGTTGAATAAGAGTGGTGAGAGTGAGCAACCTTGTCTTGTTCCTGATCTTAGTGGGAATGGTTTCAGTTTTTCACCACTGAGGATGATGTTGGTTGTGCGTCTGTCATATATGGCCTTTATTATGTTGAGGAAAGTTACATCTATGCCTACTTTTTGCAGGGTTTTTATCATAAATCGTTGTTGAACTTAGTCGAAAGCTTTCTCTGCATCTATTGAGATGATCATATGGTTTTTCTCCTTCAATTTGTTAATATGGTGTATCACATTGATTGATTTGCATATATTGAAGAATCCTTGCAGTCCTGGAATAAGCCCCACTTGATCATGGTGTATGATCCTTTTAATATGCTGTTGGATTCTGTTTGCTAATATTTTGTTGAGTACGTTTGCATCTATATTCATCAGTGATATTGGCCTAGAGTTTTCTTTCTTTGTGACATCTTTGTCTGCTTTTGGTATCAGGGTGATGATGGTGTCGTAGAATGAGTTTGGGAGTGTTCCCCCCTCTGCTATATTTTGGAAGAGTTTGAGAAGAATAGGTGTTAGCTCTTCTCTAAGTGTTTGATAGAATTCACCTGTGAAGCCATCTGGTCCTGGGCTTTTGTTTGTTGGAAGATTTTTTTTTGTGGTATGCGGGTCTCTCACTGCTGTGACCTCTCCCATTGCGCAGCACAGGCTCCGGACACGCAGGCCCAGTGGCCATGGCTCATGGGCCCAGCCGCTCCATGGCATGCGGGATCCTTCCATACAGGAACAAGAACCCTTGTCCCTTGCATCAGCAGGTGGACTCTCAACCACAGCACCACCAGGGAAGCCCTGTTGGAAGATTTTTAATCACAGTTTCAATTTTAGTGCTTGTGATTGGTCTGTTCATATTTTCTATTTCTTCCTGGTTCAGCCTTGGCAGGTTGTACATTTCTAAGAATTTGTCCGTTTCTTACATGTTGTCCATTTTATTGGCATAGAGCTGCTTGTAGTAATCTCTCATGATCCTTTGAATTTCTGCAGTGTCAGTTGTTACTTCTCCTTTTTCATTTCTAATTCTATTGATTTGAGTCTTCTCCCTTTTTTTCTTGATAAGTCTGGCTAATAGTTTATCAATTTGGTTTATCTTCTCAAAGTACCAGCTTTTAGTTTTATTCATCTTTGCTATCATTTCTTTCATTTCTTTTTCATTTATTTCTGATCTGATCTTTGTGATTTCTTTCCTTCTGCTAACTTTGGGTTTTTTTTTGTTCTTCTTCCCCTAATTGCTTTAGGTGCAAGGTAATGTTGTTTATTTGAGATGTTTCCTGTTTCTTCAGGTAGGATTGTACTGCTATAAACTTCCCTCCTAGAACTGCTTTTGCTGCGTCCCATAGGTTTTCGGTCGTCATGTCTCCATTGTCATTTGTTTCTAGGTATTTTTTGATTTCCTCTTTGATTTCTTCAGTGATCACTTCGTTATTAAGTAGTGTATTGTTTAGCCTCCATGTGTTTGTATTTTTTACAGATCTTTTCCTGTAAATGATATCTAGTCTCATAGCATTGTGGTTGGAAAAGATAATTGATACGGTTTCAATTTTCTTAAATTTACCAGGGCTAGATTTGTAACCAAAGATATGATCTATCTTGGAGAATGTTCCATGAGCACTTGAGAAAAATGTGTATTCTGTTGGTTTTGGATGGAATGTCCTATAAATATCAATTAAGTCCATCTTGTTTAATGTATCATTTAAAGCTTGTATTCCCTTATTTAGTTCATTTTGGATGATCTGTCCATTGGTGAAAGTGGGGTGTTAAAGTCCCCTACTATGATTGTGTTACCGTCAATTTCCCCTTTTATGGCTATTAGTATTTGCCTTATGTATTGAGGTGCTCCTATGTTGGGTGCATAAATTTTTACAATTGTTATATCTTCTTCTTGGATCGATCTCTTGATCATTATGTAGTGTCCTTCTTTGTCTCTTCTAATAGTCTTTATTTTAAAGTCTACTTTGTCTGATATGAGAATTGCTACTCCAACTTTCTTCTGATTTCCATTTGCATGGAATATCTTTTTCTATACCCTCACTTTCAACCTGTATGTGTTTCTAGGTCTGAAATGGTTCTTTTGTTGACAGCATATATGGATCTTGTGTTTGTATCCATTCAGCCAGTCTGTGGCTTTTGGTGGGAGCATTTAATCCATTTACATTTAAGGTAATTATTGATATGCATGTTCCTATTCCCATTTTCTTAATTGTTTTGGGTTTATTATTGTAGGTCTTTTCCTTCTCTTGTGTTTCTTGCCTAGAGAAGTTCCTTTAGCGTTTGTTATAAAGCTGGTTTGGTGGTGCTGATCTCTCTCACCTTTTGCTTGTCTGTAAAGGTTTTAATTTCTTCATCAAATCTGAATGAGATCCTTGCTGGGTAGAGCAATCTTGGTTGTAGGTTTTTCTCCTTCATCACTTTAAATATTTCCTGCCACTCCCTTCTGGTTTGCAGAGTTTCAACTGAAAGATCAGCTGTTAACCTTATGGGGATTCCCTTGTGTGTTATTTGTTGCTTTTCCCTTGCTGCTTTTAATATGTTTCCTTTGTATTTAATTTTTGATAGTTTGATTAATATGTGTCTTGGCATGTTCTTTCCTTGGATTTATCCTGTATGGGACTCTCTGTGCTTCCTGGACTTGAATAACTATTTCCTTTCCCATATTAAGGAAGTTTCAAGTATCATCTTTTCAAATATTTTCTCAGTCCCTTTGTTTTTCTCTTCTTCTCCTGGGACCCCTATAATTCAAATGTTGGTGCATTTAATGTTGTCCCAGAGGTCTCTGAGACTGTCCTCAGTTCTTTTCATTCTTTTTTCTTTATTCTGCTCTGCAGTATTTATTTCCACGATTTTATATTCCAGGTCACTTATCCGTTCTTCTGCCTCAGTTATTCTGCTATTGATCCCATCTAGAGTATTTTCAATTTCATTTAGTGTCTTGTTCATCATTGCTTGTTTCCTCTTTAGTTCTTCTAGGTGCTTGGTAAATATTTCTTGCATTTTCTCTATTCTATTTCCAAGGTTATGGATCATATTTACTATCATTATTCTGAATTCTTTTTCAGGTAGACTGCCTCTTTCCTCTTCATTTGTTAGGTCTGGTGCATTTTTATCTTGCTCCTTCATCTGCTGTGTGTTTTTCTGTCTTTTCATTTTGCTGATCTTACTGTGTTTGAGGTCTCCTTTTCACAGGCTGCAGGTTCGTAGTTCCTGTTGTTTTTGGTGTCTGTCCCCGGTGGCTAAGGTTGGTTCAGTGGGTTGTGTAGGTTTCCTGGTTGAGGGGACTAGTGCCTGTGTTCTGGTGGATGAGGCTGGATCTTTTCTTTCTGGTGGCCAGGTCCATGTCTTGTGGTGTGTTTGGGGGTGTCTGTGGCCTTATTATGATTTTAGGTAGCCTCTGTGCTAATGGATGGAACTGTGTTCCTGACTTGCTAGTTGTTTGGCATAGGGTGTCTAGCACTGTAGCTTGCTGGTCGTTGGGTGAAGCTGGGTGTTGGTGTTGAGATGCAGATCTCTGGGAGATTTTCGTCGTTTGATATTACGTGGAGCTGGGAGGTCTCTTGTGGACCCGTGTCCTGAAGTTGGCTCTCCCACCTCAATGGCACAGCACTGATGCCTGGCTGGAGCACTATCCTCCACATGGCTCAGAATACAAGGGAGAAAAATTAGAAAGAATGAAAGAGGATAAAATAAAATAAAGTAAGATAAAATAAATTTATTAAAATAAAGAATAATTTTTAAGAGAGCAATTTTAAAAATTAAAAAAAAGACGGACGGACAGAGCCCTAGGACAGATGGTGAAAGCAAAGCTATACAGACAAAATTTCAAACAGAAGCATACACATACACACTCACAAAAAGGGGAAAAGGGAAAAAATAATGTATATTGCTCCAAAAGTCCACCTCCTCAATTTGGAATGATTCGTTGTCTATTCAGTTACTCCACAGATGCAGGGTACATCAAGTTGATTGTGGAGCGTTAATCCGCTGCTTCTGAGGCTGCTGGGAGAAATTTTCCTTTCTCTTCTTTGCACAGCTCCCTGCGTTCAGCTTTGGATTTGGCCCTGCCTCTGTGTGTAGGTCGCCTGAGGGCATCTGTTCTTCGCTCAGACAGGACGGGGTTAAAGGAGCCGCTGATTCAGGGGATCTGGCTCACTCAGGCCGGGGGTAGGGAGGGGTATGGATGCGGCATGAGCATGCAGTGGCAGAGGCCGGCGTGACGTTGCACCAGCCAGAGGTGCACCGTGCGTTCTCCCAGGGAAGTTGTCCCTGGATCACGGGACCTTTGCAGTGGCGGGCTGCAGAAGCTCCCGGGAGGGGAGGTGGGGATAGTGACCTGTGCTCACACACAGGCTTCCTGGTGGCTGCAGCAGAAGCCTTAGTGTCTAATGCCCATCTCTGGGGACTGCACTGATAGCCGCGGCTTATGCCTGTCTCTGGAGCTCCTTTAAACGGTACCCTTAATCCCCTCTTTTTTTTTTTTTTTGCAGTAAACAGGCCTCTCACTGCTGTGGCCTCTCCCGTTGGGGAGCACAGGCTCCGGACACACAGGCTTAGCGGCCATGGCTCATGGGTCCAGTCGCTCCATGGCACGTGGGATCTTCCCAGACCGGGGCATGAACTTGCGTCCCCCACATCGGCAGGTAGCCTCCCAGCCACTGTGCCACAAGGGAAGCCCTTAATCCCCTCTTATAGCACACCAGGAAACAAAGAGGCAAGAATAAGTCTCTTGTCTCCTCAGCTGCTGCAGAGTTTTCCTGGACTCCCTCCTGGCTATCCCTGGCTCACTAACCCCTTCATGCTGTGTTCACGCCACCAACCCCAGTGCTCTCCCTGGGGTGTAAGCTCCGAAGCCCAAGCCACATCTCCTAGCCCACGCCAGTCGTGGAGGGTGAGCAGACAAACCTATAGGGCTGGTGAGTGCTGGTCAGCACCGATCCTCTGTGCGGGAATCTCTCCACTTTACCCTCCGCACCCCGGTGGCTGCACTCTCCTCCATGGCTCTGAAGCTTCCCCCATCAGCCACCAGCAGTCTCCACCCGCGAAGGGGCTTCTAGCATGTGGAAACCTTTCCTCCTTCACAGCTCCCTCCCACTGGTGCAGGTCCTGTCCTTATTGTTTTGTCTCAGTTTTTTCTTTTTTCTTTTGCCCTACCCAGGTACGTGGGGGAGTTTCTTACCGTTTGGGAGGTCTGAGGTCTTATGCCAGTGTTCAGTGGGTGTTCTATAGGAGCAGTTCCAGGTGTAGATGTATTTCTGATGTATCTGTGTGGAGAAAGGTGATCTCCTCATCCTACTCTTCCAGCATCTTCTCCTGTCTCAATTTCTAATTTCTGAAAGTACCTTAAATACACTGTTAATAATCTTCACAACCATTTGAGTTGGCCAACTAAGTCGGCAAGGTCAGAATTATTGAATGAATGAGTAAATAGATCACTAGATTTAACGTATCTGGGAAAGTCATAGTCTAACCAAGTTTCAATCCACAAGCATTTATTTACAATTCTGAAAACTTCCACATAATTATAAATGGGACAATAGTAGTAAATTACTATTTGTATAAAGAACAGATACAAGTGAGCACAACATAGTTTACAAGCATAAAATTTGGCACATACAATTTGGTGCTAAATCATAAAATATTCTTTTGCAATTTATGAAAAACATCCAATAGGCATATAATGGCCAAAAAGTACAAATGATACAAATATCTATAGACATGACAATGTACAAACTGTGACATAAATCTATCAGAAACTAGAAAATCTACGCAGGTCTTATAGTTCCAGCTTGCTAAAAGATACAGGCTTTGGGTGGGAAAACAAAAAATCCAGACCTGGCGATAATAGGGTTTCCAGAAAGTATGGGAACTAACAAAGAGTAGGTCTCTGGATGGGAGTGGGTCCAACGTGAGATGAAACAATGCCTCAATGGGTATGTAGTATGCTGGGAGGGGGGAAATATAGGAGCAAGGGATATTTGGAGAATCAGACAGCTAAGTATTTGACACTAACAAAATCTACCAGTATCTCATACGGCCTCAGGTATCATGCAAGGGTTTGAGGGATTCCAGTATTTAATTAAATCAAAATGCTACAAAGGGAAGAATAAAGGAGAGCCTCAGGGATAGATGAAATGGGGATGTTACACCAAGACATGTCTCAGTTAACCTGATGGGTTCAAAATGCAGGAAGTGGGTATATGGGACAAGACAATACCCTAACTGTAAGAATAAAGGTTTAGGTCAGGGTAGGGCCTCATGTTCCTAAGTGTTGAAATAGAGCTCTTTAGTTTCTTCCTCCTACATGTAAGACTCTTTTAGAGGTTAAGATGATGCTGAGCCTGCAAGCTAAAGTTAAATGGCTGGAACTAGGGAGAGAAAATAAGTTATATAGGCTCGGAACCAGGAAAAGCCTAACTAAGGATTTGCCTAAATAGAATTGTATGTTGGAACAGAATATTTTAATATGTAAACATTTTACTGATACCAAAATGTGTCTTACCACATTTCCCCCAATCTCACACCATGTACCCTAACCTGCAGTAGCTATGGGTCCCGTGATTTCTATGGAAATATAGAGAAAAGAGACACTGGTCTGGCTTGCAGGTATTATTAAGTTGTTAGCCTCACATCACATACTAGTACCATGTAAGTAGGCTATCTGAAGAGGGGAGCTTAGGGGAAAAACCTTGAAAAACACTTAAAAGCGTAAGCCACATCTTTATACTACAACACCTTTCACAATTTCTTCTCAGATGAGCATCATCCACATCAGTGAAAAAACTCATATCGCATAATAGGAAAAACAGGCCTAAAAATTAAATGTGTGTCTTTGGAGGTCTCATCTATGGGATATCTTCCTGGTACTAGAAAATCCCCAGAAAGATCAATCTTTGCACCCCTCTCTGAAAGCTTACCACCAAGAAAATGACTAGATCCATAGATGTCCTCCCTCAAACCAGCTTACCTCACATATAAATCATTAGCAACTCAGCCCTTACTCACATTATCACAGTCACAAGAGTGGTTAGGGAGCAAAGCACTAACCACAGGAACTAAAACAGAGGCAACCCAGGCCAAGTTGGGCTGATGGCAGATATCTGCTCCTTACGCTTGGCTGCATAATGTGACTCACCACAATGCCTTTTTCACAGACTCTTTTTAAAGTTTCTCCACAAAATCCAACAGGTCAAGTTAGTTCATGATGCTTCAAGAAAAATAATCATCAAGACAAAAACATGCAATATGTCTTACAATGTTGGAGCCCTTAAAAATATGACAAGGAAATAACCATGTAGACAAAACCAGAGCATTTAAAAAAATTTGTATTCTACAAACATACCAGTGAATGCTATTAATATGGTAATATGACATAAAACAAAATGAGAAATATATGTAAGACTGTTCCCTTTAGTGTACAGAATTCATGGCAGTTGCTGCACTATCGAGCTACTTATATCTATGACTGTCTGTTCTGGTAATACAAAATGAGGCCAAAGTGTGTCAACTTGTTTCCCACAGAAACCAAAAAATCTACATGAATCATTTTTCTTCTGTGCCCTTTCACCTTATCTGCTCCCAGTTCTCCACGAAATGTCCTCTTCCTTCTCTAATTATTGTCCTCTTCATTTTGCTAGGCCTTGTACCGAAGCATGCA
Organism: Monodon monoceros; assembly: GCF_005190385.1. Taxonomy (NCBI): domain Eukaryota; kingdom Metazoa; phylum Chordata; class Mammalia; order Artiodactyla; family Monodontidae; genus Monodon; species Monodon monoceros. The sequence continues at coordinate 29,216,806 of NW_021703765.1, forward strand.
AGACAGAGAATCCTAGAGGTCCAAGATTCTAGAGTGGCTGTTTGCAAGGGGGAGGAGGAG
>NW_021703765.1:29251865-29399453 GCF_005190385.1 Monodon monoceros
CTGTATCTTTTAGCAAGCTGGAACTATAAGACCAACATAGATTTTCTGGTTTCTGATAGATTTATGTCACAATTTGTATATTGTCATGTCTATAGATATTTGTATCATTTGTACTCTTTGGCCATTATGTGTCTATTGGATATTTTTTATAAATTGCAAAAGAATATTTTATGACTTACACCAAATTGAATGTGCCTAATTGCAAGTTGGTAACCAGGGGCCCAAGCAGGAGTAAGAACCAGGCCATGTTTGTTAGCAGCTTTGATCCTGGTTCAGATAGACTTAGAACTTGGGTTACCCTGTCCAAAAGAATGGAGCCATTTGGCATGGTCATATATATTTTTGATGTCCTCTTCTATTAGTCCAGTGTGATTGATGTAGGTGTAACAGACACAGTTAGAAGTAGTTGGAGGTGTGCCAACTTGAATGTTAATAGACAAAATAGATCTCATTTCTTTTTAGGAGAATAAGCATGAAACCCAGTCTGAACCTTGTACTTTGGGGACACTTGTAGCCAGGTAGCCAATTGTCTAATTTTACCTAAGTAGGTTTTAACCTTTGATGTGTTATTAACACATAAATAAAAGGTGCTATTGGTCACTACACATGTGTTTTCTCCTTTTGTTAACATATGATCTAAACCAATTTTATCATCTAAATAATATAATAGTTATGAGAGGAGACCTTGAAAATGAAAGGTTGCAGCTACCAGTTGCCAGCTGGTGTCTTAAGAATGACTGGTGACACACTATTTACAATAGCCAGGACATGGAAGCAACCTAAGTGTCCATCGACAGAAAAATGGATAAAGAAGTTGTGGCACATATACACTATGGAATATTACTCAGCCATAAAAAAACGAAATTGAGTTATTTGTAGTGAGGTGGATGGATTTAGAGTTTGTCATACAGAGTGAAGTAAGTCAGAAAGAGAAAAACAAATACCATATGCTAACACATATATATGGAATCTTAAAAACAAACAAACAAACAAACAAAAAACGGTTCTGAAGAACCTAGGGGAAGGACAGGAATAAAGATGCAGACATAGAGAATGGACTTGAGGACAAGGGGAGAGGGAAGGGTAAGCTGGGACGAAGTGAAAGAGTTGCATTGACATATATACATTACCAAGTGTAAAATAGATAGCTAGTGGGAAAGCAGCCACATAGCACAGGGAGACCAGCTATGTGCTTTGTGACCACCTAGAGTGGTGGGATAGGGAGGGTGGGAGGGAAACGCAAGAGGGAAGAGCTATGAGGATATATGTATATGTATAGCTGATTCACTTTGTTATAAAGCAGAAACTAACACACCATTGTAAATCACCTATACTCCAATAAAGATGTTAGAAAAAGTAAATTAAATAGTATACTAAGAAAAATAAGAAAAAAGAATGGCTGGTGATGTCAAGTCTGATACAGCTCATAAAACCTAAGTTCTCAGCAATACAAGGACTTCTCCGAAATCACACCCATAGTGTTACCTAATATTACCTTGCCATTAATTTTCTCCTTAATAGCCAAAGCAGATGTCACCATTAATGTTAGTGTTTCTCTAGGTATGAGAAGATGCAAGAATTTTGGCTCACAAAATCTCTTAAAAGTATCTAACTATCTGAAGACCTATTCTGCCAGTTTTTCCCAGTGCACAGAGTGAGTACCTCATTCCTGATCTCCACACTGAACCCCTTTTAGTGGGTGTTAAAAGTCAGCAGCTGTAGCAGCTCATGATTTAATCTTTGTAGAGGTAGATGGTAAGTACAAATTTCCAGTCAGGAGGGCCCCTTCATGGTCATAAATTCGACCATGGTTTGGGGAGTATTTCATGACCATTTTGTCCCATGGTGCTAGGAATGCTTATTCTCAGGTCTGGTAAAGATTTCACTGATAAGCCACTCAATATGCTATGAATGAACTAGGCCTTGTTAACAGTAGCCAAAAGTCTCTGGACCACCTGTCTTACTAGTCTTTTATGGTCCAGAAAAATATTCCCTCTTGTTTATTCTTCCCATATCTAGGGTTATACTATTACAATCATTGATCTCATATGGACCTATATAATATCACAATTTTGTCAGAGGCTCAGTCACACATTTGGTAATGTAAGAAACAAAAATTTTCTGAAAGAGGCAGTGTAGAAAATAATATAGCTAGCAGTATTAGTAAGGTCATAAATAAGAATTTAGGTCAAGAACTTTCATTAGGTGCCATCCAGCATATCCCAGGTCATTTGACTTAGTCTGTTCTGTACCAGTGCTTATCTTTAAGGGAAATTATATACTGGCATTGTCCACAAGGCACCAAGCCCAGTCTCCTAGTGCTACTAGACTGATTATCCTTAATATGATTTAATTGTTCCCAATATAGTGGAGCCTTTAAATTTAAATTACCATAGTCTGGTGTTAACTACATAAATCCATCCCATAATTGTAGAAGGTTTTATTCCTTGGCTGAAAGTTCACTTGTTGCTCTGATTGAGCTTGAGTGATAGAGGAAAATTCATATTTATGGCCAGGGTCAGAGCAGGTATTGTTAATTGGCCAGGTGAGGGGAATCCCACCTAGTAATATCAATAGTGGCCTAAACAGGACTATAACTTGTTTTTTCTAGAATAAATTTCCTAAGGGTCAAACAATTAGAGCCTTGGAGTGGAGAAATTCAACAAAGGTAACCCAGAAGTACTACACACAAGCAATTGGACATAAACCCAATAATTGGATTGATTTTTAAAACTAGCATAGGATGGTGCCCACAATAGGAAAACATTTGATTCATATTCAAGAGTCCAAGTTAAGAAAAATTTATAAATGATCATATGAATCAGGTCGAGGATCTTGGGCTAGCTGTTTACTTCTGATATCATCTTTTTCTTGTCCTAGTAGGAGTGTAGTTTCTCCTCTGTTTGGGCATTGTTTTAAGGTGATTTTGAGGTCAACTGTCCTCTCTATAGGCCAGTCCAAAGCAGGGGTCTTTTGTGAATGGAAATTAAACTGTGCCAATTCCCTAGTTTCATGTGAGTGAGCTAGTTAAGAGTATCTGCTAAGGCTCTTTCCATCTAGGTTGGAGATAGTCCTTTAAATTATGTCTTTTCTGGTATGCATAATCCCCAGGTTGTAGGTCATGGAGCGTCTGTTCTTCATCCAAAGGTAGATCACCAAGATAAGCTTCAGGAACAAACATAGAGTGTCCTTTTAATAATTCAATTAAATTTTACATTAATATAATGTAACAGCAAGGAACTATCTGGGAAGTGAGTCTTAGTAAATACAAACCTCCATTAACAAGACTGGAATTCAATATTCACTGAAACATAATATTTTTCTCTCTAAAATTAATCTCATTTCTACTAAATATAACCAAATTAAGACTAATTTGTTTTCAAAATAAGTCTAGTCTCAGTAAACTTGGCCTGATGTTTTATATAAATATAATTGATCATATAGACTTTTTTTTTTTTTGGCTTTGCTGAAACTTTTATAAGGAGTCTCAGACTGAACTTTTAAAAGACCTCTTGGGGATAGGAAAGTCATGCCAAAGGCTTATCACAGATTTTCCCTTACAGATTTAGGTGAATTCCTCCCTTTTTGAGGTCCACAAAATACCTTCAGCTTCCTTCACCTGTTAAGAGGTAACCTTCATAATTTACCTCATAAAGCTGCTGGGAACCAAAGAGTTTCCAATCTCTGGAGGGAGCAGATAGAGAGAAAAGATAAATGCTTCAATCCTGCTGACAAAAGTATAATTTACTAAATTACTGTTAAGTCATAATTTGTTTGAGGGGAAGGTTTTCCTTATACCTGGAAAACAGATTCAAACCAGTAATTTTTCAGATAGAAATCATAAAAATTATAACCACATTCACCAACTCAGTCATTTTGTTAAATTTTTATGAAGTCATCAGTTTTTTCATTAGAAATTTCAATTTCTTACCCAGTTCAACATTATTGTTTGAAAGTCAGAAACTTGTATTTATCCCAAAAATCCTTTCTATAAATCTTCTTGAAGAGCAAACATTTTTGCAAATGTATCAGAGTGAAACCGTAAGTGTCTGTGAATGCCAAAAAACCTTAAGAAGGCATGGTAAAAAACCTGATTACAATGCAATTGACAAAGTAACTTGGTTAATGTTGTGACATACAAAACTTTAAGCTAATAACTAGAATTATAACTGATAACATTTAACCAGGACATACCAGAATTTTAGGAACTCCATATAATTTCTAGAATATCTATATTAATAACATTTACCATACAATATAACCTAACAAAATTCATTACTCATTTGACAATACTTTCTATGTAATTTAACATACCAAATGAACATAATCAGTTCAATGTCTCCTTTTGGGATGTTTCAGGGGCTCTTTGAAGCATCCCAAAGTTAGTTAGAAGTCAAAAGGTCTTCACTAGAATTTGACTTAGGAAGGTTTAGCAAATATTATCAAAAAAAGTGTTTAGAACATTCAGTCAGATAGGATCACAGGTCACTGTGAAACAATATTCACTTAGCCAAGTGACAATAAAAAATTTCAAAGACAATTATAGAACAGATTACTTAAAAGGTCACAACAGTAGAATTTCAAGTTACCAAAATCTGGAGAGACTACTTTAGATAGACATTCCTAAAATGTAACTATTCCTATAGAGCTTACCTAAAATCTCTTATCTCATTTACATTTAATTTACTTATAAAAATTTTTATCATACCAAGTTATTAATTTATTTGCTGCAAATTTGCAACAGATATAATAAGATCTTATTTAACTTCTATTAAACCTAGGTACAATAAAGGTATTATACTTAATGTTGATGACTCTAAAGGCATGTCTATATTAATTAGATCAAGTTTATACATTAATACCAGGCATTGATTTAATACTGAATATTTCTCAGTTCACATGAACCTGAAATTAATTCTGGTCAGTTACTTACTATATTTTTAAGAATTTATATTTGTGCTTAATTTCCTTTAGGCCAATTAAGTAGAGCTCATTAACAAATTAATTTTGATAATACCATCTGAAGGTAAAAACAAAGATAATGCACACATAAACCTATAAACAGACACAAGGAGAGATCTCATGGCTTCATTTCCTAAACTTAGTCATGAATGAGATATCACAGTATAAAACTTCATATTTGTAAATAACAGTTGGAATAAGAAAAAAGTTATCTTTTTTTTACCCCTCAGTTCTCAGGAATTAGAGATGGTCTAGATAAGATAAGGGTTCCTGAGACTCCTGGTCTCAGGGCACAGGGAGGGAAAATCAAGTTTTTCTAGTAGGACTTTTTGTTCTCCCAGGGTCAGAATTCTGAAAAAAAAAAAGTATTTTAACAAGCTAGCTTTCTCTGATTGTACATGCAAAAAAAAAACAGGTTTTGCAATTTCAAAAAAAAAAAAAGGTTTTTCTTAATGAATTTTCTCTGGAGTCCAAAGAATATTGTTGCCACACAGAGTCAAAACTCATCTTCCTTTTTCTGTTGTCATAGTTTCATAGCTAAAATTTAGATTGGCCCTGATAACAGGAGCAGACTTGTTGATAAAATGTTGTCCCAGCAGAGGTTGTCCCTCTGGGGAGGTGGGATCTTAGTTTGATGAGAAGAATCTGAAGGAGTAAGGGAAATTGCAGGAGTGGGGGAAGCTTGGTTTCCCTTATGACAGTTGGGAGAAGTTAGAAGGGGATCGTTTAGAATGTCAGGAGAGTTTTTCTGATTCCTCAAGCTTTTGATTGTAGGAGCCATATAGAGCAGGATTATGATAAAGGGCCATAAATTCCTGGACATAAGGGAACCTCAGTCCATTTTCCCATCCTGTGACAATAAAGATCTAATTGTAAGATAGTATTTTAATCTAGAAACCCATTTGCAGGCCATTTTCCATCCCCCAACTTAAATAAAGGCCAGGCAATGTTACAGCAAAACTTTTTTCCCTTCTTGGTCCATCTGGCTTAGAAAGGGGATCCTCCCATGTTAAGCAACCTGCATCCGAGAACAGCACTCCTAGAAAATATTACTAGGAGGCACATGAAGGAGATTCAGAGCACCCTTTGAATTTCCTTTGAATCCTGTTGCTTAATGGAATTTTGAGCCTCTTCTACTCTCCCATTGATCCCTGACCATATGTCTCTGGTCAACCGAGTTCCTCACATGAGGGGTCCCCAGAAGGGGGGACATTTGATGCACTGCCAGTGCATTGCCATGACTGTCCTTGAAGGGAATCTGTTGTCTATGACAGTGCATGGGTTGCCAAGGTCTGGAGTAAAGGGGGAACTCCTAGAGGAACTGGAGTTGGCTGCAATGGAAAGTGCCATGGGAGTCAGGACATGAGGGCTGAGAGGTGGGAGTATTCCCATAGGGGATTTTGGACACAGAATAAGGTGGGAGATTAAACAGCAGAAGAACCCCTAGTCTATTGCCCTGTTTGTTTGGCAGCTAAGGTAAAATTGAAGAGAACCTAAGGTTTAGGTGAAAAAGAAATCTTGCCTCGTGAGTAAATTAGGAAAGAAAATCTCAGGAAAAAAGTGAAGGACAGTTGCGCACGCTGGTGGGGTGGTGTGTGTATCAGTGGGCAACTCTGGATGAAAGACACTGGAAGACAGTGGGGCCAAGGAGATGAAATTTTTCTACCCCCAGGAAATAAAGTGTGCTGTGTAGCAGGGTACAATTTGTTGGAGACAGCAGCAGACACCAAGCTATGACTCCCAGCATGTTGCTCACAATGTTGCTGAGGATACACCCCTTGGGTGCTGGACATGCTGAGGGTTGTGGTTTAGGAAGAGCAAAAGAAAGAGGGAGAGAGGAGAAAGAAAAAACCCTTGGGCTCCTTCACGGTTGGAAATCACATTTCCACCAGGTCCCAAAGGACAGTGTCAGCTGTCACACAAGCATTATTTGAATCTGCACAGCCTGGGGATATCAGCTGCCACCCTGAATTTGAGGGGAGCCATAATGCACATAATGCAGTGAGTGGACTGAGTTTATGCCTTGTGGGTCTTGAAAAGAAAGCAAAGTAGAGAGCAAGAGAAAGAGGGCAAGAGAGAAAGTCAGGGACCTCAAGCTGCAGCCAGGCAAAGTCTGCGGTTTACCTTGAATTCCTGGGTTTCAGCACCAAAATGATCTCAGGTGGCTTCAGTCTGCAGCAGATTGAAGCAGGACTTCAGTTCTTCATCCAAAGATTGAAGTCAGCCCTGTCAGTGAGAGCACTGAATCCTAGCCAATAGACCATGGTGCCACAGCCTGTCGGATTTGTAGAAATGAATTTCCACAAAGAGTCAGAAAGTAGTGAAACAAGTAAAGTGTTTATTAGGAGGAATAACAGTACAGTAAGGCTCCTACATATGAATGCGTTCCATTTGAGAGCACGTTCATAAGTCTAATTTGTTTGTAAGTCCAACAAAATTAGCCTAGGTACCCAACTAACACAGTCGGCTATATAGTACTGTACTGTAATAGGTTTATAATACTTTTCCCACAAATTATACATAAAAAGCAAACAAAGACAGAAAATAAAGAAAACATTTTTAATCTTACAGTACAGTACCTTGAAAAGTACAGTAGTACAGTACAACAGCTGGCATACAGGGGCTGGCATCGAGTGAACAGGCAAGAAGAGTCACTGATTGGAGGAGAGAGAGGAGGTCAGAGATGGTAGAGCTGAAGGATCATCAGCAATAGCAGATGGAAGGCAAGGTGCAATTTCCCTCACACCTGATGTTGATGGCACAGGTTCTGGTTCCTTGCTGGATTCAATTCTGTCTACACTCTTGAAAAAATGACCCAGTGATATCTAGGTAGTAGCTCTTTTTTTCTCATCATAAATGACATCCTGGGCTTGAAGTAAAGATACTGTACTACTGTACTCTATACAGTACTGTACAGTAAAGTACACAACAGCACAACCACTTGTAGAGGATACATTCATATGACAATGTTTGTCAGACATGCGAATTAACTTATGTGATTGGACATGCAAATGCATGTTCACCTCTTTAAAAGTTTGAAATTTGAAGGTTCGTATGTATGGGACTTACTGTATGTGTGAGTAGACATACACGGGTGAGCTCAGAAAGAGAGTTGTGCCTTTGTGGTAGTTTGAATCACTTATACAGGAAATTTCATCTGGGCTTCCTTTGGCCAATCATCTTTCTTTGTCTGGCTCTGAGTCCGTATTTGGTTTATCTCAGCGTCCTCCTCTGTGTGTGTGTGTGCATCTCTTAGCCAAGATGGATTCTAGTAAAGAGGACTATGAGGTAGGTTGACATCACCTACGATGGGGTGGCATGTCCTCCCTTTTTGAACTCTGAGGAGCCTTTTTGCACTTGTGTAGTTGGGAAACTCTCCTTGACCTCAAAAATGAGAAATATGTGGTCTCTTTTTTAATTTTTTTATATGAACACATTTATAATGAAATGTCAAGAATAAGCAAATCTATGGAGACAGAATGTAGATTAGTAATTGCTCAGGGTGGGGAAGGAGAAAAAAAGGGAATGGTGTTTCTATTTGAGGTAATGGAAATATTTTGGATATAGAGGTGACAGTTGTAAAACATTGTGAGTATATACTATAAAATGGTTAAAATAATGAATTTTATGTAAATTTTATATCAGTACAATAGTAAAAATATTAAAATATACCATTTTATTTAACCCTTCATCAAAAAAAGTTTAGGAAAGCTTTCTTTCTTTTTTTTTAAACATCTTTATTGGAGTATAATTGCTTTACAATGGTGTGTTAGTTTCTGCTTTATAACAAAGTGAATCAGTTATACATATACATATGTTCCCATATCTCTTTCCACTTGTGTCTCCCTCACTCCCACCCTCCCTATCCCACCCCTCTAGGTGGTCAAAAACCAACCAGCTGATCTCCCTGAGCTATGCGGCTGCTTCACATTTTACGTTTGGTAGTGTATATATGTCCATGCTACTCTCTCACTTTGTCACAGCTTACCCTTCCCCCCTCCCCATATCCTCAAGTCCATGCTGTAGTAGGTCTGTGTCTTTATTCTCTTCTTACCTCTAGGTACTTCATGACTTCTTTTTATCTTTCTTAGATTCTATATTTATGTGTTAGCATACGGTATTTGTTTTTCTCTTTCTGAATTACTTCACTCTGTATGACAGACTCTAGGTCCATCCACCTCACTACAAATAATTCAATTTTGTTTCTTTTTATGGCTGAGTAATATTTTATTGTATATATGTGCCACATCTTCTTTATCCATTCATCTGTTGATGGACACTGAGGTTGCTTCCATGTCCTGGCTACTGTAAGTAGAGCTGCAATGAACATTTTGGTACATGACTCTTTTTGAATTATGGTTTTCTCAGGGTATATGCCCAGTATTGGGATTGCTGGGTCGTATGGTAGTTCTATTTTTAGTTTTTTAAGGACCCTCCATACTGTTCTCCATAGTGGCTGTATCAATTTACATTCCCAACAACAGTGCAAGAGGGTTCCCATTTCTCCACACCATCTCCCACATTTATTGTTTCCAGATTTTTTGATGATGCCCATTCTGACAAGTGTGAGATGATATCTCATTGTAGTTTTGATTTGCATTTCTCTAATGATTAATGATGTTGAGCATTCTTTCATGTATTTCTTGGCAATCTGTATATCTTCTTTGGAGAAATGTCTATTTAGGTCTTCTGCCATTTTTGGATTGGGTTGTTTGTTTTTTTGTTATTGAGCTGCATGAGCTGCTTGTAAATTTTGGAGATTAATCCTTTTCATTTGCTTCATTTGTAAATATATTCTCCCATTCTGAGGGTTGTCTTTTGGTCTTGTTTATGGTTTCCTTTGCTGTGCAAAAGCTTTTAAGTTTCATTAGGTCCCTTTTGTTTCTTTTTCTTTTTCTTTCCATTTCTCTAGGAGGTGGGTCAAAAAGGATCTTGCTGTGATTTATGTCATACAGCGTTCTGCCTATGTTTTCCTCTGAGTTTGATATTGTCTGGCCTGACATTAATGTCTTTAATCCATTTTGAGTTTATTTTTGTGTATGATGTTAGGGAGTGTTATAATTTCATACTTTTACATGTACCTGTCCAGTTTTCCCAGCACCACTTATTGAAGAGGATATCTTTTCTAAACTGTATATTCTTGTTCCCTGTATCAAAGATAAAGTGACCATACATGTGTGGGTTTATCTCTGGGCTTTCTACCCTGTTCCATTGATCTGTATTTCTGTTTTTGTGCCAGTAACATACGTCTTGATTACTGTAGCTTTGTAGTATAGTCTGAAGTCAGGAAGGCTGATTCCTCCAGTTCCATTTTTCGTTCTCAAGATTGCTTTGGCTATGCGGAGTCTTTTGTTTCTCCATACAAATTGTGAAAGTTTTTATTCTAGTTCTGTGAAAAATACCAGTGGTTGTTTGGTAGGGATTGCATTGAATCTGTGGATTACTCTGGGTAATAGAGTCATTTTCACAATGCTGATGCTTCCAATCCAAGAACATGGTCTATCTCTCCATCTATTTGTATCATCTTTAATTTCTTTCATCAGTGTCTTATAATTTTCTGCATACAGGTCTTTTCTCTCCTTAGGTAGGCTTATTCCTAGATATTTTATTCTTTTTGTTGCAGTGGTAAATGGGAGTGTTTTCTTGATTTCACTTTCAGATTTTTCATCATTAGTATATAAGTATGCCAGAGATTTCTGTGGATTAGTTTTGTACCTGCTACTTTACCAAATTCACTGATTAGCTCTAGTAGTTTTCCAGTAGCATCTTTAGGATTCTCTTTGTATAGTATCATGTCATTTGCAAACAGTGGCAGCTTTGCTACTTGTTTTCCAATTTGGATTCTTTTTATTTCTTTTTCTTCTCTGATTGCTGTGGCTGAAACTTCCAAAACTATGTTGAATAAGAGTGGTGAGAGTGGGCAAACTTGTCTTGTTCCTGATCTCAGTGGAAATGGTTTCAGTTTTTCACCATTGAGGATGATGTTGGCTGTGGGTTTGTAATATATATGGCCTTATTATGTTGAGGAAAGTTCCCTCTATGCCTACTTTCTGGGGGGTTTTTATCATAAAAAGGTGTTGAAGTTTGTCAAAAGCTTTCTCTGCATCTATTGTGATGACCATATGGTTTTTCTCCTTCAATTTGTTAATATGGTGTGTCACATTGATTGATTTGCGTATATTGAAGAATCCTTGCATTCCTGGAATAAACCCCACTTGATCATAGTGTATGATCCTTTTAATGTGCTGTTGGATTCTGTTTGCTAGTATTTTGTTGAGGATTTTTGCATCTATGTTCGTCAGTGATATTGGTCTGGAGTTTTCTTTATTTGTGACATCTTTGTCTGGTTTTCGTATCAGGGTGATGATCGCTTTGTAGAAAGAGTTTGGGAGTGTTCCTCCCTCTGCTATATTTTGGAAGAGTTTGAGAAGGATAGATGTTAGCTCTTCTCTAAATGTTTGATAGAATTCACCTGTGAAGCCATCTGCCTTTTGTTTGTTGGAAGATTTTTAATCACAGTTTCAATTTCAGTGCTTGTGATTGGTCTGTTCATATTTTCTATTTCTTCCTGGTTAAGTCTCGGCAGGTTGTACATTTCTAAGAATTTGTCCATTTCTTCCAGGTTGTCCAATTTATTTGTATACAGTTGCTTGTAGTAATCTCTCATGATCCTTTGCATTTCTGCAGTGTCATTGTTACTTCTCCTTTTTCATTTCTAATTCTATTGACTTGAGTCTTCTCCCTTATTTTCTTGGTGTGTCTGACTAACGGTTTATCAATTTTGTTTATCTTCTGAAAGAACCAGCTTTTAGTTTTATTGATGTTTGCTATCATTCCCTTCATTTCTTTGTTATTTTTTTCTGATCTGATCTTTATGATTTCTTTCCTTCTGCTAACTTTGGGGTTTTTTGTTCTTCTTTCCCTAATTGCTTTAGGTGCAAGATTAGGTTGTTTATTCAAGATGTTTCCTGTTTCTTAAGGTAGGATTGTATTGCTATAAACTTCCCTCTTATAACTGCTTTTGCTGCATCCCATACATTTTGGGTCGTCGTGTCTCCATTGTCATTTTTTTCTAGGTATTTTTTGATTTCCTCTTTGATTTCTTCAGTGATCATTTCGTTATTAAGTAGTGTATTGTTTAGCCTCCATGTGTTTGTATTTTTTTACAGCTCTTTTCCTGTACTTGATATCTAGTCTCTTAGCATTGTGGTCAGAAAAGATACTTGATACGATTTGAATTTTCTTAAATTTGTCAAGGCTTGATTTGTGACCCAAGATATGATCTATCCTGGAGAATGTTCCATGAGCACTTGAGAAAAATGTGTATTCTGTTGTTTTTGGATGGAATGTCCTATGAATATCAATCAAGCCCATCTTGTTTAATGTATCATTTAGAGTCTATCTTGTTTAATGTATCATCATGGGTTTCCTTATTTATTTTCATTTTGGATAATCTGTCCATTGGTGAAAGTAAGGTGTTAAAGTCCCCTACTATGATTGTGTTACTGTCAACTTCCCCTTTTAGGTCTGTTAGTATTTGCCTTATGTATTGAGGTGCTCCTATGTTGGGTACATAAATATTTACAATTGTTATATCTTCTTCTTGGATCGATCTTTTAATCATTATGTAGTGTCCTTCTTTGGCTCTTGTAATAGGCTTTATTTTAAAGTCGATTTTGTCTGATATGACAATTGCTACTCCAGCTTTCTTTGGATTTCCATTTGCATGAAACATCTTTTTCTATACCCTCACTTTCAATGTGTATGTGTCCCTATGTCTGAAGTGGGTCTCTTGTAGACAGCATATATACGGGTCTTGTTTTTGTATCCATTCAGCCAATCTGTGTCTTTTGGTGGGAGCATTTAATCCATTTACATTTAAGGTAATTATCGATATGTATGTTCCTTTTCCCATTTTCTTAATTGTTTTGGGTTTGTTATTGTAGGTCTTTCCCTTCTCTTGTGTTTCCTGCCAAGGGAAGTTCCTTTAGCATTTGTTGTAAAGCTGGTTTGGTGGTGCTGAACTCTCTCAGCTTTTGCTTGTCTGTAAAGGTTTTAATTTCTCTATCAAATCTGAATGAGATCCTTGCTGGGTAGAGCAATCTTGGTTGTAGGTTTTTCTCCATCACTTTAAATATGTCCTGCCACTCCCTCTGGCTTGCAGAGTTCTGCTGAAAGATCAGCTGTTAACCTTATGGGGACTCCCTTGTGTGTTATTAGTTGTTTTTTCCTTGCTGCTTCTAATATTTTTTCTTTGTGTTTAATTTTTGATAGTTTGATTAATACGTGTCTTGGTGTGTTTCTCCATGGATTTATCCTGTATGGGACTCTCTGTGCTTCCTTGACTTGATTAACTATTTCCTTTCCCATATTATGGAAGTTTTCAACTATAATCTCTTCAGATATTATCTCAGTCCCTTTCTTTTTTCTTCTTCTTCTGGGACCCCTATAATTCGAATGTTGGCACATTTAATGTTGTCCCAGAGGCCTCTGAGACTGTCCTCAATTCTTTTCATTCTTTTTTCTTTACTCTGCTCTGCAGTAGTTAGTTCCACTATTTTATCTTCCAGGTCATTTATCCATTCTTCTGCCTCAGTTATTTTGCTATTGATCCCTTCTAGAGTATTTTTAATTTCATTTGTTGTGTTGTTCATCATTGTTTTGTTTCCTCTTTAGTTCTTCTACGTCCCTTTTAAATGTTTCCTGCATTTTCTCTGTTCTATTTCCAAGATTTTGTATCATCTTTACTATCATTATTCTGAATTCTTTTTCAGGTAGACTGCCTATTTCCTCTTCATTTGTTAGGTCTGGTGGGTTTTTATCTTGCTCCTTCATCTGCTGTGTGTTTTTCTGTGTTCTCATTTTGCTTATATTACTGTATTTGGGATCTCCTTTTTGCAGGCTGCAGGTTCGTAGCTCCCATTGTTTTTGGTGTCTGTCCCCAGTGGCTAACGTTGGTTCAGTGGGTTGTGTAGGCTTCCTGGAGGAGGGGACTAGTGCCTGTGTTCTGGTGGATGAAGCTCGATCTTGACTTTCTGATGGGCAGTTCTATGTCCGGTGGTGTGTTTTTGGGTGTCTGTGGACTTATTATGATTTTAGGCAGCCTTTCTGCTAATGGATTTAGTTGTGTTCCTGTCTCGCTAGTTGTTTGGCATAGGGTGTCCAGCACTGTAGCTTGCTGGTCGTTGAGTGAAGCTGGGTGTTGGTGTTGAGATGGAAATCTCTGGGAGATTTTCATCGTTTGATATTATGTGGAGCTGGGAGGTCTCTTGTGGACCCATGTCCTGAAGTTGACTCTCCCACCTCAGAGGCAGAGCACTGACTCCTGGCTGGAGCACCAGGAGCCTTTCATCCATGTAGCTCAGAATAAAAGGGAGAAAATGTAGAAAGAAAGAAAGAAAAAATGGAAGAAATCAAGAAAGAAAGAGGATAAAATAAAATAAAGTAAGATAAAATAAAGTTATTAAAATAAAAGAAATTATTAAGGTTAATTTTTTTAAAGTAAAAATAAAAAACAAAACAATGGATGGACAGAGCCCTAGGACAAATGGTGAAAACAAAGCTTTACAGAGAAAATCTCACACAGAAGCATACACATACACACTCACAAAAAGAGGAAAAGGGGAAAAAGTAATAACTCTTGATCTCAAAGTCCACCTCCTCAATTTGGGATGATTCGTTGTCTATTCAGGTATTCAACAGATGCAGGGTACATCAAGTTGTTTGTGGAGGTTTAATCCGTTGCTTCTGAGGCTGCTGGAAGAAATTTCCCTTTCTCTTCTTTGTTCGCACAGCTCCCAGGCTTCAGCTTTGGATTTGGCCCTGCCTCTGCCTGTAGGTCGCCTGTTCTTCGTTCAGACAGGACCGTGTTAAAGGAGCAGCTGATTCAGGGACTCTGGCTCACTCAGGCTGTGAGGAGGGAGGGGTACGGATGTGGGGCGAGCCTGTGGTGGCAGAGGCCGGCATGACCTTGCACCAACCTGAGGCATGCCTTGCGTTCTCCTGGGGAAGTTGTCCCTGGATCACTGGACCCTGGCAGTGGCAGGCTGCACAGGTTCCCTGGAAGGGAGTTGTGGATAGTGACCTGTGCTCACACACAGGCTTCCTGGTGGCGGCAGCAGCAGCCTTAGCGTCTCATGCCCGTCTCAGGGGTCCGCGCTGATAGCCGCGGCTCGTGCCCTTCTCTGGAGCTCCTTTAAGCAGCGCTCTTTATCCCCTCTCCTCGCACACCAGGAAATAAAGAGGGAAGAAAAAGTCTCTTGACTCTTTGACAGGTCCAGACATTTTCCCGGACTCCCTCCCTGCTCACCGTGGTGCACTTACCCCTTCAGGCTGTGTTCACGCCGCCAACCCCAGTCCTCTCCCGAGCCTCAGCACCCAGCCCCCGCCCATCCTGGCCGGTGAGCAGACAAGCGTCTCGGGCTGGTGAGTGCTGGTCAGCACTGATCCTCTGTGCGGGAATCTCTCTGCTTTGCCCTCCGTACCCCTGTTGCTGTGGTCTCCTCCGTGGCTCTGAAGTTTCCCCCTTCTGCCACCCGCAGTCTCTGCATGCAAAGGGGCGTCTAGTGTGTGGAAACCTTTCCTCCTTCACAGATCCCTCTCACTGGGGCAGGTCCCGTCCCTATTCTTTTGTCTCTGTTTTTTCTTTTTTCTTTTGCCCTAGCCAGGTATGTGGGGAGCTTCTTGCCTTTTGGGAGGTCTGAGGTCTTCTGCCAGCGTTCAGTTGGTATTCTATAGGAGCAGTTCCACGTGTAGATGTATTTCTGGTGTATCTGTGGGGAGGAAGGTTATCTCCACGTCTTACTCCTCCACCATATTCCTCAACTGCCTGTGTGGTCTCTTTATCTTTTATCTGGGCAGGGTTCAGCTCCTCCTTGCTTCTGGTGTTATCTTTATCTTAAACTATCTGTCCACAGGAGACAAACTCCAGCTGCTCAGCCTGGGGCCCATATATCTCTTGACTCAATTCTGGGTAGTGAGAAATCAGAATTAAATTGCAGGTCACCAAATTGGAATAGGAGAATTGTCAGAGCATTATTGGTGTTGATTTTTTAAAATAAATAACAAATGTACCAAATATTCCCCTCACTCAGTGGCTTCCAGGTGTTTCACCTCATGCTATTGGATCCCTCTTTTACTTCCACTTGTGGTCTCTGATTCTGAAAAGCATGACCAGTGCATCTTTTAGAAATAAATGATTCTTGTATAGCCTTGTTATAATTATAGATTTATAATTAATTATAGTTTCAGAATGTCCCTTTTGCTAAAAATGACTAACAGTAAATTGGTAGAAATACCTGAAAATCTTTTCTTTCTTGAGTGTGGAATAGATAGAGAGGTGTAGAAGGAAATAAAACTAGAAAGATTGGGTAGATTTAAAAAGCACAAAGGAAGTCCAATGAGCAGTAGAGTGTTTTGGACTTTATTCAATAGAAAACAAAGAGTTTCCATGTGTTCTTAAAGGGGGCAGACATTATCTGACTTGTGATTTAAGAAGATAAATTGGGTCACCGTGTAAAGGAAAGATTTTAGAGAAGAGATAACAGAGAAGTCAGGAATCCATTGCCAAAATTATCCATGTGAGAGACAATGAGGACCTGAACAGCAGCTGTGGAATCATCACTGAATACACAGGACACCATGATGTGGGGAAGGGAAGGGAACAGGATCTAAAATGATGCTTTTTCTATGGAGAGTTTAAGGATTCATGTTCATGTTCATGAATACTAAAGATAGCATAAATTTGGAGAGAGCCCAAAGGGTGATGGTGACTTTCTGGAGATTTAGAGCACTTGGACATAGCAGAAACACTGCATTAAGGTCAGTTTTAATGTGGATAGATGTGAAATACAGCAAAGAAGCAACAGTTGCATTTTCTTTTCCAAATATTCATATATAATCTCCTGTCACTCTGCAATTAAAACTATCTAGTAATGACATTCTATATTATGGGAGAATATTTGAATTCCCAATGTCTTTATATGAGTACTATTTTATTTTAATGAGTGTTATTAACCTTCATTGGGTATGACTTGGGGGATGTCATATGGAGTCTTTAATGGGACTCTTCTACCTCTAGAATGTATATTTATATACATTCACCAATTATTCCTAGTTGAAACAACACATTACATTATACAGCCTGTAGACTGGTCACTTTATCATCTTAGAGTTAATTGGTGTCATTTTGGAAATACATATGCATAAATGTAGGCACCAGGTGTGTTGACTCTTTTTCCTTCTTCAGAAATGCATGTCTTTCTAATGGACAATTTCAGGACTAAAATTTAAAAGGGACTATTGGTATCACCTATTTTATTATTTGATCTTTAGGTAAGCTCTCTTAGATTATTTTCATTTTAAGCTGGCAATATAATTTATTGTTTTTTTATTTTTATAACATTTTTCAGTGTTGTTAACTGACATTTTTGACTGCTCTACATTGCAGGAAGCAGTAGGGCGTGTTTAAGTTTCAGGCTCCAGTGACACCCACTTGGTTCAAAATCCTGCCTCCACCACCTAAGATGTGTGATCACAGGCAACTTGCTTAAATCTCTGAACCGCACTTCCTTGTTATAAAATAGGGATACCCTAGAGATGATCCACAGCCAGGTTAGGGCCCACAGGCCAGTATCTGTTCCAAGGAATCTGTACCTCTTCTTGCTGTTTGTCTGAAGTGTTGAAACTATGACTCTTGGATACGGCTGCTGCCCCACCTCACAGGGCAGCTGCGGGAAGTAGTGTTAAATCACTCTTCATTCTGTGCTCTCACCCCATCAGCAGGTATTCTCCCCCTTCATGCAGGAGGGTCTGGAATTAGGTAGTTACAAAGCCCTGTCTCACCACCTCCTAACTACATCCAATGTTTCCCAACTAGCCTAGAAGATCGTCATCACAGGAGAGGCAAGGCAATTTAAAAAAAAATCAAAACTGAGGAGAGACCTCTTTCTGCTCTTCTGAAGACTTCTTTCCTGCACAGGGAGGTCCTGCAGGTATAGACAACACCCTGCTTCAAAATATCTACTCCCCTTTGAAGAAACCATGACCCATGAAGGAGGCAGGGCAGGAAAGGGTTCGATGTTTAGTTTCCTTTAATGACCCCCATTCTCCCTGAAAGGCAGGTGCAGGCAGCTAGGCAATGGCAAGAGATGTTCGCTTGAAGATCTTGCCCTGATTAAAGGCTTTGCCCGCATGCTGGAAGACCCCATCCCAAGAAAAGTATTCTTGAACCAGCGGCTGGGTATCCTCGCTGCTGCGATCCAGTTTCTGCCATGTGTATGACTCATAATCCACCTGCCAATCTGGACTCAGGGGAAAGGCAAGCTCCTGGCCTCGGAAGACCCAGACTCCAGAAATGGAGCTGCTATTGTTGGTTCCAAATAGAATGACACTGGCAAAGGCATTCTTCCTCAGTTTGTCCAATCGCTGGAACATTCCATTAATGAGGTTGCAGCTTATGAATGTCTGGGTGAGCTCTTCAGGGAAGCAGTAGTCGCAGTACCACAGGGATCAGCCATTTTTATCAAAGTGCTCCCAAAAGTATGGCAGCACCACGGAGACTGTGTCCTTGTCGGAGTACTTGTGCTTAAATTCATCCAACACAAAGCTACTCTTGGGCAGGTGAGCAAAGGGATCCTTTGCCTTCTGCTCAGCAGCCAATGCCTGCTCACATTCATCCAGCTCCTCCTCAGTAGCAGAGGCAGCTGTCTTCTCCTCTTTCCGCTCGGCTTGGGGCTTCTGCTTCTCTTCTCGAGAAACTTTCTCTTTCCATGGGGTGTCCTTTTTAGGCTGGCTCTCTGCAAACTTTTTAACATCAAACTGGGCTATTTTTTCAGTTTCACCTCAGCCAAGACAGCCCAGAACTGGGGCTGGTTAATGCAGGTGAGGAGCCAGCGGTTTGTATTAGGAAAGCACTGGCAGAAAGAAGGCTTCAGAACCTGTTTATAAAGCCACAACAGGGTGCAGACAACTGTGATGTCAGCCATTGTTACACGTTCGCCCACCAGAAAAGTCCTTGTCTTCAAGTGGGCATCCAGCAGCCCCATAATTTACCTCACCACCTCCTTTGCATTCTCTGTGACCTGCTTGTTGTGGTGCATGTTGCCCAAGGTGGGGAACACCCAGGTACTGGCTGGGGGAACTATGTCGCTATCAGCAAAGCTCACCCACTGCACCACCTGGGCTGCTGCTTCAAGAGTACTTCTCTGCAACTCCTTGTTGCTCACATAGGAGGAAATGCCATTGCTCTCAAACACACAGAATCCATCATCACCCTCAAAGGCTGGAACCTTGCCAGCAGGAAATTTACCGAGAAATTCGGGGGTGCAGTTGGTTTGGCCAAAATAGAAGTGGGGTGGTGCGGAGAGCACACGGACCTGAGCCCCGCTGTACTGAGTGGCAATGAGGGCCTTGAAGGTCCTCCAGTTTTCAGGATATGTGCACAAGGTTCCAGCCGCCATGGTGATTCTGCAGAGAAAGGGGTTAATTTATTGTTGTATTACTATGTGATCATTTTAAGCTGGGTACCTTATAAAAGTGATGCCTAAGGCTCTTAGAGGGAAGGCTAGCATGAAGATTTTATCAATAATGTGAAGATTCATTAAGTCAATTGAACTAAATTATCCCATTGCTTAAACAACCCTATGATTTTTGAAGCACACGCTCAATCTTTATTCAGCTTACTTAATACATTAAGGGTCTTTTAAAATATTTCATATACTAACTGGAATAAAGAAAAAAATTCTCTTAAAATTTTTTTATTTTATCTCAAGAATTAATATAAGTACATTATTATTATGATAGATAATTCTACTTAGAATTATTATCTTCTCTTATGTACAGTACTAACATTTCCATAAACTAGCAACAGGGAGAGCTAATATCGCTGGGATTTTTCAACCCTCATTACACGACTGGAACACATTTCTTTGTAAAAAAACAACAACATTCTCAGATGACTATTACCCACTGTGATAAACTATTTCTTACTCTGCCATTATTGTCATAAGAATTAATGAAAAGCCTCTTGTTACTTTACAAGTACAAATCTTTTTTTAACATTTTTTTTATGGAAGTAGAGTCAAGTTACAATGTTTCAGGTATACAGCAAAGTAATTCAGTTATATATATATATATATATATATATATATATATATATATATATATATGATATTGAATATAGTTCCCTGTGCTATACAGTAGGTCCTTGTTGTTTATCTATTTTATATATAGTAATGTGTATCTGCTAATCCCAAATTTCAATTTTATCCCTCATCCCCTTTCCCCTTTGGTAACCATAAGTTTGTTTTCTATGTCTAGGACATTTTAAAATATTCATTCAGAAAATAGTTATTATTATTATGTAACTGACTATGGATTAGGGACTAGGAATACAACAATAAAGACAAATGCTTGTGCCTCATGGCTTTCATTCTAGTGAAGGATAAAGTTATGTCTAAGTGGGTTTTTCCTTTCTTGGCCACACACTTAGATACTGACATTTGAATATCTAAATTTTAGCATCTCATGTTGTTTTGTTTGCTCTATTATGCATCTCTGATTGTTTTGTGTATTTTGTCTTTAGGGAGTTGGTAACAACTTAGTGGTAAAAAGTGCAAGGTTAGGGCCTTATTGCCTAGGTCTGAGTCCTGCTCAGCTACTTTCTAGTTGTGTTATATTGAACAAGTTTTCTTTATCATTATAAGCTTCCCAGGAATAGCAGTAGGGACAACTATGCCATAGATTTAAAAGAGACACTTGTAAAGCACTTAGCAGAGTGCCAGGCAAATTCATTAACCATTATTTCTTAAGATTAACTATTAATTTTGAGGCCAAATATTTTCACTAATACATATTTTTCATATCCTATAACAATTAGAATGGTGCTGTGTTCACAGAGAGGCAATAATAAATTCCCTGGAAAAAAGTAATAAGAGCAGCTTTGATAAAGAAAAGCAGGGGAGAATACACAGGCTCTAAGCAATTCCATCAGGGGAAGTGATAAATGAAGGGGAGAGGGAAGCTGAAAACAAAGGTCTCAAGGTAAAGCCATACTCCATAGTTAGCTACTTTTTCCATTTATTAATGACCAGTCTTAAGGGGGAGGATTCAAAAGAATTTTTTTTTTTTTAAAAAATATTCTCCTCAGAATTGAAACTCTGTATCTATGGTTCTCCCTTTCCCTGGAGGAAGTTAGATAAGAGGATACAGAGAAAGGGTCATCTTTGAAAAGTCTTCTCTTCCTTGAAATGAGTTTCAGACCCAATAGCACAATGTGTTGGAGAGGCAAGGGAATTGTGGCCCATCAACTGCAAAGATGTCTTCCTTCTCTGCTTTACTAAGAAGCCAGAGGCCTGGGAATGACTGCTTTGGTCTCCTGACATCTCCAGAAGGTTTGATGTGTTACTGTGGGGGCCAATAAACCATTTTCTCTGTGATGACAGAGTTCTGAGTCCAGCTGTGTCAGACACAAAGAGGAGTGATTCTTTCCTTCAAATGTTCAGGCTCTCACCTAGTGTGAGACACCTCGATGGGGCTGTAACTTTGGGGAGATGTGACAATAATAGCATAGCCCTGTTTGCTGGGTCTGAGTGATGCATATTTCTTGCAGTCAGCAAAATCCTCAGCCAAGAACAGAGAAACCTTTTGTACCGAGTTTCTCTTTTCTTCACACTCTTCTCTTTAGAGAATTCCGAGTTGAATTGGGCTGATGGAGATTTTGCTATTTATCACATCAGACAGCCTTCTCTCCAGACACAATTTTT
Organism: Monodon monoceros; assembly: GCF_005190385.1. NCBI lineage: Eukaryota > Metazoa > Chordata > Mammalia > Artiodactyla > Monodontidae > Monodon > Monodon monoceros. Next base: position 29,273,591 of record NW_021703765.1, read on the forward strand.
CTGGGAGTTTCACTGATTTTAGATGAAAGTCTACATGTGCCACATCCAAATTTGGGCTAAAGAATTTAGAAATGTAATCAGGAGTCATCACTATTTGGAAAATGTCTTTGTCCTTGCTTGTTAGTTTAGCTTTTGCTGTGGGTTTTCTCAGTCTGGAGCTGGTCCAAGCAAATATGCTTTTACCAGCACCCTTCATGGCAAGCTATGCTGTTGACAGTATGATTTCAACCTGAGAGTAGATAGAGTCCCAGACTGTGAGCTGATTGAAATCTCTCTCCTCAAGTACTGGAGGAGGAACAATCTTTTATTAAACCAGACAGCACCTATTATGTCATGTCCTGGTAATGTGTCATTTGCATGGCAATAGGAGATAAATAGCCTGCTACACCTCAGCTCAAACTCACCCAGTGGTTCATGAAGCACCATTACATTAAGGCAACTCAAAGTGGCTCATATAAAAAATTATTCTTAAATCTCACCTATCTGAATGCAGATTTAGAAAAGCAAATGGAGTAATATAAAATAATTCAGTAAATTTATCATGAAAAATGCATTTATACCAATGTGTAAAGTTTGCTGCTAAAATATGAACAAGATGGTAAAATAAAAAACAGAAGGTTTGTCAATGTATCAAGCAGGTACAAAAGGATTTAGATATGGATAGGGGGCTCTGTGTGTAAGTTATAGTGTCTTTTTATTGATGGCATTTAAGTTTGTTCATGTTTAGAGCAAAGCCTTTTTCATTTCCAGAAGCAGCTTGAAAATGACAAATGGTATTTGTAAAAGGGTAAGGAACAGATATTTTTATAGGGCGAGGGAACAAACTGATGTATAGTTTATATATAGTGTATAGTTTATATAATGCTTGATAAGACATGAATCTGTCACTTTATATTAAGTACATCCTAGTGATCTAGTAACATGTTAATTCGCCTGGAAAATTTGAAAAACAGAACCCCCGACCTGCAGGTACATATACTGTAAACACATTTTCTTGAAAAAATGCCATAGAGGAAGAGCAGTAATAAATTAAAACACTTAGCTATTTATCATTCAAATTATATTTGTGATTCTTAGAAGTATGGAGTGTAGTAATTTAGGAAACTGTGGATAATCTAAAATGAGGGATAATTTTTAGGAGAAATAGTGGAAGAGGGCATGCAGGGTAGCATGAGGGCTAGGGTAGCACCGTGGCTCATGTACAGCTGTCAGTTTGGGCCACTGATGAGAGAGATAGGAAGTAAGGGGGTGGGAACAGGGACCTAGAGAGAGCTTGAAAGATTAAAAGAGAAGCATAGAATACATGTGCCAGGCAATCAGGAGACATCATTGCACTGAGAATATAACTGCAGGCACTGATTAGGTAAAAGGCTCCACACTGTCTTTCCATGAATTGGTGAATTTTGCACTCAGGTTTACAAGACAAAAGCTTTCTCTTTAGAGCATTTGCTACTTTGCACTTCCCAGGATGCTTGAAATCTTGCCTAATCATCACTAATCATTCACTCATCACTTGCTGTATTCAGTTGTCTGAGATCCTGATGCCCTATCAACCTGATTTCCAAAAGACTACAGATCTATTGGAGCATTTGAAGTTGGGCTTCAATGGGACTTCTGATCATGTCTTCATTCCTCCCTCCTCAACAAACAAAATTAGGCTTGGAAGAACTCCCTTTGCTTTTCGTTCATTTGCATGTTAATAAAACAAAACCAAACCAATGGAGTAGGGATCTATCATTTTGATCTGCTTATATCCCAGGGAGCTTTGTTAAACTACTTTTATCACTCACTACTGGAAGCAACCAATTGAGTGAGGAACAATCTCTGAAGTCTGCTACTGATCTTGCTAACATGGAGGTAGGTGTAGTTAGTGGAAAGATATATGGCTATAGATGCAGAAGATCCCACTGTACTCATACCCTGGATCTGCCTGAGGGCAACTCTTTTGGGGATCTGACTCCCGTTATCAGGGTGAAATAAAACAACCTCTATAAAATATGTTGTAGTAACAAAAAACTGAACATTCACTTATTAATAAATAAAAACATATTTTCAGGCAAATACACAATGAAATGTCTCCCTATGATTCATATTTAGCTTTGGGGATACCACGGTAAAAGGGATTGATATGGTTCTCCCTCTCGTGGAGTTCCCAACCTAGTAAATTAGGGGTTTGGAGGATGAGAAAAATGTCATTGAACAAGGAAGAAAGAGGAGGAACATGAGAGGTGCTAGGCTAAAAATCATATGATTATGTACCTTAACGAAACTGTAGACATAATTTCCTATACATGAAATAAAATGCAGCAAGGCCTAAATTTTCTTGTTCATGATCTATTTCCTTTTCCCTATTACCAACCCTGGACATAACATACAAGATCTACTGAAATTCTGGCACTATCTGTTCCTTGTAATGTCCCAGGCTAGATAAATATACCACCCTTAGAAACTCCAACTTGTTCTTCTGGCAACAAAGGAATCTTCTTAGGTTGTTGGATCAGAAAAAAAAATTAGTTGCAGAGACTAGCAGAGAACAAAGAAACAGAGAAGGAATTAAGACAAAAAACAAAAAAGAAAGAAAGAAAGAAAGAAAAGAAAAAATGAAAAAAATAAAACGGAAAAAAAGAAGAAAGAAATAATGGGCTGGAGAAAAAAAGTATTAAAATCTTGTCATTCTTGCTTACTCCCCAGTCTTTATTTATTTATTTATTTTTCACTGTATACATTCACCAATGCATGGAAAGGCAGTGTGGAGGTTTTGACCTAATCAGTGCCTGCAGTTATATTCTCAGTGCAATGATGTCTCATTATAAAAGGTTATAAATTATAAAAGGTTATAACTCAGGAGCACAGAGCTTCCATGCCCTCTGAGTTCTCCACTTCCCAAATCTCCACAAGTTCACCAACCCGGAAGCTCTCTGAACCTTATCATTCTGGGGTTCTATGGAGGCTTCAGTACAATGGGCATGACTGACTAAATCACTGGCCATTAGTGATTGTGTCAACCTCCAGCCCCTCTCCCCTCTCCAGGAATCAGGGGGTGGGACTGAAGGGAAGTAGAAAGGTCTTAGAGGAACCAGATTCAAGCCACTGGGCAAAGAACACCTCTGCCTGGATATTTTAGTAAAATACTCTGGTGACTGTCTAGAAGATGAGCCAGAGATATTTGGGGGGTATCAAGGCAATGCCAGCCTCACAGAATAAGTTAGGAAGTGTTCTTTCTCCTGAATTTTTTTTGCATGACTTTGAGAAGGCTTGGTGTTAGTTCTTCTTTAAATGTCATATGATTCACCTGTGAATCAATTTGCCAGCTATCAATTTGTTCCAGAGCTCTTTTTTAAAGAGGTTTTTGATTACTGATCCAATCACCTTACTAGTTATGAGTCTATTCAGATTTTCTATTTCTTTGTGATTCAGCCTTGGGAGGTTTTATACTTTTAGGGATTTGTCCATTTTATCTAGGTTATCCAATTTGTTACAGTACAATTTTTCATAATCCTTTTTATCTCTCTACAGTCAGTAATAATGCCCCCATGTTCATTTCTGATTTTAATAATTTGTCTTCCCTTTTCTTTAGTCATTCCAGCTAATGATTTGTCAACACTGTTAATTTTTCCAAAGAACCAGTTTTGGGTTTTGTTGATTTTCTCTATTGGTTTTCTACTCTCTATTTTGTCTCTGGTCTAATCTTTATTATTTGCTCCCTTCTGCTAGTATTAGGTTTAGTTCATTCTTCTTTTACTAGTTCCCTAAGTTTCATGAGGTTAGGTTGTTGATTTGAGGGTTTTAAAAATGTGTTTATAGCTATAAATTTCTCCTTAGCACTGCTTTGCCCTTTCCCATGTTTGGTGTGTTGTGCTTCATTTTCCTTCATCTCTAAGTATTTCCTAATTTCCCTCTTGCTTTCTTCTTTGACACGGTGGTTCTATAAAGTGGTTTAATTTTCACAAATTTGTGAATTTTCCACTTTTCCTCCTGTTGCTGGTTTCTTTTTTTTTTTTAATAAAAAATTCTTTTTTTTAAAGATTTTTTTGATGTGGACTTTTTTTAAAGTCTTTATTGAATTTGTTATAATATTGCTTCTGTTTTGTTTTGGTTTTATGGCCCTGGGGCACTCTGGATCTTAGCTCCCTGACCAGGGATTGAACCCACACCCCCTGCATTGGAAGGTGAAGTTCTTTTTTTTTCTTTTTGAATTAATTTTTTAAAATTTATTTTATTTTTATTTATTTACTTTTTGGCTGTGTTGTGTCTTCATTGCTGCAAGAGGGTTTTCCTTAGTTGTGGCGAGTGGAGGCTACTCTTCATTGTGGTGTATGGGCTTCTCATTGCAGTGGCTTCTCTTGTTGCAGAGCATGGGCTCTAGGCATGCAAGCTTCAGTAGTTGTGGTGCACAGGCTTAGCTGCTCCACAGCATGTGGGATCTTCCCAGACCAGGGCTTGAACCCATGCCCCCTGCATTGGCAGATTCTTAACCATTGTACCACCAGGGAAGTCCAGAAAGTGAAGTCTTAACCACTGGACTGCCAGGGAAGTCTCACTCTTTCTGATATCTATTATCCCATTGTAGTTGGAGAAGATACTTTGTACGATATCTATCTTTTAAAATCTACTGAGACAAATCGTGACCTAACACATGGTCTATCCTGGAGAAGGTCCCACATGCACTTGAGAAGAACATGTGTTCTGTTGTTGGGAAGGGTTCTGTGTGTGTCTGTTAGATCTAATTGGTTTATTGTGTTGTTCAGTATTGTGTCCTCTACCTCCTCACCTCTATTGTCTGGTTGTTTATCCATCATTGAGAGTTGAACATTGAAGTCTCCAACTATTATGTAGAACGATTTTTCCCTTCAGTTCTGTCCACATTTGCTTGTCTTTAAGTATGTAAATGTTTATGATTTTACCTTCTTGCTCTATTGAACCCCTTATTAACATATAATGTCCTTCTTTGTCTCTTGTAAACTCTTCTGAGTTAAAGTCTATTTTGTCTGATATTAGTACAGCCACCCCTGCTTTCTTTTGGTTACTATTTGCATGGACTATCTTTTTCTATCTATGTTCAACTTTTTTTTGTCTTTGGATCTGAAGTGAGTCTCTTATAGGTAGCAAATATTTGCATCATATGTTTTTATCTTTTTTATCTGGGAATGTCTTAATTTCTCCCTCATTTTTGAAGGACAGTTTTGCTAGATATAAGATTCTTTGTTGACAGCTTCTTTCCTTCAACACTTTGAATACATCAACCCAAGCCATCTGATCTCCAAGTTTCCTGATGAGAAATCTGCTAATGATCTTCCTGGCAAATCTTCCTCTCAGCTTCCTGGATAATAATATACGTTATCATGCCTTATGCAAAAGAAAATTTTTCTACAGTGTCCTGACATCAGTTAAGTTGTAACATCTTTTTGAGACCAGAGTTTAAGGAAAAGGAATTGAATATTTCAAGTGTAGATATTATGAGGTCTTTAAAATTCCTACAGATTTTCAAACTAGAAATGAAAATGTCACTGAAGCATCTTACAGATTTAAATGTCTAACAAAGTAAATACCAATCTGTAATAACATACATAAAGAAAAATCTCTTTGGGATCATTTTTTTCTAAGCATAAAGGGGTCTTGAGACCAAAACATGAAAGAAAGAAAAAAAAAAAAAGAAAGCAAAACACTGTGGTTTATCCCCAGCCATGATTGGTCCATTTCTTTCTCTGACCTCATAAGGTGCCATTAAGTCCCTGGTTAGGCCTAAGTTTTTTGTCCTTAGAGTCCAGGAAGATTCTTTTTGTGACCTGATATCCTTGGACTCACAGTGAGCTTGTGTTTTCTCCGTGTTTTTGCCATCTTGTTTTCTTTATTTTTTTCTTTTTCTCTACTCTTTTTTATTTTTCTCATTTTCTTTTGCTTTTCATTTTACTTAGTTTTCTTTGTTCTGTTTTCTCATTTTTCTTTATTTTTGTCTTTTTATCATTTTTTCTTTTTTAAAAAAATTTTTTCTTCTCAATTTTGTTGTTTTCCCCACTTTTTTCTTTCTGCTTTCTTTTATTTCTTTGGTTTTTTTTCTCATTTTATCTTATTTTTTCCCCTAATATTGCTAGTATTAGTTAGTATTGTTGGTATAGTTAGCATAGTTGTTATAGTTAATATTGTTTATTAGCATAGTTGGTATAGTTAGAATTATTAATATTAGCACTGTTAGTATAGTTAGTGCACTTAGCATAGTTAGCATTGCTAGTTAGTGCTGTCAGTTGGTGTAGTTAGCAGGCCACCATGATGAAGGGCCCCAAGGCCATCTCTGCTGATGAGGAGGTTCATATTGACAACTATGAGATCCTCCACACCATTGGTGAAGGTAACTTTTCCAAGGTGAAGCTGGCCTGACACATTCTGACTGGGACAGAGGTAGCCATCAAGGTCATTAAGAAAAGTCAGCAGAGCTCCTCCAGCTTCCTGAGACTTTTCTGGGAAGTCCACATTATGAAGGCTCTGAATCACCCCTATGCTGTACAGCTGTTGGAGGTGACTGACACTGTTCCTGGACATGGAGTAGCTAAGTAGGGGGAACATGTCTAGCTAGGTACAGGACCATGGCCACATGACAGAGGCAGAGGCCTGAGGCACATTCTGGCAGTTGATCTCTGCTCTGCAGCACTGCCAACAGTGGGCATCATGCACCAGGACCTGAAGCCATGGAACCTCCCTTTTGATGCCAAGATGAACATGAAAATTACAGACTTTGGCCTCAGCAATGAGTTTAATTAGTGTGACAAGCTTGATATCTTCTGTGGCAGCCCCATTCATGCTGCCCCAGAACTCTTCTTGGGCCAAAACTACGCCAACCCCGTGGTGGATGAGAGAAGCCTGGGGGTGGTTCTCTACTTTATGGTGACTGGATCTCTACCCTTTGGAGGAGAGAACTTTTGGGAGCTGGGCAGCAAACCTTGAAAGGGCAACATTATATCTCCTTTTATCTCTCCTTAGAGATAGAAAATCTCTTGAAAACAATGATGACCCTCAACCCCAGGAACAGAGGCACTTTAAGTGACCTAATGAGGCATGCATGGGTGAACATGGGAGAGGAGGAGCCACTCAGGCTGTACAGTGAGCTGTCTTGTGAAAAGAGCCCCTGAGATTGGGGTGGAACCAGGTTCACCACTCAAGAACAGGCAGGAGGCATGACAGCATGAGCTCTAAGGAACCCAAGGTTGGGTCTGCACCATCACTATGAGGCCCTCCCCTTCCACTAACCTCAGCAGCCACAGGGTTGAACCTCCCCAAGTCTTGAGGTGTCTGTGAAAAGTGAGCCTCTTAACCCCACATGGCTGTAACAGGGAGAAAATGAGTGGCTTCAGGAGAACCAGGAGTCAGGACAGAAGGCCAGAGGGCCTGCCAATTCCCCACCCAGCCTGGAGGTGACGACTGCCACCCCCATCCCAGTCCCCCCAGTGTGGGCCTGGGGCATCCTCCTCCATCGGGAGCACCAGTAGCAAGACTGGAGCTCAAGAAGGAACCAACTGCTCTCAGGGTGTATCCAACTCTGCTGGGGAGGCTGATAGAGTGTCCCCAGCTTCTCCCTCTGGCCACAGCCAGAAACAGCAGGGGGTGGCTGGGAGATTCTGGAACTTTATTTTAAAACACCTATGTTGCAGACTGCCCAGCAAGTAGTGTCAAAATAAAGTGAGCCCAATGTAATACCGAATGGATGGCCAAAACAGGAAGGTCAGGCCGTGCTCCCTGGGACTTTGTCCATTGGATGATGGGAGTGTTCTATGCACATCCATGGCCTTCAGAAGCATCATATCCAAAACATGGCCAGCTCAGAGGATGGTTTGGAGTCACCTGGAGGACCAGAGTAGAGGTCACCCTGACTGCAGGTCTGTCCCCTCAGTCCCCACCTAGGTGAAAATTAAGAGACTGAACTGCATCTCCTGGGACACTTTCCCTCATTCTGTCTTCCATGTTGTTGGAGGAGGGGGATAGCTCTTTTCAGCTACTTTATTCTTCCAATTCTTGTCAATAAACTTGATGCTCCAGAAAGATGTATCACAAACACTTTGTTTTGAATCTTCCCTTCACAGAATTGGGGCTATGCATTTTCCGGTTTGAGAAGCATGTAGTCATGCAGCACTCGGAGATAATGAGAACAACTAAATGGAAAAATGACCTAAGAGAGTTATCACAATGACTCCCAACGGCAACAATTGCTGCATTGCAGGGCAGAAATGCAGAAAGTGTGTATTGCCTTCTGGTACTAACATTATGAAACATTTTCATAAGGTCCAAGAGGAACTTTTGGTCCCTGCAACCTGTGTTAATTATGAGAAATGCCATAAAATTATTCTATAGTTTACCCTGAGCTTAACTAGTATTAAAGAAGTAAGGATTTCAGATGTCTTTAGAAAGGAATTGCCACAGATACATCATTTCATTAATTGAAAGGCTCTTTATAAACTTGATCCTGGATACCTCTTTGCCCTGGGTTGTTTGCTTTATTAAAAAAATTATTACCTAACTGCACTGTATACTTGAAATTTGCTGAGAGAATAGATCTTAAGTGTTTCACTACACACACAAAATGATAACTTTTTGTGGTGGATATGTTAATTGTTTTTACTAAATCATTTCACAATGTATATTTATATCAAAACATCATGTTGCACACCTTTGATATATATAACTTTTATTAATAAATAAAATTCTCACTGAAAGATAAAATAAATTATGACTGAGAGGTCTGTAATAAGATAACAAGGTCCCATGAACCAACCTGTGTGTGGTGTGGTCAGTTTCCTGTGCAGCTGAGTTTCCTATCATGTAGGATTTGGGCTCTGCTCTCCCCTTTCCCCATGGGGAGGGGCCCCAACATGTGGATTTGACCACAGAAATTGAAGAGCAGGCATCGGTGCAGTAAGAAGTTGAAGTGTTAGTTTCTGGCCTTACATTTAGGTCTTTAATCCATTTTGAGCTTATTTTTGTGTATGGTGTTAGGGACTGATCTAATCTCATACTTTTACATGTACCTGTCCAGTTTTCCCAGCACCACTGATTGAAGAGGCTGTCCTTTCTCCACTGTACATTCCTGCCTCCTTTATCAAAGGTAAGGTGACCATATGTGCGTGGGTTTATCTCTGGGCTTTCTATTCTGTTCCATTGATCTATCGTTCTGTTTTTGTACCAGTACCATACTGTCTTGATTTCTGTGGCTTTGTAGTATAGTCTGAAGTCAGGGAGCCTGATTCCTCCAGCTCCATTTTTCGTTCTCAAGATTCCTTTGGCTATTTGGAGTCTTTTGTTTCTCCATACAAATTGTGAAATTTTTTGTTCTAGTTCTGTGAAAAATGTCAGTGGTAGTTTGATAGGGATTGCACTGAACTGTAGATTGCTTTGGGTAGTAGAGTCATTTTCACAGTGTTGATTGTTACAATCCAAAAACATGGTATATCTCTCCATCTATTTGTATCATCTTTAATTTCTTTCATCAGTGTCTTATAATTTTCTGCATACAGGTCTTTTGTCTCCTTAGGTAGGTTTATTCCTAGATATTTTATTCTTTAAGTTGCAATGGTAAATGGGAGTGTTTTCTTGATTTCACTTTCAGATTTTTCATCATTAGTGTATAGGAATGCAAGAGATTTCTGTGCATTAATTTTGTATCCTGAAACTTTACCCAATTCATTGATTAGCTCTATAAAACTCTTAGAGGAAAACATAGGCAGAACACTCTATGACATAAATCACAGCAAGATCCTTTTTGACCCACCTCCTAGAGTAATGGAAAGAAAAACAAAAATAAACAAATGGGACCTAATTAAACTTCAAAGCTTTTGTACAGCAAAGGAAACCATAAACAAGACCAAAATACAACCCTCAGAATGGGAGAAAATATTTGCAAATGAAGAAACTGACAAAGGATTAATTTCCAAAATTTATAAGCAGCTCATGCAGCTCAATAACAAAAAAACAACCCAATCCAAAAATGGGCAGAAGACCTAAATAGACATTTCTCCAAAGAAGATATACAGACTGCCAACAAACACATGAAAGAATGCTCAACATCATTAATCATTAGAGAAATGCAAATCAAAACTACAATGAGATATCATCTCACACCAGTCAGAATGGCCATCATCAAAAAATCTAGAAACAATAAATGCTGGAGAGGGTGTGGAGAAAAGGGAACACTCCTACACTGCTGGTGGGAATGTGAATTGGTACAGCCACTATGGAGAACAGTATGGAGGTTCCTTAAAAATCTACAAATACAACTACCATATGACCCAGCAATCTCACTATTGGGCATATACCCTGAGAAAACCATAATTCAAAAAGAGTCATGTACCAAAATATTCATTGCAGCTCTATTTACAGTAGCCTGGAGATGGAAACAACCTAAGTGCCCATCATCGGATGAATGGATAAAGAAGATATGGCACATATATACAATGGAATATTACTCAGCCATAAAAAGAAACGAAATTGAACTATTTGTAGTGAGGTGGATAGACCTAGAGTCTGTCATACAGAGTGAAGTAAGTCAGAAAGAGAAAGACAAATACTGTATGCTAACACATATATATGGAATTTAAGAAAAAAAAATGTCATGAAGAACCTAGTGTTAAGACAGGAATAACGACACAGACCTACTGGAGAACGGACTTGAGGATATGGGGAGGGGGAAGGGTGAGCTGTGACAAAGCGAGAGAGGGACATGGACTACACATACACTACCAAACGTAAGGTAGATAGCTAGTGGGAAGCAGCCGCATAGCCCAGGGATATTGGCTCGGTGCTTTGTGACCGCCTGGAGGGGTGGGATAGGGAGGGTGGGAGGGAGGGAGATGCAAGAAGGAAGAGATATGGGAACATATGTTTATCTATAACTGATTCACTTTGTTATAAGCAGAAACTAATAAAAAAATTTGCTCTTTAGGAAATCAGCAGAACCTCAGAGGACTGCTCATTATATATACTTATCCCACCTGAAGTAGAAGGAGAAAATGAATTGCAATAAATGAACTTTCATTCCACCCAGAGGCTGGAAGCTGAAAGCAATATAATCTAAGTCTGAGAACAGTCTGGTTCTCACTTTTTTATTTATTGAGAATTTAGGGAAGGGAGACTTTGTAAAGACAGTAAAAGATTTTTTTCTGGACAGCCTCCTATAGAAAAGCCAATGCTCTCTAAAAGAGCCTACTAGTAGAATGTTAATATGACATTGAGCTACTAATAAATATAGCCCAGAAAGAGTCAGTTTTATAGCCCCTACCAGAGTGCTATCCTAAACTCACCCTCTTCCCCTTTGGAAAGTCACTATTGACATAGATTAATAAGTAGATTCACCCAGAGGAAATAAAATGTTTCATAATAAAAAAAAAAGAAGTTGAAGTGTTGGGAGTGAGGTTGGGGAGTGGGGTGTTAGATAAGCACCCCTTGCTTCCAGACCACCTCCAGTGGTGCACTGTGCTCTGTGTCTCCAAACTTAAACATCCCCCAATTCAGGGCTGGAAAGCAGTCAGGCCTGATGACAGAACACTCTGCTTATGAGAACATCTCCTGTTCTGTAAGCCTTGGGCCTAGACTGGCTGGCTGTGCCATGGCTGCCTCTGGTTGCCCTCATTAGTCCAAGCACGGTCCCACAGGGAGGGCTGTGGGTTTTGTTCTAAAGAGCAGGGAGTCCATGAGCAGGAAGTGACATGGTCACCTTCCATTGGATAAGACATCTCTGGCTTCAGGTGCCCAGTGGGCTAGTCCTAGAGAAGGGGGATGGGACACCACGCATGACCTCACCACATGAGGAAGCACAGGAGGAGATGGAGGAGCAGGGAGCTGTGAACGAACAGGACACTTTATCGTGTTTCATCACTGCCTGGATCATTCTTGTCTGTGGCCTACAGCGTCCACACACCCAGCACACATTCACTGAGCTCCTACTGTGTGCTGGGCAGCTTTTAGACACCAGGCACAGAAGGGAGTGAAGCAGGTGGGTTTCCATTCTGAAGGAACAGACAGCACAAATAAGTCCACAGGCAGAAGGGTTCTGGCAGGGTTGTACTTGGAGCTCAACGATATCAGCAGGAATTGCCTCTCCCAAACTCAGCTCTGCATACTGGTGTCATCCTCACTCAGGTGGCTGTACCTTTATGAGAGCAAGATGACCACCCTGTCATAGGCTGAGGTCCTGTCTCTTCTGCTCCAAACAGAAATCTTACTTCCCTGTCTTTATAAGCTCATGTTAATATTTTTATTCTTTTTGTTTTTGTTATAGTCTCTATCAGTACCACAAAATACAGCTTTCAGTCATATTCAGTTATAATTTTGATTATGGTTAGTAAAAACAAAAACTGATTTGAATTAAATTAAGCTAATACTAAAAATAATAATAGTGATTTATTCTGATCTGCAAGGTTGGCACACAGAATGAAAAGGCAGAATATAGCTGGGTTCAGAATAAAAGCAGAAAATGTAAAGCTATCATAACTCCCTTTTTGACTCCTGATTCTGCCTCTCCCAGCATATCTGCTCTTTTTAGTTCTCCCTGCATGGCAGCTCTCTGTTGCAGATGTGGTTTCTAGGATGAAGATGCTGAAATGGTTGGGATGCAAGATGATTATCAGCAATCATTATAAAGGAAAGCAGGAGAAAACAGAATTGGGTGGAGAAAAAAATTCAAATTCAAAGCAGGAAAAAACAGAACTGGGTAGAGGCATGTCTGACCAGGCCTCTACCAAGTTGGCAGAAATCTGGAGTGAGTATTACCCATCAGGGCTATGCCCTGTCGGGCTGAAGTGAGGGCAGCATTTTACCCCCTCTTGGCAGACGTAGGATTTGGGCTGCCCTAGAAGATGTGAGAAGGACATGACTTCAGGAAAAGGCGGGTCTGGCTCCACGGAGCTGAGCAGGGACTGACAAGAAGCTGTGTGCTGACCACACTTCTCAAAACTAGCAGCAAGTCTTTCCTTAAAGGGATCTGAGTGTCACATCTTCATGTTCACCACACTCTGACTTTCTTGACCTCATGTAAGAGTGGTCATTTCACCATGGCTGAGCTTCTTTCACATGCTGTCTAGCCAATACATTTTAGAAGGCAAAAATTTCCCTTTACCACTTGTGTATTCCCCATAGGAGCCTGAGCAATTAGAAAGTAGACATTCAGATCACCACACCATCAATGCAAGAAGTACTACACTTTTTTTTTAACATCTTTATTGGAGTATAATTGCTTTACAATGGTATGTTAGTTTCTGCTTTATAACAAATCAGCTATACATATACATATATCCCCATATCTCCTCCCTCTTGCATCTCCCTCAGATCCTCCTTATCCCACCCCTCTAGGTGGTCACAAAGCACGGAGCTGATCTCCCTGTGCTGTGTGGCTGCTTCCCACTAGCTATCTATTTTACATTTGGTAATGTATATATGTCCATGCCACTCTCTCACTTAGTAAGCTCTAGTAAAATTCTTGATTAGTTTCTGAGGAAGACAGACATAGAAAAAATTACGAAGTTTTATAGTTGGGTGGGGCAGAAAGAAAGGATTCTAGTGAGGAGAAACAATAGAACAGAGTACTGAGGAACTTTGTGGAACTTATTTTCCTAGAGAACATTAAGGGGGGGAAATAATAATTTGCTTTAAAAAAATATGTACAAGAGTTAATGTTGGCAACTTCAGTTTCTGCCTTAGTTATATTAACAATTATATGTGTGACATTGTTCAAGGCACTTAGATTTTCTGGGATCCTGTTTTTTAATCTGGTAAACAAGAGGTTGGGATGAGATGTCTCATGAAATCTATAAGAACATAGATAGTTACATACTGGGTCATGCTGGATGTTTTAGCCATTTATCACTGAAAACTAGATGTCTTCCTCAAGGGTTACTTGTTTTTTTCTTAATTTAGGACTTCTCTAATTATAAAATGAAGGTTTATAGGGTAAATCAATAAAGAAGGAACAGAACGAAGAGGCAACAACATGGAGAAGACAAGATGAAGTAAGCCACTATGGCTGACTTGGATAATTATTACAATAGAAACATTTTTTTTTGAAGCCTTGGATTTAACTATAGATAAACTTGAGTTGGAATTCATCTTCTTCCACTGATTAGCTCAGTGACTGTGATAGGCCACTTAAACCCACTGAAACATTTCCCATACCATTTGTAAGAGGTATGTATAATATCTAACATATGCACATCAAGAAAATGCTGTAGGGTTATAATCAATAGTATATGGGGAATGGTGCCTTGTAAAGTGTAAAGCTTTATACATACTTCAATGTTGTTATAATTTCTTCATCTTAGATAGTTAATAGTTTTGGTATTTTAAAGAAGCCTAATCATGAGCAGGTCAAAGTGGGTGAATTTATAAGGCCACTTTTCATGATGGTGTGGAAATCTGGGATAATTTGAGGCATTAAAAATTGAGCAAGAGGTAGGGATGCTATAAAAATGTAAGGGTAAGAATTAGGGTGGAATGGATAAACTATGACTTCCAATATTTCTGAGATTTGGCATGTTATCTGACTTGACATGTCATCTCTGTCCCAAGTCTGTCATTTTTTACTATCTATTGACAGAGATTTTTTTTCCTCCTTAAGATAAAATAAAATTTCAAGAGATAATTGAAGTAAAATTTAGCTCTTAAAGAAATAAAGCCAGCCATAAAATGAAAGACTTCTTCAAACAATAAACTTCATTGAAGCCTATCATTTCAATTAAAGCTCATTCTAAGGATCCATGATGGTCTCACATTTTTCTTAGTCACCAAGATTTTTCATGAAGCAGACATAAAGTCAGTAATAGATAAATAGATTTGTGATTAATAGAAAAGTTTTAAAATCATCATTTTTAGTCACTGTAGTTTATATATAAGAAATCATACAATAATGGTAAATGATAATAATGTTTATAATCTCCTAACCTCTTACTTGACTTATACTGACCAATTTTGTTTCATGATAGTAAAATTGTGTATAAATAAAATTGATATAAATAAATACTCATGAGCTTGCTTTCCTAGGAAATACTTTATAAAACTAAGAATAATTTTGTGAAGTAAAAAACTGGTTTATAGTTATGTAGATTTGGATAATCAACATTTGGGGTTTTTAGAAATTAATTACATCTCAGTTCCTATTGATATACAATCACTTAAAGCTGTCAATTATATTTGAAATTCCCTTGTCTAGCCCCTTTTATTTTTCTGGAGGATAAATCTGAAACACTGGAAAGTGAAGAGATCTGCCAATAGCTCACAGCTCTTTATTAACAGAGCCTGAGCCTGAGCTCATTCTTCTGATGCCAAGACTAGTGCAAAAGACATTGTGACTCTAGCCCTCCAAGCTCGCAGCATGAGCAGTCATTTCCAAAGTGTTCTGGATTCATCAACATTTATAATTGTTCTCTCTAGAAATCACCTTCTGAGTTCCTGGTCCTCCAATATTTGTGCCAGTGTAAGACATTCTTATTGGGTACATGTAACTCCAGTGACAGACTCCAAGAATCATAGTAAAAGGAGACCTTAGAAGTCACTTATTATTACTCTTTATTCCATGCATGATGCCTTCAGAATGGCCACATAAAACCTGATGAAACACCTCCAAAGACAGAAACTTACTGCTTTATGTCATTGTAGGTAGCTTTAAGCATTGATTAGTCATCTGTTTAAAACCATAATATTCTGTTTCAAATTTGAAGATATTTGAGGCAGCCATTTATCTTCTTACCTGTTCTCTTTTCCAGGTAAACATAAAACATTAAGCCATGCACTGACACATTATTGTGTCTACTAAAGATCTTTATCTCAAACTTAAATAGGTCATTCACTCATGAGAACTTAAAAATGCATAGCATCAGGGAATAGAAAAATAAATTTATAAATAGTTCTATCATAATGAACTCATAGTCCAGTTGAGGGAAAAGTTAGGTAACTAAATACTTGCAAAACTCTTATTTAACCACAATATAAGTTATGCAATGCAACTTAGGAACATAAATGATTGAGAGAATGTGTCTAGAAAATGGGGAGAGGTAGAATTTCCAAGGTGCATCAACATTGTTGTACTTGTGGAATTAACTCAAGGACCAGAAACAGAATTGACAATAAAGATCACTTCCAATTTGCTGGTTTTAGAGATGGAGACATTAAATCTTAGAGAAGTGACTTCTCCAATAGCTTTGATGAGACACTGGGGCTTTTAACATGCTCATAAAGACCCAAAGGGAATTCAGTGGAAGGGCATTTTAGATCAAGGAACAGCACTGTGAGACTTGGAGGTAAGACACTTCAGGAGTTGTCAGAGTTGCAGTAAGCAATTCAACATGGTGAGGCCATTGTAGAACCAGGGAGGAACAAAACAGAGAAAAATCCCTATTAGTAAAAATAAAATTTAAAAAGCTCCAATGCTTTTTTTTTTTATCCAGTTCCAACATTTCCCAACCTCCACCATCAGAGAGTTCTTCCCTCTGATAAACCTCTTTCATTTGTTATCATTAATTAGAATTATAGAAAAGAAATGGATATAATTGTTCATTATTCATTGCTCTAGCTCAAACAAATGGCTCTTCAAATTCACATTACCGCCTTCCTAATTTACATGTAAAGAATTGGAGGAGTAGATTTCTAGTTACCACTTTCTTGGTTTTCCTTTTATCTTGATGCAAGAACAATTGGGTTAAGACATTACAGAAACTTCCTCATCTCTTCTTCAGCCCTATTATATGGTTTCCCTTGGTTTTTATCCATCTACTTTTCTCCATGATGTAACAGAACTATTCACTTCACATAGTTATCCCTTCTTCAGGGTTTGTTTCTTGTCCACTTGTTCTGACATTATGGAAATGAACCTCAGATGTGAGGATCGAGAAGGCAGGCCTGTATAAATCACCACTATTAGAATTATTGGCATATGTATAGCTGATGTTCATTAGAAAATAAATAAATGCTACCCTCTACTGTTTTTCATTTGTAAATATGAGCGAATTCAGGGAGAATACAAGTAAAATCCTGTTTGCTTAAAAACAGAATAGCTATATGAAGCCTTAAAAGCCTATAATTTACCCAGGAGCATACTCTCAAAATAACCAAAACAAAAATATAATCTGTTTAAAAACCATGAGCATTACAGACTTTTAGCTTCAAATTACACTTTCCATTAAAGAGGGAAATAATCACTTGGATGTGTTGTATGGATAAACAACAAATGTGTGTTTGTGCGTTCCCTGAAAGCTTTGAGGTCACTGTGGCCTATAATTCACTATGAGAAAGAACAGATTCTCTCACAGAAAATGGATATGTTGACTTCTGGGCAGACAGTTGCATAGTCAGCCACAGAAAATGACATGGATTCGGATGGGAATGTCTTGAACATGAATCAAATTTCATTATGGCAAGATGAAAAAATTTTCAAGTGATATTGTGAAATAATAGAAGTTCGATATTTAGATACCCTGGAAAGAAAAATCTCTTTGTGGATCACCTCTCCCTTCTCCTCTGGAACCACAGCTTTCCTCTGACTACACAAAACTGCAACACACACACACACCCACAGGACATAGCAGTATGAATTTTGGACAGTAAATTGATGAGATGAGCCCCCTCCTTCCAGTCTCTAATATTAAGCCCTGAGATTTATGACTATCTTCTAAGGGCATTCTAAATAACACTCTATAAAATTTGAAAATTAGAGTTGTTTTTTTTTTAAACATCTTTATTGGAGTATAATTACTTTACAATGGTGTGTTAGTTTCTGCTTTATAACAAAGTGAATCAGCTATACATATACATATTTCCCCATATCTCTTCCCTTTTGCATCTCCCTCCCTCCCACCCTCCCTATCCCACCCCACAAGGTGGTCACAAAGCACCGAACTGATCTCCCTGTGCTATGCAGCTGCTTTCCACTAGCTATCTATTTTACATTTGGTAGTATATATAAGTCCATGCCAATCTCTCATTTTGTCCCAACTTACACTTCCTTCTCCCCATGTCCTCAAGTCCATTCTCTAGTAGGTCTGAATCTTTATTCCCATCTTTCCCCTAGGTTCTTCATAACCATTTTTTTAAAAATTCCATATATATGTGTTAGCATATGGTATTTGTTTTTCTCTTTCTGAATTACTTCACTCTGTATGACAGACTCTAGGTCCATCAGCCTCACTACAAATAACTCAATTTTGTTTCTTTAAATGGTTGAGTAATATTCCATTGTATATATGTGTCACATTTTCTTTATCCATTCACCTGTTGATGGACACTTAGGTTGCTTCCATGTCCTAGCTATTGTAAATATAGCTGCAATGAATATTGTGGTAAATGACTCTTTTTGATTTATGGTTTTCTCAAGGTATATGCCCAGTAGTGGGATTTCTGGGTCGTCTGGTAGTTCTATTTTTAATTTATTTTAAGGCAGCTCCATAATGTTCTCCATAGTGGCTGTATCAATTTACATTCCCACCAACAGTGCAAGAGGGTTCCCTCTTCTCCACACCCTCTCCAACATTTATTGTTCGTAGATTTTTTTTTTCTCTTTTTTTTTTTTTTTTTGCCGTATGTGGGCCTCTCACTGCTGTGGCCTCTCCCATTGCAGGGCACAGGCTCCGGACATGCAGGCTCAGCAGCCATGGCTCACGGGCCCAGCCACTCCACGGCATGTGGGATCTTCCCGGACTGGGGCACGAACCCACGTCCCCTGCATCGGCAGAAGGACTCTCAACCACTGTGCCACCAGGGAAGCCCTGTTTGTAGATTTTTGATGAGGGCCATTCATTGTAGTTTTGATTTGCATTTTTCTAATGATTAGTGATGTTGAGCATCCTTTCATGTGTTTGTTGGCAATCTGTATATCTTCTTTGGAGAAATGTCTATTTAGGTCTCCTGCCCATTTTTGGATTGGGCTGTTTGTTTCTTTGATATTGAGCTGCATGAGATGCTTGTAAATTTTGAACGTTAATCCTTTGTCAGTTGCTTCATTTGTAAATATTTTCTCCCATTCTGAGGGTTGTCTTTCCATCTTGTTTATGGTTTCCTTTGCTATGCAAAAGCTTTTAAGTTTCATTAGGTCCCATTTCTTTATTTTTGTTTTTATTTCCATTTCTCTAAGAGGTGGGTCAAAAAGGATCTTCCTGTGACTTATGTCAGATAGTGTTCTTCCTGTGATTTCCTCTAAGAGTTTTATAGTGTCTGACCTTATATTTAGGTCTTTAACCCATTTTGAGTTTATTTTCGTGTATGGTTTTAGGGAGTGTTCTAATTTCAATCATTTACATGTAACTGTCCAGTTTTCCGAGCACCACTTATCGAAGAGGATCTCTTTTCTCCACTGTGTATTCTTGCATCCTTTATCAAAGATAAGGTGACCATATATGCGTGACTTTAACTCTGGGCTTTCTATCCTGTCCCATTGACCTTTATTTCTGTTTTTCTACCAGTTACTGTACTGTCTTGATTACTGTAGCTTTGTAGAATAGTCTGAAGTCAGGGAGCCTGATTCATTTTTCTTTCTCAAGATTGCTTTGGCTATTTGGGGTCTTCTGTGTTTCCATACAAATTTTGATATTTTTTGTTCTATTTCTGTGAAATATGCTACTGGTAGTTTGATACGGATTGCACTGAATCTGTAGATTGCTTTGGTTAGTATAGTCATTTTCACAGTGTTGATTGTTACAATCCAAGAACATGGTATATCTCTCCATTGGTTTGTATCGTCTTCAATTTCTTTCATCAGTGTCTTATAGATTTCTGTCCACAGGTCTTTTGTCTCCTTAGAGAGGTTTATTCCTAGGTATTTTATTCTTTTTGTTGCAGTGGTTATGGTAGTGTTTCCTTAATTTCTCTCTTAGATTTTTCAACATTAGCGTATAAGGATGCAAGAGATTTCTGTGCATTAAGTTTATATCCTGCTACTTTACCCAATTCATTGATTAGCTCTAGTAGATTTCTGGTAGCATCTTTAGGATTCTCTATGTATAGTATCATGTCATCTGCAAACAGTGACAACTTTACTTCTTCTTTTCTGATTTGGATTCCTTTAATTTCTTTTCCTTCTCTGACTGCTGGGGCTAAAACTTCCAAAACAATGTTGAATAATAGTGGTGAGAGTGGGCAACCTTGTCTTCTTCCTGATCTTAGTGGAAATGCTTTCAGTTTTTCACCATTGAGAATGATGTTAGCTGCAGGTTTGTTATATATGGCCTTTATTATGTTGAGATAAGTTCCCTTTATGCTTACTTTCTGGAGTGCTTTTATCATAAATCGGTGTTGAATTGTGTCAAAAGCTTGTTCTGCATCTATTGAGATGATTATATGGTTTATATTATTCAATTGGTTAATATGGTGTATCACATTGATTGATTTGCGTATATTGAAGAATCCTTGCATTCCTGGGATAAACCCCACTTGATCATGGTCTATGATCCCTTTAATGTGCTGTTGGATTCTGTTTGCTAGTATTTTGTTGAGGATTTTTAAACCTATGTTCATCAGTGATATCAGCCTGTAGTTTTTTTTCTTTGTGACATCTTTCTCTGGTTTTGGTATCAGAGTGATGGTGGCCTCGTAGAATGAGATTGGGAGTGTTCCTCCCTCTGCTATATTTTGGAAGAGTTTGAGGATAGGCGTTAGCTCTTCTCTAAATATTTGATAGAATTCACCTGTGAAGCCATCTGGTCCTGGGCTTTTGTTTGTGGGAATATTTTTAATCACAGTTTCAATTTCAGTGCTTGTGATTGGTCTGTTCATATTTTCTAATTCTTTCTGGTTCAGTCCGAGACAGTTGTGCATTTGTAAGAATTTGTCCATTTCTTCCAGGTTATCCATTTTATTGGCATAGAGTTGCTTGTAGTAATCTCTCATGATCCTTTGTATTTCTGCAGTGTCAGTTGTTACTTCTCCTTTTTCATTTCTAATTCTATTGATTTGAGTCTTCTTTTTTTTCTTGATAAATCTTGCTAATGGTTTCTCAATTTTGTTTGTCTTCTCAAAGAACCAGCTTTTAGTTTTTTTGACCTTTGCTAT
The DNA here is from genome assembly GCF_005190385.1 of Monodon monoceros. Lineage (NCBI taxonomy): Eukaryota > Metazoa > Chordata > Mammalia > Artiodactyla > Monodontidae > Monodon > Monodon monoceros. The sequence goes on from NW_021703765.1 coordinate 29,294,597, forward strand.
CATTTCCTTCATATCTTTTTCATTTTTTTTCTGATCTCATCTTATGATTTCTTTTCTTCTCTTAACTTTGGGGTTCTTTTGTTCTTCTTTCTCTAACTGCCTTAGGTGTAAGGTTATGTTGTTTGCTTGAGATGTTTCTTGTTTCTTAAGCTAGGATTGTATTGCTCTAAAACTGCTTTTGCTGCCTCAGATAGGTTTTGGGATGTTGTGTTCTCATTGTCATTTGTTTCTATATATTTTTTGATTTCCTCTTTGATTTCTTCAGTGATCTCTTGGTTATTAAGTAGTGTATTGTTTAGCCTCCATGTGTTTGTATTTTTTACAGATTTTTCCATGTAACTGATATATAGTCTTATAGCGTTGTGGTCAAAAAAGATACTTGATATGATTTCAATTTTCTTAAATTTATCAAGGCTTGGTTTGTGACTAAAGTGATGATTTTTCCTGGAGAATGTTTCATGAGCACTTGAGAAGAAAGTGTATTCTGATGTTTTTGGATGGAATGTCCTATAAAGATCAATTAAGTCCATCTTTTTTAATGCATCATTTAAAGCTTATGTTTCCCTATTTATTTTCATTTTGGTTGATCTGTCCATTGGTGAAAGTGGGGTGTTAAAGTCCCCTACTATGATTGTGTTGCTATCAGTTTCCCCTTTTATGGCTTTAGCATTTGTCTCATGTATTGACGTGCTCCTATGTTGGGTGCATAAATATTTACAATTGTTATAACTTCTTCTTGGATCGATCTCTTGATCCTTATGTAGTCTCCTTTTTTGTCTCTTGTAATAAGCTTTATTTTAAAATCTATTTTGTCTGATATGAGAATTGCTACTTCAGCTTTCTTTTGATTTCCATTTGCATGGAATATCTTTTCATATCACCTCACTTTCTATCTGTATGTGTCCCTAGGTCTGAAATGGGACTCTTGTATACAGCCTATATACAGGTCTTGTTTTTGTATCCATCCAGCCTGTCCATGTCTTTTGGTTGGAACATTTAATCCATTTACATTTAAGGTAATTATCAATGTCTATGTTCCTATTGCCATTTTCTTAATTGTTTTGGGTTTGTTATTATAGGTCTTTTCCTTCTCTTGTGTTTCTTGCCTAGAGAAGTTCCTTTAGCATTTGTTGTAAAGCTGGTTTGGTGGTGCTGATCTTGCTCACCTTTTGCTTGTCTGTAAAGGTTTTAATTTCTCTGTCAAATCTGAATGAAATCCTTGCTGGGTATATTAATCTTGGTTGTAGCTTTTTCCCTTTCATCACTTTAAATATGTCCTGCCACTCCCTTCTGGCTTGCAGGGTTTCTGCTGAAAGATCAGCTGTTAACCTTATGGGGATTCCCTTGTATGTTATTTGTTGTTTTTCCCTTGCTGCTTTTAATATTTTGTCTTTGCATTTAACTTTTGATAGTTTGATTAATATGTGTCTTGATGTGTTTCTCCTTGGATTTATCCTGTGTGGGACTCTCTGCACTTCCTGGACTTGATTAACTATTTCCTTTCCCATATTATGGAAGTTTTCAACTATAATCTCTTCAAATATTTTTGCAGTCCCTTTTTTTTTCTCTCTCTCTTCTTCTTCTGGGACCCCTGTAATTCGAATGTTTGTGCATTTAATGTTATCCCAGCAGTCTCTGAGACTGTCCTCAATTCTTTTCATTCTTTTTTCTTTATTCTGCTCTGAAGTAATTATTTCCACTATTTTATCTTCCAGGTCACCTTTCCGTTCTTCTGCCTCAGTTATTCTGCTATTGATTCCTTTTAGAAGATATTTAATTTCATTTATTATGTAGTTCATCACTGTTTGTTTACTTTTTAGTTCTTCCAGTTTCTTGGTAAATGTTTTTTGTATTTTCTCCATGCTATTTCCAAGATTTTGGATCACCTTTACTGTCATTACTCTGAATTCTTTTCCAGGTAGACTGCCTATTTCCTGTTCATTTCTTTGGTCTGGAGGGTTTTTACCTTGCTCCGTCATCTGCTGTTTGTTTCTCTGTCTTCCCATTTTGCTTCACTTACTGTGTTTGGGGTCTTCTTTTTTCAGGCTGCAAGTTCATATTTCCCGTTGTTTTTGCTGTCTGCCCCCAGTGGCTAAGGTTGGTTCTGTGGGTTGTGTAGGCTTACTGGTGGAGGGGACTAAGGTCTGTGTTCTGGTGGATGAGGCTGGATCTTGTATTTCTGGTGGGCAGGTCCGCGGCTGGTGGTGTGTTTTGGGGTGTCTGTGAACTTGTTATGATTTTAGGCAGCCTCTATGTTAATGGGTGGGGTTGTGTTCCTGTCTTGCTAGTTGTTTGGCATAGGGTGTCCAGCACTGTAGCTTGCTGGTCGTTGAGTGGAGCTGGGTCTTGGCGTTGAAATGGAGACCTCTGAGAGTTTTTTGCCATTTGATATTATGTGGAGCTGTGAGGTCTCTGGTAGACCAATGTCCTGAACTCAGCTCTCCCATCTCAGAGGCACAGGCCTGACACCCGGCAGTAGCACCAAGACCCTGTCCTCTGCACAGCTCAGGATAAAAGGGAGAAAAAACAAGGAAAGAAAGAAAAAATAATAATTAACGTATAAAAAATAAAATTAATTATTAAAAATTTAAAAAAATTAAAAAATAATTAAAAAAAGAAAGAAAGAAGATAGCAACCAAAACAGAAAACAAATCCAGCAATGGTAACTGGTGCTAAAAACTGTACTAAAACAACAACAACAAAAACGAACTAGACAGAATCCTAGGACAAATGGTAAAAGCAAAGCTATACAGACAAAATCACACACAGAAACATACACATACACAGTTAACAAAAAAGAGAAAAAGGAAAAAAATATATATATCATTGCTCCCAAATTCCACCACCTCAATTTTGGGATGATTCATTGTCTATTCAGGTATTCCACAGGTGCAGGGTACATCAAGTTGATGGTGGAGATTTAATCTGCTTATCCTGAGGCTGCTGGGAGATATTTCCCTTTCTCCTCTTTGTTTTCAGAGCTCCTGGGGTTCAGCTTTGGATTTGACCCCACCCCTGCATGTAGGTCAACTGAGGGCATTTTTCATCTCTCAGACAGGACGGGTTTAAAGGCGCAGCCAATTCAAGTGCTCTGGCTCACTCAGGCGGGGGGGTGGGATAGGTACAGAATGTGGTGCAAGTCTGTGGTGGCAGAGACCGGCGTGAAGTTGCACCAGCCTGAGGCACACTATGTGTTCTCCCTGGGAAGTTGCGCCTGGATCACGGGAACCTGGCAGTGGCGGGCTCCACAGACTTCCAGGAGATGAGGTGTGGATAGTGACCTGTGCTTGCACACAGGCTTCTTGGTGGCTGCAGTAGCAGCCTTAGCATCTCATGCCCATCTCCGGTTGCCACGCTGATAGCTGCAGCTTGTGCCCGTTTCTGGAGCTTGTTTAGGCGGTGCTCTGAATACCCTCTCCTTGCGTACAGCTAAACAAAGGGGCAAGAAAATGTCTCTTGCCTCTTCAGCAGTTCCAGACTTTTTCCCAGTCTCCCTCCTGGCTAGCTGTGATGCACTAGCCCCCTTCAGGCTGTGTTCACACAGCCAACCCCAGTCCTCTCCCTGGGGTCTGACCTCCGAAATGGAGCTTCAGCTGCCAGCCCCCACCCGCCCTGGCGGGTGAGCAGAGAAGCCTCTCAGGCTAGTAAGTGCTGGTTGGCACCGATCCTCTCAGGCTAGTAAGTGCTCTCCTCCGTGGCTCCAAAATTTGCCCCCACCAGACACACCCCCCCGTCTCTACCAGTGAAGGGACTTCCTAGTGTGTGGAAACTTTTCCTCCTTCCACAGCTACCTCTCCCTGGTGCAGGTCCCATCCCTATTCTTTTGTCTCTGTTTTTTTCTTTTTTCTTTTGCCCTACCCAGGTACGTGGTGAGTTTCTTGTCTTTTGCGGGGTCTGAGTTCTTCTGCCAGCTTTCAGTAGGTGTTCTGTAGGAGTTGTTCCACATGTAGATGTATTTCTGATGTATTTGTGGGGAGGAAGGTGATCTCCACGTTTTACTCTTCTGCCATCTTGAAGGTCTCCTTGGAAAATAGATTTTTAAAATTAATTTATTTATTGGTTAAACCAAGCTCTCACCATGTGCCATAACTCTTGATCTAGAAGAACTTACAGGCTACACAAGGAGACAGACATGCAAACCAACACTGAAGAAACCAGTAGAGTTGTAAATGCAGCCATTTGGTTTTATTCCAAGAGGTACAGACACAGAAGTAAGGGGAATCTCTTCAGAGAGTTCACATTTTGCTTTTGAGTTCTCAGCCTTCCCAATTTTCTAGCATTATGCCCTGCTGGCATTCTCTTTTTCACCATATCCCCACTGCCTGTCAATTGCCCCCATCCCCAATACCACCTCCCTCAGAATCTCAAAATCTGATTTCTAATCTATTCACACTGAGATATAAATGTGGAAGGGTGGACTTGGGGGATGGGCTATATAAAACTCTAGGAGTATAATTTTAGGTATAATCTAATAGACAAAAAGTATGTTTGTGCAAGGAATATAGTGAGGGGAGGGAGAAGCGAGCCTCAGGCCCTTGTCTAGGACCCCAGACAATGTGTAAAGCTAGTACTGGAAACACACATCATGTGGCTATTTGTAATTGGGGCAAGAACTAATGGCTGTATAAACCTTTGCTCTGTCCACACATGCTGATTCAAAACTCCATGTTCCTCTTTCCTGAAGAATGTAAGCAGTGTGCAAAAAGTAGCTTGCATACACTCAAGAATAAATCACATCTGATGTCACCTGCCATTTACTGCTATGTTTTTTCCTCCAGTGTTTCAGCCTCCTCTTGCTGTGTAGCTTGGTGTCTTATGGATTTTCTGTGCTTTCAGTGATTTTGGAAGCTGGTGTTGCTTCCTGTAGGTTATCCTCTGGTTGAAGATTACCCCATTAGGATCTATGAAAGAGATATCACAAATTGCTTTCCTCTGTTCAGATACAATAACAATAATTTGCAAATCAAAACATGGGGACTAACAAAAAAATTTCTTCAAGTAAGTGCTGTGTTCATATTCTTTCACTTTTATAGCAAATAATTCACATTTACTTATATGTTTACTTTATTAAATACTAATACAGTTATACTAATATAGTGATCATTAAAATCATTATTTTAATCAATTACTGTGCTTTGATACTTATATCCTGTTGAAAACTCAGTTTGAACAATAAGCATTTTTTAAGAGGAATGATTCAGTTGGATTCTAGTTTTCAAAATTTTGGAATTTTCAGGGCATTTCTATGATATATGAGGAAAACACGTAAGGATATATGAAAATGGCATAAATAAAAATCTCCTTTGCCCTCTAATTCTCTACAGGAAGAATGATTTCAATAGAATTATGATCATTTTATTGTTTTGTTTTATGTTAATTTATTTTAGGTTAGGAAATGAAACTCTTTTGCATTCCTGCTGGTATGAAACTCTAGTCAGGCAGATGTCTGCTTAATTAAACAACAGCAAAACATTTTGAAAAACTAATCATAGTAGCTTTGTTTCATTTTTTGGTTTTTACACTGGTTCATGTGGTTTTTAATACTTCATAGGTAGCTTCTGATATCCATATACTTCTCAACAACCAGGTTGTGGAATTGGGGAAAGTGGAAAGAAATAGGGGGTTGTACGCATAATTTCATGATGTAGAAGTCTAGCAAGACTTACTAGGACTATTATGATCACATTTTGAGCTCTCTTTTTTCTCTGTTGGAATACAACACTCATTTGCTGCACCGATGACTCCATTTTTCCCTACACGCTTTATATTCCCAACCATATCTTCTCTTTCAGGTCCCTTGTCCTTTATACTACAGTGAAATGAAAGTTAAGCAGGCTGACTTCTTGTACCATGTCTCAGTACATGTCTCCTTCCTACATTTGAATTTCTTAGGGTTGTTTTTATTACAAATATTTTCCTATACTTCTTATCTAGTGTCTTCAAACCCGTAGATGGAACATAGATACAATTCAGGCAATACTGATATTGCTTGCAAAATTTTGGGTGTGTACATTTTTAGGCATCTTTCTTGGAGGAGGTTTGTTAATTCTTGATAAATTCTCTAAAAATGACTCAAAAATCTCTTTGTTATATTGTCTAGGCTTATTTTTTAAATAATTAATATAACTTGATCAGCTCATTTTTCTTTACACAGAATCTCTAAATGTCCACATTCTTTAACATCTCACAATGAAATTTAAATTCTTTAAGCTGAAGTTCAAAGCCCTCAAAGATATAACTACTTTTTTATTAGAATCATATATCAGTGTCTATAGTTTTTTTAAAATCTATTGAGCAGTGAGGAAATGATAGTATTTCAACAAATGGAGCTGAATCAATTTGTTAACCATATCCAAATAAATGAAATTAAATTATTAACTCATAACATATACAAAAATTAACTCAAAATGGAATACAGATCAAAGTTTGAGAGCTAAAACTCTACTATTTCTAGAAAGAAACAGGAAAATAATATAGGGGGAAATATTTTAATAGACACTTTTCAAAGAAGATATACAGGTGCAAAATGTGCACATGAAAAGATGTTCCAAATCATTAGTCACTATATGCAAATTAAAACAACTTGATATACTATATTCTCACTAGAATGATAAAAATAAAAAATACTGATGATATTAAGTGTTGGGGAAAATATGGAGCAATTTGGACATTCTTATACTGCTGGTGGGAATGTAAAGTGGTTTAACTCCTTTGGAAAAGTTTTACAATTTATTACAAGTTAAACATACACCTTCAGTATGACCCAGCCATTTCATTCCTAGGTACTTGCCCAAGAGAAAATAAAGCATATACAAGAATATTCATAACTCTATTTATAATATCTCTAAACTGGAAGCAACTCAAATGTTTATCAACAGGTGAATGGATAAAAAATATCCATACAATGGAATAGTACTTGATAATATAAAGTAATGAAATATTGACATATGCAGTGATGGGCTGGATTTGGTTGGAACTGGCTCATGAGATATGATTGTGTTCATCTATTCCCACCTTTGAGATCAGTGACATCATGTTAGTAGCTTGAAATCAGCCATAGGGGTAAATATTACAGCATGTAAATCAGTGCGTGCTACAAATCAGTCCCCTTGCCCACTGCCACCAGAGAGCTGATTGTTAAATATTTACCAGAATGTAAATTAATGCATGTAAAAATGTGAATGAAAATAAAAGTCATTATGATGAATGCAAGAAAATAGACCATAAAGAAGCATGATTCTATTTATATGAAATTCTAGGAAATGCAAACTTATCTTTAGATCTGGAAAACATATCACTGGTTGTCTAGGGACTGGGGGAGGAATGAATTACAAAGGGCTATGAGGAAACTTTTGGAGTCAATGTATATGTTCATTGATGGTGATGATGCTTTCACAGGTGTGTACATATATCAAAACTCATCAAATTGTACATTTTATTGTGTGCAATTTATTGAATGTCAACTATACCTCAATAATGATGAAAAAATCCACTAGAGCACAAAATTATCTACTTCTTATTGCCAGATTATACTTTATTGACCTCCTCAGCACTTTTTGTTAACTCTCTATTTTCTTCTGGATTTTTGTCTCCCTTTCCTTATTTTTCCTCTATGTCCATATAAAGTCCTCTGTGCAAACTTGTTTCATCACAGAATGGACAGAACACAGGACATCTGACACTAGATACATGAGATAAATAGCAGTTTATTGGTCATATACTGTGAAGTATATTAGTCACATGAGTTGTGAAGTCCAGGCAGAAGGAGACTGCATGCTGCACAGAGAAACACAGGGGTTGCATTCAGGAACAGAGTGAATAACTATTGGCTGTGGGAGGCAGATTTTGTAGTATCAAGAGAGTGAGATGACACTTGGCTCCTCAGGAAGGATGTGATTTACTTATTTAAATAATTTTATGAGCTGCGGGAACTGAAACCATGTCCTCATGGATAAGCAGGAACTATTCCTGATCCTCTTCATTAAAAGTATTGTTTGGTTAGGGAACTTTATCCATAGGAGTAGAGTTATGAGAGAACTTATGTTTAGGTCATTCAAGATTCTCCTGGTTTTGGAGGTCAATGCAGCACATAATATTGGACATTAATTTAATGTAATTTAATTTTTTTAATTTAAAATTTTTATTTTTTCCATTCTTTTTCAAATTATTTTCCCATTTAGGTTATTACAGAATATGAGCAGATTTCCCTGTGCTATACAGTAGGTACTTGTTGGTTATCTATTTTAAATATAGTATGTACATGTCAATCCCAAACTCCCAAGAGTTTGGATGGACCTAGAAATTATCATACTAAGTGAAGTAAGTCAGACAGAGAAAGACAAATATGATATGATATCACTTATATGAGGAATCTTTAAGAAAAATAATATAAATGAACTTATCTACAAAATAGAAACAGACTCACAGACTTAGAGAATGAACTTATGGTTACTGGGGGGAAGAGCAGTGGGGAGGGATAGACTGAGAGTTTGGGATTGACCTGTACACACTATTTTATTTTTTTTTTAATTTGCATTGGAGTATAGTTGATTTAAAATGTTGTGGACCTTAATTTTAGATGTTACACCATAGTTATGTGTCCCAAACAGTGAATATCATAATCATCACTAATATTTATTGGCCAGTTTCTATTTGTAAGGCATCTGTTCTAAAATTATTACAAGTATTATGCCTTTTAATTAAAAAAAAAACCTTTGATGTAGAAACCATAAGAGACCATTTTAAATACACAAAAAACTGAGACATAGAAATGTTACCCAATTTTCTCAATTCAGTTAGTAAATATTAGAACCAGAATTTGAACCCCAACTTACCCAATGCCAAAGTCTTTGGAAAATGCATGATGCAGCATAATAGAAAGAAATTATTAGTCAGTGACTTATGTTTCAGTTAAATCCAGCACAGATATATTATGAATAAAATACCAAATATGCTTACATTTTTAAGACACATTCAAGTGATTTTATACCCAGAGGGAGTTACTTTGGACTCTGATCCTAGATCCTGATCCCATCAAAAAGATGGAAAAGGGGCTTCCCTGGGGGCGTAGTGGTTGAGAGTCTGCCTGCCGATGCAGGGGACACGGGTTTGTGGCCCGGTCCGGGAAGATCCCACGTGCCGCAGAGCGGCTGGGCCCGTGAGCCATGGCCGCTGAGCCTGCACGTCCGGAGCCTGTGCTCTGCAACGGGAGAGGCCACAACAGTGAGAGACCCACGTACTGCAAAAAAAAAAGTTGGAAAAACAGTAAAGGTTTACGAAGACAGGTGGGCACAATCTCAGAGAAGCAAACCACAACTTTAAAACGTGAGCCTATGTTCTTTCACCTAGGATATATCATGTTTGGAAATACGATATTACAAAAATACCTAATAAAAATATGAAATTAAGTGAACTAAAGATTCCTGGATATAAATGAGCTAATTTTTATTGTTTGCATGCAACATCACCCAAGATGGAGTCAGGCTTTACCTGGTAGAGATATGAAGTCAATCAGTAGACATTGATATTACACAAAAAGTCATAGACATAAAGATAGACAGACAAAACATAAACATCAAGAATGATGACATGGGACATATTTCCATCTCTGGGGGAACTGATGACATTCCTGGTGGTCTTCACAATTTCAGTTTAAAATTAGAGACAGAAGTTAAATTGCAGTGGGTTAACATACAAATGACAGATGAGGGAGAGGAGAAATTTAAGGCTACTTTGTTAGGAAGAGGTTAATATAGTAAAGGTGGAAGAATGAAGTTAATTATAAGATCTACACAGGACTTTTAAGTATGGTAGATGTTTAAACATATTTTAGCCAGAGGGAGAAAGAAATCGAAACTTCCAAAGAGAAAGTGTAGTTAATAGAAAAAGTATTTCAATTTTAGTCTACGCTGAGCAAGAAAAAAAGAAAGGAGTGAAAATTAAAATCTAAAGGACCTTTACACGGAAGAAAAACATGTGGTGATGACTTTAAAGTATTGAAAAGATAGCAGAAGAGCTGGTGTGAGAGTAAGGTTGGGGGTAGAAACAATAAAAACCTGAGGACAGATACTGGAAGCTTAGAGCCTAAGATTTTGGAGATAAAGAAATTCTCAGCAGGATTTGCTATTATTTCTAGGAGTCCAAAACCATTGTTTTCTTTCTCTGCCTACATTAAAACTTATATAAATCACTTTCTGTCATTTCTGTAATACACAGTTTCCTCCTGGCATACTACACCAGAGAACCTTTGGACTGACATTGTCTTCTAATTATAACATACCTGGGACTAAATATGAAAATATGGATCTGGATTAAAATGAGAGTATGACTTGATGGATATTACAAAATAAAATCCATTATTTTTTCAGGCTTTATTCTTATGTCTTAAATTCCAACGTCTTTTACTTATTTTGAAATTGAGTGCTACGCACTGTGCTAAATACAGAAACTTTAAATGAGAGTGAGAACAATAATAACCCCTGTTCTTATGGACTAAACATTTTCCAAATGCATCACACTTTGAAATTGGGTTCAGTAACAGGAAGGCCTAGAGCAATGCAACTCAAAATGTGGTCCATGAACCTACATCAATTCAGGAACTGTTTGATATCTGTGGGCAATGAGTAGTGAAATTGAGATTGAGCATGTAAAAATGCTTGGATCAATTTATAAAATTAAATTTATGTGTGTGGAATATAATAATAAAAAATGAGGGACTCAATTGCATTTTATATATCATTGTTGTGTTTGTATTTCATTTTCCTACATGTTTATTTTTATTTTTTTTCTAAAAGTAGCACATTGAGAGAACAAATAAGGCAGGCCTTCACCACAGGTAAGGTAGTTTAAGAAGCACTACCTTCTCAACACTCTCAGGCAGATTTTTGGTAAGAAATGCTTTGCACTTCAGGTTTGCAGGGCTTATATTCTTGCTACCACTGCCATACTTCGCATAATAAAAGTCCTCACCATAATGCCATGGATTCTGTATTCATACATCAAGGCCATTGACTTATGTAGAAGCCTGTGAGTAATAACACCAATATAAAATGAAATTTTAGAGGGCAATTTTTTTAAACTCCAGAAAATATTCCATTTTTGTAGTTAATTTCACTATCAATTCAAAAATAAATTTACTATTAACTCCTAAGTTAAATTACTTAGATATATATCATTGACTTTCAGGATTAATTTTGAATATGTTATGTTAGCTGTGGTTATGGTAGATGAGTCTATTAAACACCTCCTTTATAAAGCATATGAGTGCAAGTAAAGTGATTCCAAAAAGTGTAATTCAGTACTGGTAAGTATAAATGTATTTGAATTGGATTACTCTGAAGAAATTATCATGCAAAGAATTTGTAATATTTAGTTTTATTTATTTGAATACACTGCTGTCACTGTTCAAATGAGTAATACTATCTTTTAATTTTTGAAATTTTATGGGATAATTTAGTCAAAAAGCCAGGTTTCAATTCTCTCAGACAGATAATGTACTCAGACAATGAAAGTATAAGTGATTTAACTTCAGGCAAAATGTTATATGAAAACACATTAAAGCTAACAGTTGATGCTGAAATGAAAAGCAGGCACAGGACACAACAATAAAAACAATGCCTGGTTGTAATTGTGGCCAATATGATAAAGTAAGAAGACCCTAACATCACCTCATCTCATGGGCATACCAAAATTACAGCTATTTAAGGAGCAACTATTTATGAGAAAGACACAAATATAGCAGAAAAGATCTTTTACAACTAAAGATATAAAGAAGGCACCATGATGAGATGAACAGGAGAGGCAGAAAAGTAGTATAGACATCCCCAAGTGGGCAACCCACAAACAAGAAGATAGCTACAATTGCAGAGGTTTTTCTCAAGAAGCATGTGTCTGAGCTCTACATTGGCCTGCCCAGCCCTTGGGTCTTGCATTAGGAAGATAAGCCCCTAGAATATTTGGCTTTGAAGGCCAGTGCTGCTTATTTTCAAGAGAGGCAGAAGGCTGTAAGAAATAGAATGCCACTATTAAAGGGTAAACACAAAACCTCACACACTCCAGCACCCAGGATTGAGGCAATAATTAGAAAGGAGCCTGGGTCAGACCACCTGCTGATCTTGGAGAGCCTTCTGGGGACACAGAGACTGGCAGCAGCCATCTTGGGAGCTTATTCTGCAATGAGGACAGATGTGCTGGGAAATACCACTTTGGAGTGCTCCCTCTAGCTTATTAGTACTGGGCCTGAGACCCACACATCAACCTGTCAACACTAGTACTGTGATACTGCAGGAGAAGCAACAAGCCAGTCAGGGACACAGCCTCAACCAATAGCAGGCTGGCTGCCTTAAGACACCCTAAGCCCACAGTCATCCTGGAACATGGCCCTGTCCATCAGAGGACCCAGGATACAGCCCTGCACACCAGTGTGCTGACACTAGCTCAAGGACCTGAAGAGCCCTACATCTGGGGACCTCAGGACCCTCTTCATTCACCAGAGAGCTGGCAGTAACCCTGGGGCCAACCTCACCCATTAGTGGGTAGGCACCATACTCACAACACACTGGGCCCTGGTCCTGCTCATGAGTGGGCCAACACACCAACACTGGGACAGCCAGGGCCCTGCTGCAAGAGACATTGGGACCAGGCTTCACCCACCAGTGAGCCAGCATTAGTCCTGGGAAGAAATGCCAGGAGTCTAGAAATCAAACACACACACACACACACACACACACACACACACACAAAGACTGCAGAAAATCATAAATATGTGGAATCAGTATACAGCTAAACAACCAAATGGTCAATTAAGAAATCAAAGAGAGAATCAAAACACACACAAGTGGACCAACACCAGCTCCAGACACTCGATCCATGCAGCCAGAGAACCTAGGACTTGGTTGATTCCTAGCTGGCACTAGCTCCAGGGACTAGCCTCACCCACTATGGGTAGGCATCAACCACAAGATGCTGTGAACTTTGGGTTTGCCCACAAGCAGGCCAATATTAGCTTTGGGAAAATTTAGGGATCCTCAGCTGGCTACTCTGGGGTCCAGCCTTATCGAACAGAGGGCTGACACAAGATTCAGAACACTCCAGGCCCTGCAGCCACTGAATCAGGAATCTGTCTTGCCTACCAGTATGCTGACATGAGTCCCAGGACTCACAGGACCCTGAAGCCAGAGACCCAGGGACCTGGATCATCCCACCAGTGGGCTAGAATTAAATGGAGTCCCCTGTTTACCCTGGACCCATCTACCAGCAGTCCAACAGAAGCTCTGAGACATTTTGGCCCTCTCAGCCAGGTGTGTTGATATCCAGCCCCAGTCACCAGCAGGCTGACATGAGAAGTAATCAGTAAATTAGAAGACACAAAGGAATGGATCAGGGAGCTGGAAGACAGAGTAGAAGAAATCACTGAAGCTGGACAGAAAGAAGAAAAGAAAGAAATGAGGACAGTTAAAGAGACCTTTGGGACAACATCAAGTGTACTAACATTCACATTATAGGGGTCCTAGAAGGAGAAGAGAGAGAGAGAAAGGAACAGAGAACATATTTTAAGACATATAAGCTGAAAATTTCCCTATCCTGGGAGAGGAAACAGACACCCAGCTCTAGGAATAACAGAGATTCCCAAACAGAATCAACTCAAAGAGAACCACACCAAAACACATGGTAATTAAAATGACAAAAATTGAAGGTAAAGAGGGAACAAAGCAGCAAGGGGAAAACAACAAGTTAAACACTAGGAAACTCCCAAAAGGCTATCTGCTGACTTTTCAGCAGAAACTCTGCAAGGCATAAGTGAGTGGACTATTTAAAGTGATAAAAGGAAAGGAGCAAACTTACAATCAAGAATACTCTACCTGGAAACAGTATCATTCAGATTTGAAGGAGAGATCAAAAGTTTTAGAGACAAGCAAAAGCTAAAAGAGTTTAGCACCAGCCCACCAGCTGTGTAAGAAATGTTAAAGAGGCTCCTCTAAACACAAAAGAAAAGTCCACAGCTGGAAATATAAAAATTAAAAAGGGGGCTTCCCTGGTGGTGCAGTGGTTGAGAGTCTGCCTGCCGATGCAGGGGACATAGGTTCTTGCCCCGGTCCAGGAAGATCCCACATGTCACGGAGTGGCTAGGCCCATGAGCCATGGCCACTGAATCTGTGTGTCCAGAGCCTGTGCTCCACAATGGGAGAGGCCACAACAATGAGAGGCCCGCGTACTGCAAAAAAAAAGAAATTAAAAAGGAAAAATCTCATTGGTAAAACCAATTATACAGTGAAAGTAGTCTGCATATAAACCTCATGGTAACCACAAACCAAATATATAATAGACAAACACACAAAAGGGGAAGGAATCCAAACATGACACTAAATATAGTCAGCAACCACAAGGGAATAGAGCAAAAGAAGAAGAAACAAAACAGAACCACGAAAAGAACAGGGAAAGAATTTAAAAATGACAATAAGTACATACCTGTCAAACATTACTCTAAATGTAGATGAACTAAATACTTTAATCAAAGAGAGTGGCTGAATAGATTTTTTAAAAAGACCCATATATATGTTGTCTACAAGAGAGTCACTTGAGATTTAAAGACACACAGTAACTGAAAATGAGGGGATGAAAAAAGTTATTTCATGCAAATGGAAATAAAAGTACATTTGGAGTATCTATACTTATATCAGATAGACTTTAAAACAAAGACTGTATCAAGAGACAAGGATATTACATAATGATGTAGGGATCAGTCCAAAAGAATATAACAATTGAAAATATATATGTACCCAACATAGGAGAACCTAAAGGCATAAAGCAAATATTCACAGATAAAAAGAAAGACATTGACAATAATACTAGGGAATTTGAACACCCCACTTACATCTAAGGGCAGATCATCTAGACAGAAATCAATAAGGAAACACTGGCTTTAAAAACCACATTACAAAAGATGGACTTAATAGATATATAAAGAACAGCCCATTCCAAAGCAGAGAGAATACACATTTTTTTCAAGTGAACAAGGAACATATTCCAGGATAGATCACATGCAAGGCCACAAAACAAGTCTCAGTAAATTTAAGAAAACTGAAATAATATCAAGTATCTTTTCTGACCACAATGCTATGAGTCTAGAAATCAAACACACACACACACACACACACACACAAAGACTGCAGAAAACCATAAATATGTGGAAGCAGTATGCTACTAAACAACCAAATGGTCAATTAAGAAATCAAAGAGAGAATCAAACAATATCTGGAGACAAATGAAAACACAATGATCCAAAATCAATAGTTTGGCTTTTCCTCAGCACTGCCTACAGAGATGACAACCATCACCTACGCAGCATCATGGCTGCCCTCAGACCCCTTGTGTAGCCCAAGATCATCAGAAAGAGGATCAAGAAGTTTATCCAGCACCAGTGAGACCAATATGTCAAAATTAAGTGTAACTGGTAGAAACCCAGAGGCAGTGAAAACAGGGTGTGCAGGAGATTCAAGGGTAAGATCTTGACACTCCACATCTGTTATGACAGCAACAAGAAAATAAAGCACGTGTGCTTCTGGAAGTTCCTGGTCCACAATATCAACAAGCTTGAAGTGCTTCTAAGGTGCAAAATATCTTACTGTGCTGAGATTGTTCACAACATCTCCTCCAAGAACTGCAAAACCACTGTGGAAAGAGCAGCCCAGATGGCCATCAGAGTCACCAATCCCAATGCCAGCCTGCATAACAAAGAAAATGAATAGATAGCTCAGGTGCATATTGTGTTTGTGTTAATAAAACCACGAAACTCAGAAAAAAATCAATGGGATGAGCAAGAGTGATCCTAAGAGGGAAGTTATAGCTATGCAGGCCTACCTCAAGAAACAAGAACAATTTCAAATAAACAATCTAAACTTACACCTAAAAGAACTAGAAAAAGAAGAATCAACAAAACCCAAAGTTTGTGGAAAGAAATAATGAAATCAGAGGAGAAATATATAAAATAGACTAAAAAAAAAATAAAAGAGAAAAGATCAATGCAGCTAAAAGTTAATCCTTTGAAAAGATAATCAAAATTGGTAAATCTTAGCCAGAATCATGAAGGAAAAAAGAGAGAGGACCCAAATCAAAAAAGTGAAAAGGGAGAAGTTACAGCTGACACCACACAGATATACAAAGGATTACAAGAGATTACTACAAACAGTTATATGCCAATTAAACAGACAACTTAGAAGAAATGGACAAATTCCTAGAAATTTACAAAATCCCAAGACTGAAATAGGAAGAAATAGAAAATATGAAGAGACCGATTATCAGTAATGAAATTGAATCAGTAATTTAAAGCCTTCCAACAAACAAAAGTTGAGGAGGAATGACTTCTACCAAACATTTGAAGGAAAGTTAGAACCTATCCTTCTCAAATTGTTCCAAAAATTTCAGAGGAGGGAATGGTTCCAGACTTACTCTAGGAGACCTGCATCACCCTGACACCAAAGCCAGACAAGGTTATCACAGGAAAAGAAAATTGCAGGCCAATATCACTAATGAATATAGGTGTAAAAATCCTCAACAAAATAGTAGTCAATTGAATTCAGCTATACATTACAAGGATCATACATCATGACCAAGTGGGAGTTATCCCAGATATACAAGGATGGTTCAGTTTCCACAAATCAATTAATGTGATACACCACATTAACAAACTGAAGAATAAAAATCATATGATCATCATAATAGATGATTTTGACAAAATTCAATATCCACTTGTGATAAAATTCTCCACAGAGCAGGTACAGAGGGAATATACCTCAACATAATAAAGGCCATGTATGACAAGCCCACAGCAAACACCATACTCAACAATTAAAAGATGAAAGCATTTCTTGTAAGATCAGGAATAAGACAAGGATGCCCACTCTCACCACTTTTATTCAAACTAGTATTGGAGATCCTAGCCATGACAATCAGCAAAAAAGAAATAAAAAGAATCCAAGTTGGAAAGGAAGAAATAAAGCTGTCACTGATTGCTGATGACATGGAAATAGCATGATGACATGCTATTAATGGAAAATCCTAAAGACACCACTAAAAAACTACTAGAACTCATCAATAAATTGAGAAAGGTCCAGGACACAAAATTAACTTAAAAAAATCTGTTACATTTTTGTACCCTAATAAGAAAGAGAAATAAGAAAACAATCCCATTTGCAATCACATCAAAAAAGAATAACATACCTAGGAATAAGTCTAACTAAGGAGGTAAAAGGCATGTACTCTGAAAATTGTGAGACACTGATGAAAGAACTTAAAGACTACATCAATGGAAAGATATACTGTGTTCATTTATTTGAAGAATTAACACTGTTAAAATGATCGTTCTACCCAAGGCAACCTACAGGTTCACTGCAATCCTTATCAAAATACTAATTAAATTTTTCACAGAACTAGAATAAATAATTCTAAAATTTATATGGAAACACAAAGTACCCTGAATCACCAAAACAATCTTGAGAAAGATGAACAAAGCTGGAGGTATCATGTTCCCTGATTCCAAACTCTACTACAGCTACAGTCATCACACAACACTTGTTTGGCACTAGCACAAAAACACACACATAAATGAATGGTTCAAAACAGAGAGCCAAAAAATAAAGCAATGTTTATATGGGCAATCAATTCTATGAGAAAGTAGGCAAAAATATCCAATGGGGAAAAGACAGCCTCTTTAATAAATGATGTTGGGAAAACTGGACAGGTACATGCAAAAGAATCAAACTTTACTACTTTCTCACACCATATACAAAAATTAACTAAAAAATCATTAAAAACTTAAATGTAAGACCTGAACTCATTAATCTCAAAGAAGAAAATATAGGCAGTATGCTCTTTGACATCAGTCCTAGTAATATTTTTGTATGTGTCTCCTTAACCATGAGAACTAAAAGCAAAAATAAACAAATGGGACTGCATCAAACTAAAGAGCTTTTATTCAGCAAAGGAACTATCTATTAAACAAAAAGGTCAACTACAGTATGGGATGAGATATTTGCAAATGATATCTGACATTGTCTTAATGTCCAAATCATACAAAGAACTCATATAACTCAACTTCAAAAAAAAGCAACCTGATTAAACAATGGAGAGAGGATATGAATCAATGTTTTTCCAAAGAATATATACAGAATGGCCAACAGGGGCCTGACAAGAAGTCAACATCACTAATTATCAAGGAAATGCAAATCAAAACCACAATGAGATAAGAGGTTCTATCATCTGAAAAGCTATCATCAAAAAGACAACTGTGTTGGCCAGGATGTTTAGAAAAGAGAACCCTTGTGCACTGTTTGTGGGAATGTAAATTGATGCAGCCACTATGGAAAATAGTATGGAGGTTCCTAAGAAAACCTATAAATGGAATGACCACAGGATCCAGCAACTCCACTCCTGGATATTTACCTGAAGAAAACAAAAACTCTAATTCAAATAGATATATGTACCCCAATGTTCATTGCAACATTACCTACAATAGCCAAGATATGGTTAGTGCAATAGATGAATAGCCAAGTGCAATAGATGAATTGACAAACAAGACTGTGTATGTATACAACAAAATATTACTCAACCATGAAAAAGAAAAAATCTTGCCATTTAAAACAGCATAGATGGACCTAGAGGGTATTATGCTAAGTGAATTGTCAGACAGAGAAAGAAAAATAATTTATGGTTTCATTTATATGTAGAATGTTAGAAATAAACCAGCATAACAAACCAAAAGCAGATCACAGTTTCAGAGAAAAATTAGATGCTTGCCAGAGGGGAGGGGGTGGGAGGAGGAGAGAAATATGTGAGAGATATTACGAGGTACAAACTTCCAGTTGTAAAATAAGTGTCATGGGTATGTAATGTATAGTGTGGGAAATATAATCAACAATTATGTAATATCTTTTCATGGTGATGTATGGTAAATAGGATCACCTTTTGATCATTCTGAAATGTACAGAAATATCAAATCACTATTTCATGTTCCAGGAACTAACATAGTGTTGTAGGTCAATTATACTTCAAAAACAGACAGATAAACTCATAGAAATTAGAGATCAGATTTTTGGTTACCAGAGGCAGCATGTTGGGGGAGGGAGAGTTGGATAAAGGCAGCTGAAAGTTACAAACTTTTAATTATCAGATAAATAAGTATAGGGATGTAATTCACACTATGATAAATATAATTAACACTATTGTACATCATATATGAAAAGAGAGTAAATCCTGAGCTCTCATCACGAGAAGATATATTTCTCTATTTTTAAAATTTTGTATCTTTAAGAGATGATGAATGTTCACTAAATTTATTGTGGTAATTATTTCACAATGTATATAATTTAAATCATTATGCTATACACTGAAACTTACACAGTGCTGTATATCAATTATATATAAATAAAACTGGAAGAAAAAAATCATAAAAAAGAAAGGTACCCAGAAATGCAAATTCTCTGCCACATGACCATATGTTTCAGAGATTGTGTAGAACTCCTAATCATTTTCTTTAAGGATTTGATCACAGTTAAATACAAATTTACTTGGGTAAGATCATTTAACAGACTAACTAGGTGTCTATAATTTTAGAGATGGAAGATACTATAGAATTCTCACTTTGCTATCCTCTCTTTACTTCTCTTTCCTCTCCCTTCTGCTGAATTTCTCTCTTCTCATTTCTTACTCCATTTTTCCCCACACCCCCTTTCCTTTCTTCTTTGGTGTTCTAAGATGTGTTCACAATTTAAAATCTGTACATATAAACCAGTAAGAACATATTTGAAATTTTAAAAGTTCACAAGAAAAATATTTTTGTAGGTGCTTTTCCTAGTAAAGGGGTCAGCATAAGTAATAAAATTTACTTCAGGGCTATATGCCATTTTTTAAAAGGAAAAATGATCTTGGTAATGGAAAGTAAAATCTGGAGTAGTTTTCAAGGAAGAAAAATATGGTTCAAAGATTAATAATACATAATAAGTTAACATAATTTAAATGTTTCATGAGCAATCTGAGAGTAGAGTTTCAAGAGCCAGACCTCAAGTAGGAAAGAAGGTGGGAGAAAATTTCTGCAAGGAGAGGGACTATGTCACTGTTACATGACAGCAGTGGATGTCTAGTCACTATTGTCAGTGACTGACAGTAGTCAGTGCAAAAAATCCTTGTGCTGATCATGGACAAGGACATTAGGAATACTTCAAAAGGGAAATGTTTCTCTTATAGACTGTCTTGCCTGAAGCATAAAAATTTACATTTGGATTTCATTCCAACTGTTTCTCACCTGCTGAAGCTAATATTGGAATATGAAATTTGACCCTAGGACACCAGACCATTACTGAAACTAACTGAATATTTTCCTGACTAAGGAACAAATAAATTATTTTAACCAACTGTATACAGGCCTATGGACTCATTCTATCCTCTCCAATGTGCTAGCTTTCAGTGCTAATTAGCATAATGACCATGAGCTCCTTTTCAGTCTGCAAGATACCTGAGCTTTCCCTTCACCAAAATATACAGTGAATCTAATAACAGTGCATATTTCCTTTGCTTGACACAGCTGTGTAATTTTTAGCTTTGTTGGCATTTGTTTTATTTGGCAGACTTACAGCTAATACTTAATTTGAAAACATTTTTTACTGTCCTCTATTTCCCTTTCTCATCTCCAAACTTTAGCTAAAATTCCAGTATACAAAAGAGTATTTCCTTAGTACTGTTTTTGGAAATGTCTCCTAAAACCCCACTTTTATTCTCTTCTACCTGTAAAAGTTCTCCTTAATCTTCCATTAATCTGACCCTTGAACTAGTCATGCAGTTCTTTCTCTTATTCCCATGATAATAAACTTCAATTACTCCTGCTTAAAGGATAAAATTCAAACTCCCAGAGTTTCATTAAAGAGTTGTCAAATCTTGTTCTACAACATGTTTCCAGTCACATTTATTTCTAGTCTTCGGAATTTATGCATTGTTGGTTTCTTTAAAATCTATTATTATTTGAATCTGCCCAACTTAATTACTTTCTTATTTCTTCAAGTTCCATCTTTCATCTAGAATATCACGTTTGCCTCTTCAAACTCTACTGATGTTTAAGGACCTGATTAAAGTCCTTCCATCTCCAAAAAGCCTTTGAGAGCTTGCCTCTAGTTATTGCTCACATCCCCTGAAGTCCTAGTTTTCATTACATATGCCATTTATGTGGTGACTTATTATGTACTATCTGATAGTCTCTTTTGACTTGTGATTCTGTATTGTAATTTAGCTTTCCACTGGCTTTTATCAAATTTGATAGGGACAAAGTACAGGGACAAAGTTGGTGACTAATTCCACTAGGAGACTGTAAGTAAAGAAAAAAATGGGAGACCCCTGTAAGTTAATGATTATTCAAGAAAGCAACTTTGCTTAACCACAAAACCAAGCAGGCTTGCTTAGCAAAAAAGCATGCCACAGAAGCATGAGACATGCCTCAAAACAATTAAACACTGGTGGCATGAGGTCCACATCCTGCCCAGTGAGCTCAGTAAGTTAATGATTCCTAGGACATGCTCCTCTGCTTGCACTAAAAACAAATATATAAGGAAAAGGTGACATTATACTAAAACCTGAGATTATTTACCATTTTTAGCATATGTTATCAACTTTTTGCTCATTTCCATTGCACCATGACAGTCCTGGCTTGTCCATGTAGGGACAAGAAAACTCCTTGGCCCAACATGGAGGAAGAACTGATGATGGAAGTGTGATATTTACTCAAGAATGAGGAAGAAGGTGGTCTTTTCCCTCTCCCCACCAAGTTTTATGCATTAACCCCCTATAAAATTTTCCTTTGATTATAAAACTGTAGCCCACTAAGTTCTCGGGGCATGGCACCCTCTCATCCACCCACTTGTAAGCCTCACAATCATCCTATTCTAATAGATCACTTATCTATCACTTTGCCTCTCACTGAATTCTTTCTGTGCTGAGACATAAAGAACCGGAGCTTGTCGAAGCCCCACAATATGTCACCTAGTGCAATGGCCCCCAACCCTTTTTGTCACCAGGGACTGGTTTTGTGGAAGACAATTTTTCCATGGACAGATGGGGGAAGGAGGATAGTTCAGGCAGTAATGCAAGCAATGGGGAGTGATGGGAAGTGACAGACAAAGCTTCACTTGCTCACCTGCTACTCATCTTCTGCTGTGCGGCCTGGTTCCTAATGGGCCACAGACCAGTCCCGGTTCACAGTCTGGGGGTTGGGGACCCCTGATCCAGCAGCTTCAAACTCATGTCACATGAACTTCTTTTCTTTTATGCATCTGTGTATTTTCCTCAGTAACTAAAGTATTTTCCTCAGTCCAACTGTTGAGTTTAGTAAAGATTGTTGAGCACCTATGATAAAGTAGACATCATTCTAGGCTCAAGGTGTACCACAATCAGGATGTACTGTGTTAAAATTTTGGTTACATATAATCTGTGAATTTAAGCAGCTTAAAACCACAAATATTTATTTCTCACTGAAACAACCTGATTATCATAGATTGTCTAGGCATCCTATGCACTCCCAGATGCAGGCTTCCAGAGCAAACACCTTCTGGAACATAGCTGTATCTTGGCAAAGAGAAAGAAAGGATTGTAAGTCTCACACTGACTCAATGTTTTCCACATGGAAGTGCTATGCAGCACTTCTGCTCACATTTTTACTGGTAAAACAAGTCACATGTTCAAACCTTATATCAAGGGTGTAAGGAAGTGAAATCCTACCATATGCCCATGAATGGAACTTGAAATATTTAGTACTGTGGGCAGACAGCATGCAATAGAGACATATGTGTCACACACTACTTCAACGTAAGAAAAACACAACTTCACGTGGTAAGCAATTGCCTATTAATATCTCATAAATTTTACACATAGTAGTGGGTACTATTGAAATATACCCTATGTATTCATTTGACTGGCATTTATGTATTCTGTATATTTTCCTACTTCTAATGATTGAATGCTTATTAGATAATACTTGATAATAGTGAAGGATGACTGCATAATAGTCACAGCTTTTTCCTTCATCATATGCTCAAAATAGTTAAGCTTTAGAATTAAGCACTAGTCAAAGCTGAATGAAAATAAGAAACACTCAATTTAATTATTTCATGGTCTAGTCTCTGGAAAGAAGAACTAGTTAAAGCAGATAAAAATAATTCAGAACTAAGAATAATCTTATACTTGTTTTTAAAGTTTATTTAAAAGATGTGAATTAGTTTAGAAAATATGCTACCTGAAACAGAGGTTTGGGACAATGTTTTTTGTTATTCAAAATAATGTAAAATACATTAATTGCATTAACCCCTCATAAAATTCATAGTCTTTGGGTGCATCCTCTCACCTGAGTGTCTGATGGAAGAGGAACCTTGCCATCTGCATTTTATTGCCTGTCCATTTTTCTCCATAAAAAGTAATCCTGTGAAACTCTGGAAGGTTTCATGCCAAGTAGTACTTCCCAGAACTTCTGCTGTCAGTGTCCTTGTCCTCATGGTGAGACAGAGCCATCCTCTGCCTCTGCAGGAGGCCCTCCAACACTAGCAGAAGAGAAGAAACAGTAATCTAATATACAGGCAGAACTCCTAGATGAATGTGCTAATTAGGCGCCTGTCCCTCAGGCGGATGCCTATGATATAAGCATGTGAGCCTCCTTCACTTGATGTCTGGACACCATCTACTGCCTCTGCTGGTCCTTGAGGTAGCCGTGTGGATGAAAGGCTCTTGGTGCTGCAGCCAGGAGTCAGTGCTGTGCCTCTGAGGAGGGAGAGCCAACTTCAGGACACTGGTCCACAAGAGACCTCACAACTCCACATAATATCAAATGGCGAAAATCTCCCAAAGATCTCCATCGCAACACCAGCACCCAGCTTCACTCAACGACCAGCAAGCTACAGTGCTGGACACCCTATGCCAAAAAACTAGCAAGAGAGGAACACAACCACACCCATTAGAAGAGAGGCTGCCTAAAATCATAATAAAAGTCCACAGACACCCCAAAAGACACCACCAGACGTGGACCTGCCCACGAGAGAGACAAGATCCAGCTTCATCCACCAGAACACAGGCACTAGTCCTCTCCACCAGGAAGCCTACACAACCCACTGAACCAACTTTAGCCACTGGGGACAGACACCAAAACAACGTGAATTATGAACCTGCAGCCTGCAAGAAAGGAGACCCCAAACACAGTAAGATAAGCAAAATGAGAAGACAGAAAAACACACAGCAGATGAAAGAGCAAGTTAAAACCCACCAGACCTAAGAAATGAAGAGGAAATAGACAGTCTACCTGAAAAACAATCCAGGATAATGAGAGTAAAGATGATACAAAATCTTGGAAATAGAATAGGAAAAATGCAAGAAACATTTAACAAGGAACTAGAAGAACTAAAGATGAAACAAGCAATGATGAACAACACAATAAATGAAATTAAAAATACTCTAGAAGGGATCAATAGCAAAATAACTGAGGCAGAAGAACGGATAAGTGACCTGGAAGATAAAATAGTGGAAATAAATACTGCAGAGCAGAATAAAGAAAAAAGAATGAAAAGAACTGAGGAGAGTCGCAGAGACCTCTGGGACAACATTAAACACACCAACACTTGAATTATGGGGGTTCCAGAAGAAGAAGAGAAAAAGAAAGGGACTGAGAAAATATTTGAAGAGATTATAGTTGAAAAATTCCCTAATATGGGAAAGGAAATAGTTAATCAAGTCCAGGAAGCATAGGAGAGTCCCATACATGATAAATCCAAGGAGAAACACACCAAGACACATATTAATCAAACTGTCAAAAATTAAATACAAAGAAAACATATTAAAAGCAGCAAGGGAAAAACCACAAATAACATACAAGGGAATCCCCATAAGGTTAACAGCTGGTCTTTCGGCAGAAACTCTGCAAGCCAGAAGGGACTGGCAGGACGTATTTAAAGTGATGAAGGAGAAAAACCTGCAACCAAGATTATTCTACCCAGCAAGGGTCTCATTCAGATTTGATGGAGAAATTAAAACTTTTAAAGACAAGCAAAAGCTGAGAGAGTTCAGCACCACCAAATCAGCTTTACAAAAATGTTAAAGGAACTTCTCTAGGCAAGAAACACAAGAGAAGGAAAAGACCTACAATAATGACCCCAAAACAATTAACAAAATGGGAATAGGAACATACATATCAATAATTACCTTAAATGTAGATGGATTAAATGCTCCAACCAAAAGACACAGATTGGCTGAATGGGTACAAAAACAAGACCCATATATATGCTGTCTACAGGAGGCCCACTTCAGACCTAGAGAGACATACAGACTGAAAGTAAAGAGATGGAAAAATATATTCCACACAAATGGAAACCAAAAGAAAGCTGGAGTAGCAATTCTCATATAAGATAAAATAGACTTTAAAATAAAGACTATTAGGGGGACCTTGAAGATGACGGAAGAGTAAGACGCGGAGATCGCCTTCCTCCCCACGGATACACCAGAAATACATCTACACGTGGAACAACTCCTACAGAACACCTACTGAAGGCTGGCAGAAGACCTCAGACCTCCCAAAAGGCAAGAAACTCCCCACGTACCTGGGTAGGGCAAAAGAAAAAAAGAAAAAACAGAGACAAAAGAATAAGGACGGAACCTGCACCAGTGGGAGGGAGCTGTGAAGGAGGAAAAGTTTCCACACACTAGGAAGCCCCTCCGCGGGCGGAGACTGCGGGAGGCGGAGGGGGGAGCTTCGGGACCACGGAGTAGTGCACAGCGACGGGTGCGGAGGGCAAAGCGGGGAGATTCCCGCACAGAGGATCGGTGCCGACCGGCACTCACCAGCCCGAGAGGCTTGTCTGCTCACCCGCCGGGGCGGGTGGGGCTGCGAGCTGAGGCCCGGGTTTCGGTTTTGGACGGAGCGCAGGGAGAGGACTGGGGTTGGCGGCTTGAACATAGCCTGAAGGGGTTAGTGCATCACGACTAGCCGGGAGGGAGTTCGGGGAAAAGCCTGCACCTGCCGAAGAGGCAAGAGACTTTTTCTTCCCTCTTTGTTTCCTGGTGCGCGAAGAGAGGGGTTTAAGAGCGCTGCTTAAAGGAAATCCAGAGACGGGCGCAAGCCGCGGCTAAAAGCGCGGACCCCAGAGACGGGCGGGAGACACTAAAGCTGCTGCTGCCGCCACCAAGGGGCCTGTGTGCGAGCATAGGTCACTCTCCACACCCCTCTTCCGTGGAGCCTGTGCAGCGCGCCACTGCCAGGTTCCTGGGAACCAGGGACAACTTCCCCGGGAGAACGCACGGCGGGACTCAGGCTGGTGCAACGTCACGCCGGCCTCTGCCACAACGTCACGCCGCCTCTGACGCCGCAGGCCCGCCCCGCACGCAGTGCCCCTCCTTCCCCCCCCCACCCCCGGCCTGAGTAAGCCAGAGCCCCCGAATCAGCGGCTCCTTTAACCCTGTCCTGTCTGAGCAAAAAACAGACGCCCTCCAGCGACCTACACGCAGAGGCAGGGCCAAATCCAAAGCTGAGCTCCTGTGAGCTGTGAGAAAAAAGAAGAGAAAGGGAAATCTCTCCCAGCAGCCTCAGAAGCAGCGGATTAAAGCTCCACAATCAACTTGATATACCCTGCATCTGTGGAATACCTGAATAGACAAGGAATGATCCCAAATTGAAGAGGTGGAATTTAGGAGCGAGATCTATGCTTTTTTTCCCTTTTCCTCTTTTTGTGAATGTGTACGTGTATGCTTCTGTGTGAGATCTTGTCTGTATACTCTTGCTTCCACCATTTGTCCTAGGGTTCTATCCGTCCATGGTTTTTTAAAAAAATTTTTTTCTCAATAATTAATTTTAATTGTAATAACTTTATTATACTTTACCTTCGTTCTTTCTTTCTTTCCTTCCTTCCTTCCTTCCCTCCTTTAGACAACGAATCACCCCAAATTGAGGAGGTGGTCTCTGAGAGCAAGATTTATGATTTTTCCCCCTTTACCTCTTTTTCTGAAGGTGTATGTGTATGCTTCTGTGTAAGATTTTCTCTGTATAGCTTTGCTTCCAACATTTGTCCTAAGGTTCTATCCGTCCCTTTTTTTTTTTCTAAATATTTTTTAATTCAATAAATATATTATACTTTATTTTATTTTTACTGTATCTTCTTTCTTTCTGTCTTTTTTCCTTCTTTCCCTCCTTCCTTCCTTCCTTCCTCCCTCCCTCCCTCCCTCCTTTCTTTCTTTCTTTGCTTCTTTCTTCCTTCCTTCCTTTCCTCCTTTCCTTCTTTCTTTCCTCATACTTCTACTAATTCTCTCTACATTTTTTCCCTTTTATTCTGAGCCGTGTGGATGAAAGGCTCTTGGTTCTCCAGCCAGGAGTCAGGGCTCTGCCTCTGAGGTAGGAGAGCCAACTTCAGGACACTGGTCAACAAGAGACCTCCCAGCTCCACATAATATTAAACGGCGGAAATCTCCCAGAGACCTCCATCTTAACACCAGCACCCAGATTCACTCAACGACCAGCAAGCCACAGTGCTAGACAACCTATGCCAAACAACTAGCAAAACAGGAACACAACCCCACCCATTAGCAGAGAGGCTGCCTAAAATCATAATAAGGCCACAGACACCCCAAAACACACCACCAGACGTGAACCTGCCCACTAGAGAGACAAGATCCAGCCTCATCCACCACAACACAGGCACTAGTCCCCTCCACCAGGAAGCCTACACAACCCACTGAAACAACCTTAGCCACTGGAGACAGACATCAAAAACAACGGGAACTATGAACGTCCAGCCTGCAAAAAGGAGACCCCAAACACAGTAAGATAAGCAAAATGAGAAGACAGAAAAACACACAGCAGATGAAGGAGCAAGATAAAAATGCACCAGACCTAACAAATGAAGAGGAAATAGGCAGTCTACCTGAAAAAGAATTCAGAATAATGATAGTAAGGATGATCCAAAATCTTGGAAGTAGAATGGACAAAATGCAAGAAACAGTTAACAAGGACCTAGAAGAAATAAAGATGAAACAAGCAATGATGAACAACACAATAAATGAAATTAAAAGTACTCTAGATGGGATCAATAGCAGAATAACTGAGGCAGAAGAACGGATAAGTGACCTGGAAGATAAAATAGTGGAAATAACTACTGCAGAGCAGAATAAAGAAAAAAGAATGAAAGAACTGAGGACAGTCTCAGAGACCTCTGGGACAACATTAAATGCACCAACATTCGAATTATAGGGGTTCCAGAAGAAGAAGAGAAAAAGAAAGGGACTGAGAAAATATTTGAAGAGATTATAGTTGAAAACTTCCCTAATATGGGAAAGGAAATAGTTAATCAAGTCCAGGAAGCACAGAGAGTCCCATACAGGATAAATACAAGGAGAAATACGCCAAGACACATATTAATCAAACTGTCAAAAATTAAATACAAAGAAAACATATTAAAAGCAGCAAGGGAAAAACCACAAATAACACACAAGGGAATCCCCATAAGGTTAACAGCTGATCTCTCAGCTGAAACCCTACAAGCCAGAAGGGAGTGGCAGGACATACTGAAAGTGATGAAGGAGAAAAACCTGCAACCAAGACTACTCTACCCAGCAAGGATCTCATTCAGATTTGATGGAGAAATTAAAACCTTTACAGACAAGCAAAAGCTGAGAGAGTTCAGCACCACCAAACCAGCTTTACAACAAATGCTAAAGGAACTTCTCTAGACAAGGAACACAAGAGAAGGAAAAGACCTATAATAACGAACCCAAAACAATATAGAAAATGGGAATAGGAGCATACATATCGATAATTACCTTAAATGTAAATGGACTAAATGCTCCCACCAAAAGACACAGATTGGCTGAATGGATACAAAAACAAGACCCATATTTATGCTGTCTACAAGAGACCCACTTCAGACCTAGAGACACATACAGACTGAAAATAAGGGGATGGAAAAAGATATTCCATGCAAATGGAAACCAAAAGAAAGCTGGAGTAGCAATTCTCATATCAGACAAAATAGACTTTAAAATAAGGACTATTACAAAGACAAAGAAGGACACTACATAATGATCAAGGAATCGATCCAAGAAGAAGATATAACAATTGTAAATATTTATGCACCCAACATAGGAGCACCTCAATACATAAGGCAAATACTAACAGCCATAAAAGGGGAGATCGACAGTAACACATTCATAGTAGGGGACTTTAACACCCCACTTTCACCCATGGACAGATCATCCAAAATGAAAATAAATAAGGAAACACAAGCTTTAAATGACACATTAAACAAGATGGACTTAATTGATATTTATAGGACACTCCATCCAAAAACAACAGAATACACATTTTTCTCAAGTGCTCATGGAACATTCTCCAGGATACATCATATCTTGGGTCACAAATCAAGCCTTGGTAAATTTAAGAAAATTTAAATTGTATCAAGTATCTTTTCTGACCACAATGCCATGAGACTAGATATCAATTACAGGAAAAGATCTGTAAAAAATACAAACACATGGAGGCTAAACAATACACTACTTAATAATGAAGTGATCACTGAAGAAATCAAAGAGGAAATCAAAAAATACCTAGAAACAAATGACAATGGAGACACAACGAACCAAAACCTATGGGATGCAGCAAAAGCAGTTCTAAGGGGGAAGTTTATAGCAATACAAGCCCACCTTAAGAATCAGGAAACATCTTGAATAAACAACCTAACCTTGCACCTCAAGCAATTAGAGAAAGAAGAACAAAAAAACCCCAAAGCTAGCAGAAGGAAAGAAATCATAAAAATCAGATCAGAAATAAATGAAAAAGAAATGAAGGAAACGATAGCAAAGATCAGTAAAACTAAAAGCTGGTTCTTTGAGAAGATAAACAAAATAGATAAACCACTAGCCAGACTCATCAAGAAAAAAAGGGAGAAGACTCAAATCAATAGAATTAGAAATGAAAAAGGAGAAGCAACAACTGACACTGCAGAAATAAAAAAAATCATGAGAGATTACTACAAGCAACTCTATGCCAATAAAATGGAAATCTGGAAGAAATGGACAAATTCTTAGAAATGCACAACCTGCCAAGACCGAATCAGGAAGAAATAGAAAATATGAACAGGCCAATCCCAAGCACTGAAATTGAAACTGTGATTAAAAATCTTCCAACAAACAAAAGCCCAGGACCAGATGGCTTCACAGGTGAATTCTATCAAACGTTTAGAGAAGAGCTAACACCTATCCTCAAACTCTTCCAAAATATAGCAGAGGGAGGAACACTCCCAAACTCATTCTACAAGGTCACCATCACCTTGATACCAAAACCAGACAAGGATGTCACAAAGAAAGAAAACTACAGGCCAATATCACTGATGAATATAGATGCAAAAATCCTCAACAAAATAGTAGCAAACAGAATCCAACAGCACATTAAAAGGATCATACACCATGATCAAGTGGGGTTTATTCCAGGAATGCAAGGATTCTTCAATGTACGCAAATCTATCAATGTGATACACTATATTAACAAATTGAAGGAGAAAAACCATATGATCATCTCAATAGATGCAGAGAAAGCTTTCGACAAAATTTAACACCCATTTATGATAAAAACCCTGCAGAAAGTAGGCATAGAGGGAACTTTCCTCAACATAATAAAGGCCATATATGACAAGCCCACAGCAAACATCATCCTCAATGGTGAAAAACTGAAAGCATTTCCACTAAGATCAGGAATAAGACAAGGCTGCCCACTCTCACCACTCTTATTCAACATAGTTTTGGAAGTTTTAGCCACAGCAATCAGAGAAGAAAAGGAAATAAAAGGAATCCAAATCAGAAAAGAAGAAGTAAAGCTGTCACTGTTTGCAGATGACATGATACTATACATAGAGAATCCTAAAGATGCTACCAGAAAACTGCTAGAGCTAATCAATGAATTTGGTAAAGTAGCAGGATACAAAGTTAATGCACAGAAATCTCTGGCATTCCTATATACTAATGATGAAAAATCTGAAAGTGAAATCAAGAAAACACTCCCATTTACCACTGCAACAAAAAGAATAAAATATCTAGGAATAAACCTACCTAAGGAGACAAAAGACCTGTATGCAGAAAATTATAAGACACTGATGAAAGAAATTAAAGATGATACAAATAGATGGAGAGATATACCATGTTCTTTGATGGGAAGAATCAACATTGTGAAAATGACTCTACTACCCAAAGCAATCTACAGGTTCAATGCAATCCCTATCAAACTACCACTGGCATTTTTCACAGAACTAGAACAAAAGATTTCGCAATTTGTATGGAAACACAAAAGACCCCGAATAGCCAAAGCAATCTTGAGAACGAAAAATGGAGCTGGAGGAATCAGGCTCCCTGACTTCAGACTATACTACAAAGCTACAGTAATCAAGACAGTATGGTACTGGCACAAAAACAGAAAGATAGATCAATGGAACAGGATAGAAAGCCCAGAGATGAACCCACACACATATGGACACCTTATCTTTGATAAAGGTGGCAGGAATGTACAGTGGAGATAGGACAGCCTCTTCAATAAATGGTGCTGGGAAAACTGGACAGGTACATGTAAAAGTATGAGATTAGATCAGTCCCTAACACCATACACAAAAATAAGCTCAAAATGGATTAAAGGCCTAAATGTAAGGCCAGAAACTATCAAACTCTTAGAGGAAAACATAGGCAGAACACTCTATGACATAAATCACAGCAAGATACTTTCTGACCCACCTCCTAGAGTAATGGAAATAAAAACAAAAATAAACAAATGGGACCTAATGAAACTTCAAAGCTTTTGCACAACAAAGGAAACCATAATCAAGACCAAAATACAACCCTCAGAATGGGAGAAAATATTTGCAAATGAAGCAAATGACAAATGATTAATCTCCAAAATTTACAAGCAGCTCATGCAGCTCAATAACAAAAAAACAAACAACCCAATCCAAAAATGGGCAGAAGACCTAAATAGACATTTCTCCAAAGAAGATAAACAGAATGCCAACAAACACCTGAAAGAATGCTCAACATCATTAATCATTAAAGAAATGCAAATCAAAACTACAATGAGATATCATCTCACACCAGTCAGAATGGCCATCATCAAAAAATCTAGAAACAATAAATGCTGGAGAGTGTGTGGAGAAAAGGGAACACTCTTGCACTGCTGGTGGGAATGTGAATTGGTTCAGCCACTATGGAGAACAGTATGGAGGTTCCTTAAAAAACTACAAATAGAATTACCATATGACCCAGCAATCCCACTACTGGGCATATACCCTGAGAAAACCAAAATTCAAAAAGAGTCATATACCAAAATGTTCATTTCAGCTCTATTTACAATAGCCCAGAGATGGAAACAACCTAAGCGGCCATCATCGGATGAATGGATAAAGAAGATGTGGCACATATATACAATGGAATATTACTCAGCCTTAAAAAGAAATGAAATTGAGCTATTTGTAATGAGATGGATAGACCTAGAGCCTGTCATACAGAGTGAAGTAAGTCAGAAAGAAAAAGACAAATACCGTATGCTAACACATATATATGGAATTTAAGGGGAAAAAAAATGTCATGAAGAACCTAGGGGTAAGACAGGAATAAAGACGCAGACCTACTGGAGAACGGACTTGAGGATATGGGGAGGGGGAAGGGTGAGCTTTGACAGGGCGAGAGAGAGTCATGGACATATACACACTAACAAACGTAGTAAGGTAGATAGCTAGGGGGAAGCAGCCGCAAGGCACAGGGATATTAGCTCGGTGATTTGTGACAGCCTGGAGGGGTGGGATAGGGAGAGTGGGAGGGAGGGAGATGCAAGAGGGAAGACATATGGGAACATATGTATATGTATAACTGATTCACTTTGTTATAAAGCAGAAACTAACACACCATTGTAAAGCAATTATACCCCAATAAATATGTTTAAAAAAAAATAAAAAATAAAAAAATAAAATAAAATAAAGACTATTAGAAGAGTAAAAGAAGGACACTAAATAATGATCAAGGGATTGATCCAAGAAGAAGATATAACAATTGTAAATATTTTTGTACCCAACATAGGAGCACCTCAGTACATAAGGCAAATACTAACAGACAAAAAAGGGGAAATTGACAGTAGGGGACTGTAACACTCCACTTTCACCAATGGACAGATCATCTAAAATGAAAATAAAAAAGGAAACACAAGCTTTAAAAGATACATTAAACAAGATGGACTTAAATGGTATTTATAGGACATTCCATCCAAAAACAATAGACTACACATTTTTCTCAAGTACTCATGGAACATTCTCCAGGATAGATCATACCTTGGGTCACTAATCAAGCCTTGGTAAATTTAAGAAAATTGAAATAGTATCAAGTATCTTTTCTGACAACAATGCTGTAAGACTAGATATCTATTACAGAAAAAGATCTGTAAAAAATACAAACACATGGAGGCTAAACAATACACTACTTAATAATGAAATGATCACTGAAGAAATCAAAGAGGAAATCAAAAAATACCTAGAAACAAAGGACAATGGAGACACGATGACCCAAAACCTATGGGATGCAGCAAAAGCAGTTCTAAGAGGGAAGTTTATAGCAATACAATCCTACCTTAAGAAACAGTAAACATCTCAAATAAACAACCTAACCTTGCACCTAACACAATTAGAGAAAGAAGAACAAAAAAACCCCAAAGTTAGCAGAAGGAAAGAAATCATAAAAATCAGATCAGAAATAAATGAAAAAGAAATGAAAGAAACGATAGCAAAGATCAATAAAACTAAAAGCTGGTTCTTTGAGAAGATAAGCAAAAGTATAAACCGTTAGCAAGACTTATCAAGAAAAAGGGAGAAGACTCAAATCAATAGAATTAGAAATGAAAAAGCAGAAGTAACAACTGACTCTGCAGAAATACAAAAGATCATGACAGATTACTACAAGCAACTCTATGCCAATAAAATGGATAACCTGGAAGAAATGGACAAATTCTTAGAAATGCACAACCTACCAAGACTGAATCAGGAAGAAATAGAAAATATGAACAGGCCAATCACAAGCACTGAAATTGAAACTGTGATTAAAAATCTTCCAACAAACAAAAGCTCAGGACCAGGTGGCTTCACAGGCGAATCGTATCAAACATTTAGAGAAGAGGTAACATCTATCCTTCTCAAACTCTTCCAAAATATAGCAGAGGGAGGAACACTCCCAAGCTCATTCTACAAGGTCACCATCACCTTGATACCAAAACCAGACAAGGATGTCACAAAGAAAGAAAACTACAGGCCAATATCACTGATGAACATAGATGAAAAATCCTCAACAAAATAGTAGCAAACAGAATCCAACAGCACATTAAAAGGATCATACACCATGATCAAGTGGGGTTTATTCGAGGAATGCAAGGATTCTTCAATATACGCAAATCAATCAGTGTGATACACTATATTAACAAATTGAAGGAGAAAAACCAAATGATCATCTCAATAGATGCAGAGAAAGCTTTTGACAAAATTCAACACCCATTTATGATAGAAGCCCTCCAGAAAGTAGGCATAGAGGGAATTTTCATCAACATAATAAAGGCCATATCTGACAAAACCACAGCCAACATCGGCCTCAATGGTGAAAAACTGAAGGCATTTCCACTAAGATCAGGAATAAGACAAGGTTGCCCACTCTCACCACTCTTATTCAACACAGTTTTGGAAGTTTTAGCCACAGCAATCAGAGAAGAAAAGGAAATAAAAGGAATCCAAATCAGAAAAGAAGAAGTAAAGCTGTCACTGTTTGTAGATGACATGATACTATACATAGAGAATCCTAAAGATGCTACCAGAAAACTACTAGAGCTAATCAGTGTATTTGGTAAAGTAGCAGGATACAAAATTAATGCACAGAAATTTCTGGCATTCCTATATAATAATGATGAAAAATCTGCATTAGAGTGAGGAAAAGGCAACAGAAAACCTCCAATATAAACAGAACCTGCAGATGTTGCTTTCTCCATATATGTATTTGTTCTGTAAATCTAGTCTTACCTTGTAAAGTTAATGAGACTCCTCCAAGCATTTGAAATGACTACAAAGTTGAACTCACATAACTAGAGATATAAATGGAGGTTAACCTTACTTACCTATTATAATTCCTATGTTAACAGTCTCATAAAAGCTTGGGTTAAGTGAAAAGAAATATTAAACATTCTATTGCATATATTTTGGGACTACTGAGAACTGGGCAGTACAGTTAGGTCACCAAATGTAAGGCCCTTGTGAAGATGAAGAAAAAGTGGTACCTCCAGAAGTAATATAAGGTGATGGGAAAAACATAAAAGCATTAGACAGGGATTCAATAGCATGATAAGTGAGGAGAGGAGCAAGAAATGGAAAAAGGAAGAGAGAGAGAGGAAAAGAGAGAGGTGGAGAGAGAGAATGTGCATGATCATATGCTACATTTGTAGTGAAGGACCAGAACTGTAATTGATAACTAAAGGCACCTACCTTTTCCTCGGAGGGGTGTGTGTGTGTGTGTGTGTGTGTGTGTGTGTGGCATTAAACTATGTTTTAATGAAGTATATCATACATTCACTAAGGACACAAAACCTAAGCATACAACTCAATGCATTTTATTTATTTATTTATTTTAAAATTAATTTTTATTGGAGTATAGATGCTTTACAATGATGTGTTAGTTTCTGCTGTGCAGCAAAGTGAATCAGCTATATCTATACATACAGCCTCTCTTTTATAGATTTCCTTCCCATTTAAGTCACCACAGAGAACTGAATACAGTTCCCTGTGCTATACAGTAGGTTCTCATTAGTTATCTATTTTATACATATTCGTGTATATCTGTCAATCCCAATCTCTCAATTATCTCACCCTCTTCTTTCCCCCTTGGTAACCATAAGTTTGTTTTCTACATTTGTGACTCTATTTCTGCTTTGCAAATAAGTTCATCTGTACCATTTTTCTACATTCCACCTATACTCAATATTATATGATATTTGTTTTTCTCTTTCTGACTTACTTGACTCTGTATGACAGTCTCTAGGTCTATCCACATCTCTGCAAATGACACTATTTTGTTACTTTTTATGGCTGAGTAACAGTCCATTGTATATATGTATCACAGCCTGTTTATCCATTCCTTTGTCAGTGGACATTTAGATTGCTTCCTTGTTCTTGTTATTGTAAATAATGTTGCAATGAACATCAGTGTGCATTCAGTGCATTTTTACAAAGTTAAACCACCTGTGTAATCACCACCCAAATAAAGAGACAGAGCATTTCCAGGTCCTGAAAAGCTCCTTATTTTATTGCCTCAAGATTCACTACACCCTCCCATATTCTTTTTTTATTATTATTTTTTATACAGTAGGCTTTTATTAGTTATCTATTTTATACATATTAGTGTATATCTGTCAATCTCAATCTCCCAATTCATCCCACCACCACCACCCCCTCCACTTTCTCCCATTGTTGTCCATACATTTGTTCTCTACATCTGTGTCTCTATTTCTGCCTTGCAAACTGGATCATCTCTACCATTTTTTCTAGATTCCATATATATGCATTAATATAAGACATTTGCTTTTCTCTTTCTGACTTACTTCACTCTGTATGACTGTCTCTAGATCCATCCACATCTCTACAAATGACACAGTTTCATTCCTTTTCATGGCTGAGTAATATTCCAGTGTATATATGTACCACATCATCTTCATTATCCATTCATCTGTCAATAGGCATTTAGGTTGCTTCCATGACCTGGCTATTGTAAATAGTGCTGCAAAGAACATTAAGGTGCACGTGTCTTTTTGAATTATGGTTTTCTCTGGGTATATCCCCAGTAGTGGAATTGCTAGGTCATATGGTAATTCTATTTTTAGCTTTTTAAGGAACCTCCATACTGTTTTCCATAGGGGCTGTATCAATTTATATTCCCACCAACAGTCCAAGAGGTTCCTCTTTCTCCACACACTCTCCAGCATTTGTTGTTTATAGGTTTTCTGATTATGCCCATTCTAACATAATGGTGTTAGGTTAAATTCATTGTAGTTTTTATTTGCATTTTTCTAATAAGTAGTGATGTTGAGCATCCTTTCATGTGTTTCCTGGCAATCTGTATATTTTCTTTGGAGAAATGTCTATTTAGGTCTTCTGCCCATTTTTGGATTGGGTTGTTTTTTTTCTTGATATTGACCTGCATGAGCTGCTTGTAAACTTTGGAGATTAATCCTTTGTCAGTTGCTTCATTTGCAAATATTTTCTCCCATTCTGAGGGTTGTCTTTTTGTCATGTTTATGGTTTCCTTTGCTGTGCAAAAGCTGTGAAGTTTCATTGGGTCCCATTTGTTTATTTTTGTTTTTATTTCCATTACTCTAGGAGGTGGGTCAAGAAAGATCTTGCTGTGATTTTTGTCAATTGGTGTACTTCCCATGTGTTCCTCTAAGAGTTTTATAGTGTGTAGTCTTACATTTAGGTCTTTAATCCATTTTGGGTTTACTTTTGTATATGGTGTTAGGGAGTGTTCTAATTTCATTCTTTTACATGTAGCTGTCCAGTTTCCCCAGCACCACTTACAGAAGAGACTGTCTTTTCTCCATTGTATATCCTTGTCTCCTTTGTCATAGATTAGGTGGCCATCGGTGTGTGTGTTTATCTCTGGGCTTTCTATCCTGTTGCATTGATCTATATTTCTGTTTTGTGTCAGTACTTTATTGTCTTGATTACTGTAGCTTTGTAGTATAGTCTGAATTCAGGGAGCCTGATTCCTCCAGCTCCATTTTCTTCCCTCAATACTGCTTTGGCTATTCAGGCTCTTCTGTGTCTCCATACAAATTTTAAGATTTTTTGTTCTAGTTCTGTGAAAAATGCCATTGGTAATTTGATAGGGATTGCATTGAATCTGTAGATTGATTTGTGTAGTATACTCATTTTCACAATATTGATTCTTCCAATCCAAGAACATGGTATATCTCTCCATCTGTTTGTGTCATCTTTGATTTCTTTCATCAGTCTTTTTGTTCTCTGAGTACAGGTTTTTTACCTTCTTAGGTAGGTTTAATCCTAGGTATTTTATTCTTTTTGTTGCAATGGTAAATGGGAGTTCTTCCTTAATTTCATTTTCTGATCTTTCATTGTTAGTCTATAGGAAAACAAGAGATTTCTGTGCATTAATTTTGTATCCTGCAACTTTACCAAATTCATTGATTAGCTCTAGTAGTTTTCTGGTGGCATCTTTAGGGTTCTTTATGTATAGTATCATGTAATCTGCAGTGACAGCTTTACTTCTTCTTTTCCAATTTGTATTCTTTTAGTTTCTTTCTCCTCTCTGATTGCCATGGCTAGGACTTCCAAAACTGTGATTAATAACAGTGGTGAGAGTGGACATCCTTGCCTTGTTCGTGATCTCAGTGCTAATGCTTTCAGTGTTTCACCTTTGAGAATGATGTTTGCTGTGGTTTTGTCGTATATGACCTTTATTATGTTGAGGTAGGCTCTCTCTATGCCCACATTCTGGAGAGTTTTTATCATAAATGGGTGTTTAATTTTGTCAAAATATTTCTCTGCATCTATTAAGAATATCATTTTTTAATTTTTATTAATTTTTATTTATTTATTTTGCGGTACGTGGGCCTCTCACTGCTGTGGCCTCTCCCATTGCGGAGCACAGGGTCTGGACGCGCTGGCTCAGTGGCCATGGCTCATGGTCCCAGCTTCTCTGCGACATGTGGGATCTTCCCGTACCGGGGCACGAACCCGTGTCCCCTGCATCCACAGGCAGACTGTCAAGCACTGCACCACCAGGGAAGCCCTCATATGGTTTTTATTCTTCAGTTTGTTAATATGGTGTATCACATTGATTGATTTGTGTATATTGAAGAATCCTTGCATTCCTGGGTTAAATCTCACTTGATCATGGTGTATGATCCTTTTAATGTGTTGTTGGATTCTGTTTGGTAGTATTTCGTTGAAGATTTTTGTATCTATATTCATCAGTGATATTGGTCTGTAATTGTCTTTTTTTGTAGTATCTCTTTCTGGTTTTGGTATCAGGGTGATGGTGGTCACATAGGATGAGCTTGGGAGTGTTCCTTCCACTGCAACATTTTGGAAGAGTTTGAGAAGAATGGGTGTTAGCTCTTCTCTAAATGTTTGATAGAATTCACCTGTTGAGCCATCTAGTCCTGGACTTTTGTTTGTTGGAAGATTTTTAATCACAGTTTCAATTTCATTACTTGTGTTTGGTCTGTTCATTTTTTCTTTTCTCCATTGTATATCCTTGTCTCCTTTGTCATAGATTAGGTGACTATATTTTGTAGTTCTTCTTGCTTCTGCTGTCTGCGCTCTGGTCCCCTCCCATATTCTGTAGTCATATTCTGACTTCTATCTTCACAGAGTGGTTTTGGCTTATTTGAAATTTCATAAATGGAATTACATGGAATACACTCTTTTTATACCTGGTTTCTTTACCTCAGTAGTATATTTTTGAGACTCATTCATGCTTTTTTGTGTAGCTATCATTTGTTGTTTTCTATTGTTCTACCTTATTCTGTTCTATGACTATAACACAACTTATTCATTCTATCATCAATTACTTTAGGGTTGGTTCTAGTTTGAGGCTATTATGAATTCTGCTGCTACTAATCTTCCTAGTATGTCTTTTTCACATATGCAACATTCTTTTTGGGCATTTACCAAGTATTGAAGTTTGGGGAGCATAAGGTATTCTCAGCTTCAGAGGATATTGCCAAGCAGTTTTCCGTATAGCTCTACCAATTTACACTCTGGTCAGCAGTGTATAAAAATTACAAATTCTATGCATTCTCATTAATACTGGATATTATCACTGTATTTATATATGTATTTTAATTTTTGCTATTCTGTTGATTATATATTGTATTTCATTGTGATTTTCATTTGCATTTCTAAAATGACTACTGAATTTGAACACTGTTCAGAAGTCTATGACATTTCAATATTTTTTTTGGGAGGTACCCATTCAGGTCAGCCATATTTGAGGCTTTGTCTGCGTTTTTATTATTGATTTGTGGGCATTCTTCATGTATTCTGGATACAAATTATTTGTCAGGTAAGTATAACAAATACCTTCTCCCACACCATACTTTTCCTTTCTCTCTCTTATACAGTATCCTCAAATGAATAGATGGTTCTTAATTTTTAATAAAGCCCAATTCATTGATCTTTTTACTTGATTTTGATGATTTCTCATAAATTTAAGAAATATTTGCTCACCTCAATATTATGACAGACTATATGGTGATTTAGACACAATATTGCTTTACTTTCACCTTTAGTTTTGCAATTTACTTAAAATTGTTTTTGTTTTTGGTAAGAGGAAAAGACCAATGTTTAGAAACTTTTTTCCATACAGATATGTACTTGATGCAGCACTATTTCCTGAAAAGACCATAACTTCTCTCCTCCCATCCCCTCCTCCTGCACTGGTGTGGTGCTTTTCTCATCAGGTGATCCTGTATGTGTAGCTCTGTTTCTGGGATCTCTTTTCTGTCCCATTGATTCATTTAGTTACCTTTACATAATTGCCAGGCTGTTTTAATAATATAGCTTTATAATATGCCCTGCTAGTATAAATTCTCCATCTTTGTTCTGTTTCTTCTTTGATGTTTTTGTCTGTTTTAGAATTAGATTGTCAATTTCCACATGCCAAAATAAATGACTCCTGGAGTTTTGATTCAGATTGGGTTAAATCTTTGGATCAATTTAGAAAAGATTGAAATATTTACACTATTGAATCTTCCAATACATGAACATGTTCTACCTCTCCATTTATTTAGGTCTTCTTTAATTTCTCTTGGTAATTTTTGTAATTTTCAGAGTAGAGATATACACGCTTATTATTAGATTAATCCTAAGTATTTGATGCTATTATGAATGGTGTTTTAAATTTCATTTCCACTTGTTTGTTGCCACTATATCAAAATACAATTGGAGTGTTTATATTGATATGCTACCCCAAATCTTATCTAATGACACCTATTAATTCCAGGCATTTATTTTTGAATTCTTCTGTATGTTCTACCTATACAGTTATGTTGTCTACTCCTGAGTTCATTTTTTTCTTTCTTTATTGCACTGAGTAAGGCCTTTAGCATACTTTTGAACTGAATTGGTGATAGCAGACATTTTAATTTTGTTCCTTATCTCTGGGGTAAACATTCAACTAGTCTCAATAATTTTGTAGATAATATTTTTTG
This sequence comes from Monodon monoceros, assembly GCF_005190385.1. Taxonomy (NCBI): domain Eukaryota; kingdom Metazoa; phylum Chordata; class Mammalia; order Artiodactyla; family Monodontidae; genus Monodon; species Monodon monoceros. Next base: position 29,335,881 of record NW_021703765.1, read on the forward strand.
TCAGATTAAGAATGTTCTTTTCTATTTTTAGTTTGTTAAGAGGTTTTGGGATATTTTAGGTTTTTTAAAATAACGATTAGGTATTGAAGTTGATTAAAAATTTGAATGTATTAAGATGATTATATTATTATTATGTTAATGTGATAATTTACATTGACCAATTTTTTTTTTTGGCCAACTTGTTTTTAAAAATGGATTGACTTTTTAAAAATTGAAATTATTCAGATTTTCTAATTTGCTCTTGTATCAGATTTTTAAAGTTATGTTTTCTCTGAGCAATTTTTAATTTTACCTAAAATTTCATATTTATTGACATATAAGTATTTATATTCCACTCTTATTATCTATTGATATTTTAAGTATGTGTAGTGATATAAACTTCTTGAGACTCTTGTACCTTGTTTTTGATTTAATAGATTTTTTGTTCTCATGTATACTTTTCTTCCTTCTACTTTTATTTGTGCTTCATTTGCAATATTTTTAAAACATTTCTTTATGAAAAACCTTATAATTTTACAAATAGGTCTTGACGGCAATAATCTCTCTGAAAGTACTTCATTAACTGCATGCCACAAAACTTGATATATTGTTCTCTTTAGTGATTATTTAACATATTTTCTAATTTTACATTTTTATTGACCATTAGAGTATTCAGAAATGTTTTCTTAAATTTTTGAAAATTTAGGGATTTTAATTTTCAAACATTCGTTTTTAGTTTCTATTTTGATTCATTACAATCAGTGAAGATATTCTATATGTTTTAATTTGTTTTATATTTTATTTGATTTATAATCCAACATATTATCTATTATTGTAAACTTTGCATGGTTATTAAAAATGTGTTCTACATTTTTTGTGACCTAACTAGATCATTTTGATAACAGTATTTTTCAATTTCTCTATCTACTGATTCATTGTCAGTTTGTCTATCAGTTTGTAAAGACAGTTGTTTTTTGGTTTTTTTTTTAACATCTTTATTGGGGTATAATTTCTTTACAATGGTGTGTTAGTTTCTGCTTTATAACAAAGTGAATCAGTTATACATATACATATGTTCCCATATCTCTTCCCTCTTGCATCTCCCTCCCTCCCACTCTCCCTATCCCACCCCTCCAGGCTGTCACAAAGCACCGAGCTAATATCCCTGTGCCTTGCGGCTGCTTCCCCCTAGCTATCTACCTTACTACGTTTGTTAGTGTGTATATGTCCATGACTCTCTCTCGCCCTGTCACAGCTTACACTTCCCCCTCCCCATATCCTCAAGTCCGTTTTCCAGTAGGTCTGTGTCTTTATTCCTGTCTTACCCCTAGGTTCTTCATGACATTTTTATTTTCTTAAATTCCATATATATGTGTTAGCATATGGTATTGGTCTTTTTCTTTCTGACTTACTTCACTCTGTATGACAGACTCTAGGTCTATCCACTTCATTACAAATAGCTCAATTTCGTTTCTTTTTATGGCTGAGTAATATTCCATTGTATATATGTGCCACATCTTCTTTATCCATTCATCTGATGATGGGCGCTTAGGTTGTTTCCATCTCCAGGCTATTGTAAATAGAGCTGCAATGAACATTTTGGTACATGACTCTTTTTGAATTTTGGTTTTCTCAGGGTATATGCCCAGTAGTGGGATTGCTGGGTCACATGGTAGTTGTATTTGTAGTTTTTTAAGGAACCTCCACACTGTTCTCCATAGTGGCTGAACCAATTCACATTCCCACCAGCAGTACAAGAGTGTTCCCTTTTCTCCACACCCTTTCCAGCATTTATTGTTTCTAGATTTTTTGATGATGGCCATTCTGACTGGTGTGAGGTGATATCTCATTGTAGTTTTGATTTGCATTTCTCTAATGATTAATGATGTTGTGCATTCTTTCAGGTGTTTGTTGGCAGTCTGTATATCTTTTTTGGAGAAATGTCTGTTTAGGTCTTCTGCCCATTTTTGGATTGGGTTGTTTGTTTTCTCGTTATTGAGCTGCACGAGCTGCTTGTAAATTTTTTAGATTAATCCTTTGTCAGTTGCTTCATTGGCAAATATTTTCTCCCATTCTGAGGATTGTCTTTTGGTCTTGTTTATGGTTTCCTTTGCTGTGCAAAAGCTTTGAAGTTTCATTAGGTCCCATTTGTTTATCTTTGTTTTTATTTCCATTACTCTAGGAGGTGGGTCAGAAAGTATCTTGCTGTGATTTATGTCATAGAGTGTTCTGCCTATGTTTTCCTCTAAGAGTTTGATAGTTTCTGGCCTTACATTTAGGTCTTTAATCCATTTTGAGCTTATTTTTGTGTATGGTGTTAGGGAGAGATCTAATCTCATACTTTTACAAGTATCTGTCCAGTTTTCCCAGCACCATTTATTGAAGAGGCTGTCCTTTCTCCACTGTACATTCCTGCCACCTTTATCAAAGATAAGGTGTCCATATGTGCATGGGTTTATCTCTGGGCTTTCTATCCTGTTCCATTGATCTATCTTTCTGTTTTTGTGCCAGTACCATACTAAGACAGTTGTTTTTAAACCTCTGGCTCTGGTTTAGGCTTTTCTATTTATCCCTTTATTTCTGCTTTTATTTTATATTTTGGTAGCATATAAATTTATGTTAGTTATATCTTTCCCCTGAATTAGCCACTTTTATTATTATTAAATGCTCATCTTTATCTCTAGTAGTAAATCTTACCTTAAAGTCTATTTAGTCAATGAATTTATATACACAAGTTTCAGTTACTATTTTCATGGTATATCATATCTCCTTGATATTTTGAATTTTATCTTTCTGTGTCATTTTATTTTAGATGTAATTCTACAGAGGATCAAATATTGTTTGTTTCTTTTTTGTCTATTACTTGGCCTATTTATTTTTATTGTCTGATAATCTTTGCATTTTAATTGAAATATTTATTTATTTTAAATTTAATTATGGTTAAATTTACAATGTTGTGTTAGTTTCAAGTGTACAGAAAAGTGATTCAGTTACACACACACACACACACACATATATATGTGTGTATAAACACACACACACATATATATATATATATATATATTCTTTTTGAGATTATTTTCCATTATGGGTTATTACAAGATATTGAGTATAGTTCCCTGTGCTATACAGTAGGTCCTTGTCGTTTACTTATTTTATATATAGTAGTGTGTATATGTTAAAACCAAATACATAATTTATATCTCTTTCCATCCCCTTTGGTAACTGTTTTGTAAATAAGTTTATTTGTATCATTTTTTTAGATTCTACATATAAGTCATCTCATATGATATTTTTTTTTCTCTTGATAATCTCTAAGTCCATTCATGTTGCTACAAATGGCAATATTTCGTTCTTTTTTATGGCTGAGTAATATTCCATTGTATATATGTGCCACATCTTCTTTATCCATTCTTCTGTTGATAGACATTTGAGTTGCTTCCTTATCTTGGCTATTGTAGATAGTGCTGCAATGAACATTGGAGTGCCTGTATTTTTTCAAATTAGTTTTCTCTGGATATACAGCCAGGAGTGGGATTGCTGGATCATAAGGAGTTCTATTTTTAGTTTTTTAAGGAATCTCCGTACTTATCTCCATAGTGGTTGTACCAATTTACATTCCCTCCAACAGTGTAGGAGGGTTTCCTTTCCTCCACACCATCTCCAACATTTATTGTTTTTAGACTTTTTTTTTAAACATCTTTATTGGAGTATAATTGCTTTACCATGGTGTGTTAGTCTCTGCTTTATAACAAAGTGAATCAGTTTTACATATACATATGTTCCCATATCTCTTCCTTCTTGCATCTCCCTCCCTCCCACCCTCCCTATCCCACCTCTCTAGGTGGTCACAAACCACCTAGCTGATCTCCCTGTGCTATGCAGCTACTTCCCACTAGCTATCTATTTTATGTTTGGTAGTGTATATATGTCCATGTCACTCTTTCACTTTGTCACAGCTTACCCTTCCCCCTCCCCATATCCTCAAGTCCATGCCATTCTGACCAGTATGGGGTGATACCTCACTGTAGTTTTGATTAGCATTTCTCTAATAATTAGCAATGTTGAGCATTTTTTCATGTGCCTGTTGGCCATCTGTATGTCTTCTTTGCAGAAATGTCTATTTAGGTCATCTGCCCATGTTTTGATTGGGTTATTTGGGTTTTTTTTTTTATATTGAGCTGCATGAACTGTTTGTAAATGTTGAAGATTAATTCCTTTTCAGTCTCTTCATTTGCAAATATTTTCTCCCATTCCATGGGCTGTCTTTTCATTTTTTTTATGGTTTCCTTTGCTGTGCAAACACTTTTAAGTTTAATTAGGTCCCACTTGTTTATTTTTATTTTCATACTCTAGGAGACGGATCCAAATACATATTGCTGCAATTTATGTCAAAGAGTGTTCTGCCTATGTTTTACTCTAAGAGTTTTATAGTATCTGGCCTTAATTTTATGTATTTGATCCATTTTGAGTTTATTTTTGTATATGGTGTTAGAGAATGTTCTAACTTCATTCTTCTACATGTAGCTGTCCAGTTTTCCCAGCACCACTTATTGAAGAGATTCTTTTCTCCATTGTATACTCTTGCCTCCTTTGCTATAGATTAATTGGCCATAGGTGGATGGGTTTATTTCTGGGCTTTCTATCCTGTTCCATTGATCTATATGTCTGTTTTTGTATCAGTACCACAGAGTTTTGTACTGTAGCTTTGTAGTATAGTCTGAAGTCAGGGAGCCTGATTCCTCCAACTGAGTTTTTCATTCTAAATATTGCTTTGGCTACTCAGTATCTTTTTGGTTTCAATACATATTGTAAAAAAATTTGTTCTGGTTTTGAGAAAAATGCCATTTGTGATTTGATAGGTATTGCATTGAATCTCTAGATTGTTTTGGGTAATATAGTCATTTTGACAATAGTGATTCTTCCAATCCAAGAACATGGTATATCCCTCCATCTGTTGTGTCATTTTTTTATTTCTTTCATCAGCATCTTATAGTTTTTTGAGTACTTGTCTTTTGCTTCCTTAGGTAGGTTTATTCCTAGGTATTTTATTATTTTTGATACAATGGTAAATGGAATTGTTACCTTAATTTCTTTTTCTGCTCTTTCATTTTTAAGGTATAGGAATGTAAGAGATATGTGTATTAATTCTTTATCCTGCAAATTTACCAAATTCATCAATGAGCTCTTGTAGTTTTCTGTTAGTGTCTTTAGAATTTTCTGTGTATAGTATCATGTCATCTGCAAACAGTGACAGTTTTACTTCTTCTTTCAAATTTGAATTCCTTTCATTTATTTTTCTTCTCTGACTGCCATGGCTAGAACTTCCAAATCTATGTTGAATAAAAGTGGCAAGAGTGGACATCTTTGTCTTGTTCCTGATCTTGGAGGAAATACCTTTATTTTTTCACCATTGAGAATGATGTTAGCTGTGCGTTTGTCATATATGAACTTTATCATGTTGAGGTAGGTTCCCTCTATGCTCACTTTCTGGAGAGTATTTATCACCAATGGGTGTTGAATTTTGTCAAAAGCTTTTTCTGCATTTATTGATTTATGGTCCTTTTAATGTATTGTTGGATTCAGTTTGCTAGTATTTTGTTGAGGATTTTTTGTCTATGTTCAACAGTGATATTGGCCTATAATTTTATTTTTTTGTAGTATCTTTGTCTGGTTTTGGTATAAGGGTGATAGTGGCCTCATAGAATAAACTTGGGAGTGTTCCTTCTTCTGCAATTTTTTGGAATAGTTTCAGAAGGATAGGTGTTAATTCTTCTCTAAATCTTTGGTAGAATTCACCGAGAAGCCATTTGTCCTTGACTTTTGTTTGTTGGGAGTGTTTAAATTACTGATTCAGTTTCATTACTGGTAAGTGATCTGTTCATATTTTCTATTTCTTTCTGGTTCGGTCTTGTGAGGTTGTACATTTTTAAGAATTTACCCATTTCTTCTAGGTTGTCCATTTTATTGGCATATAGTTGCTTATAGTAGTCTCTGATGGTCCTTTGCATTTCTGTGGTGACTGTTGTACTTTCTCCTTTTTCATTTCTAATTTTACTGATTGAGGCTTCTCCTTTTTGTTTTCTTGATGAGTCTTGATAAAGGTTTACCAATTTTGTTTATCTTTCCAAAGAACAACTTTTAGCTTTTAATTTCTAGGAGTTTAAGAAAAATAAATTTAGTGCTTTAGTGCACTGAAATTATTTTTTATTGCCAGATGACATTCCCCAGATGATTTTAAGGTTTATATTTTTCATCTCACTATAGCCCACTGTCATCCTGTTTTGTATGCTGAACTCATAGAAACTGATATCTATATTTGGCAGTGCATAATCTGCTATAAGGATCATCAGTTTTATGTCTATTTTATATTAATATTTTTCATATTTATTTATTTAATATGGATTAGAAACATTTAATGTGTCCATGTGTTATAAACATATTGTATGTCTCATCATGCCTACTGTAACATCAGACACCTAATAAGTGCTGGGATGATTGAATAGTTTGTGCAGCTTGCTGGGTTCACACATTATTGACTTAGACACAAGGGAGTAATGAAACTGGAAATGCTGAGGTAAGATTTCACACTTCTTTGGGCATACCACAGATAGAAAGTTGAGGAGACCATAAAGAAAAAGATTGATAGACTTATTTCGTTAATTAAAATACTCTACATTAAAAAAAGTCAGTTTTTGAGCTGAGAAAAATTTATAAGAAAAATAATCATCAGTATCCTTTATATATAAAGAAATATTATAAATATTTTAAAAATAAATGTAGGCACTAGTCTACATCTGTGAAATACAACAATGAATAAAAAAGACAAATTGAACTTAGAGTCTAGCAGGGGGAATAGACAGAATGCATTAAATATAAGTTAATTCTAAGAGGTTCTTGTCTTCTGAAAGTGATCTGGACCTGTTTAAACTACACTATTTGCTCAGTAAGTAAACAACTTTATGTACTTTATGTTATGCTATATATACACCTGCACATGCACACAAGAAAATACTTTGAAGCCCCCTGATGGGGCTGCAGTGGAAAGTGCTAAGCAACGTCAGGCGTCTCCGGGGTATACCTTGCAGGATACAGAATAATAAGTTAGGACTGTACAGTACAACAGCATTATTTGAAACAAGGTTCTTACTTTTCCAGACAGGGAGATTTTAATTAAGGTATGGTATCAGAAGAGAGGGGTGACTGTCATTTTGTTGGAGAAAGATAGAAAATTGCTATCTTATTCCTTTTTAAAGACCTTTAACTATAGATAATGATAGATGCTCATTATAGTTATATTGAGTCATTTTTTAACTCCTTGAAAAATGGTAATCTACAAATGGTATACTTACTAAGTTTCAGTTAACCAAACTCTAAAGTTTGTGGATAAATGAGTGATGAAGATACTTTTTTGGCCTCAACCTGTTTAGTTCAGGAACGATGACACACAAAACCTCCACCAAAGCAAAAACTCTTTTGAACCAAAGATGAAATTTCAAGTTTAAATAAAATGATGTTATTTTGTTATGCTATGGCAACATTTTACTAAATCAGTACAATCTGAAGAGTCTATAATAATAGGCTGGCTGGGAATACTTCACTGTAGCTATTCCAAGTGAAAACAGATAAAAGCAAGATCTGCCTCAGTCTAAAATAACCATTTCAAGAGTGTAGGATTCAACTCTATGATATTTCTAAGGTGGTAATGTGGAATCTTTTTATAAAATGATTGATTGGTATTTCAAAGCAAATTTATTTTCTTGAAGTCTGAGCAAAGTGCTTGAGGCTTTTCACAAGTACAGCATATGAAATATTAATATTTTTTCAGTAACTCTGCATTTTACTCCAGTCAGGTGCAAAAAAATTTAATTTTAGAGGACTCAGTCAAGGTTTTCAAAGACAAGAAGATGATTTTTTAAAACATATTTAGATTTATTCAAAGTCCTCTCCTCACTGCTGGGTGAAATAGTTAAATACAAGCATCTCTTTCATATAAACATAATATTCACTTGTAAAGCCCCCTAGCAAAGCTCAGAGTCCAGAAATGCTCCAGTTTTGTCAACTTTTATAACTATGATAATATTTTAATGGGGAAAGGAAATACTATAGCTCTACTTTCTGTTTGGTAAACACACATTTCTGAGGTAAAGAACCAAAGCTTCTCAAGGTATGGATGTTTCCTACCAAAGGGCACATTGAGATTTTTATAGCAATGTTTATCAAACTGCAGGTTGGAATGGCTCATTAGATTGAGATTCAGTGACCCATTTAGTGACCCATGACCCACTAGAGGAATATGCAATCAATTTTGTGAATTATTTTGCTTTTCTACTGCAAAGTAATAGAATAGGATGGAATGAAATAGAAGATAACACAAAGGATAGAACAGAATGGAATAGAATAGAATAAAAGATCAGAATTAGTCACATATACAGAGGTCACATGATATAGATATATGTGTGCGGGGGAAGACATATAGATTTCTTAACTGTGCTAAGGTGACAGGTGTTTATTAAAAGATAATGGATACAAGTTAAGAACAAGTTTACTTCTGGATATTCCAAGACACAGTACTATATTATTTCTTATTTCTTTGAATTTATTTTTAAATGAAGTATAATTGATTTACAATATTATATTAGTTTCAGATGTACAACATATTGATTTGATACTTTTATAAATTAAAATATTTTAAATAAAATATTTTATTAATATATATTAACTCCATTTAATGTTATTTCAAAATAATATATATTTCCCTGTACTGTATAATATATCCTTGTTGCTTATTTATTTTATATGCAGTACTTTGTTTTTCTTCATCCCATACCTCTATCTCTCCCCTCTCCACTTCCTCTTATTTATTTTATACATATAAGTTTGTACCTCTTAATCTCCTATCCTTAACTTGACTTTCCTCCCTTCCCTCTCCCCACTGGTAGCCACTAGTTTGTTTTCTATGTCTGTGAGTATGTTTCTGTTTTATTATATACATTTGTTTTATTTTTTTTTAGATTCCACAAATAAGAAGTGATAACATACAGTATTTGTCTTTCTCTGACTTATTTCACTAAGCATAATACTCTCTAGGGGAGAGACGGAAAATGGCAGAAGAGTAAGACGTGGAGATCACCTTCCTCCCCACAGATACATCAGAAATACATCTACACATGGAACAACTCATACAGAACACCTACTGAAAGCTGGCAGAAGACCTCAGACCTCCCAAAAGGCAAGAAACTCCCCAGGTACCTGGGTAGGGCAAAAGAAAAGAGAATAAACAGAGACAAAAGAATAGGGATGGGACCTGCACCAGTGGGAGGGAGACGTGAAGGAGGAAAGATTACCATACACTAGAAGGCCCTTCGTGGGCGGAGACTGCAGGTGGTGGAGGAGGGGAGCTTCAGAGCTGTGGAGGAGAGCACAGCCACAGGGGTGCGGAGGGCAAAGCGGAGAGATTCCCGCACAAAGAATCGGTGCCAACCTGCACTCACCAGCCCGAGAGGATTGTCTGCTCACCCAGTGGGGCGGGCGGGGCTGGGAGCTGAGGCTTGGGCATTGGTCGGAGTGCAGGGAGAGGACTGGCAGCGTGAACAGAGCCTGAAGGGGTTAGTGCACCACAGCTAGCCGGGAGGGAGTCCCGGAAAAGGTCTGGAGCTGTCGAAGAGGCAAGAGGCTTTTTCTGCCCTCTTTCTTTCCTGGTGCACAAGGAGAGGGGATTAAGAGCGCTGCTTAAAGGAGCTCCAGAGATGGGCGCGAGCCACGGCTAACAGCGTGGACCCCAGAGATGGGCATGAGAAGCTAAGGCTGCTGCTGCTGCCACCAAGAAACCTGTGTGTGAGCACAGTTCACTCTCCACAACTCCCCTCCTAGGAGCCTGTGCAGCCCGCCACAGTCAGGGTCCCGGGATCCAGGGACAACTTACCCGGGAGAACGCACGGCACACCTCAGGCTGGTGCAATGTCACGCTGGCCTCTGCCACTGCAGGCTCACCCCGCACTCTGTACCACTCCCTCCCCCTGGCCTGAGTGAGCCAGAGCCCGGGAATCAGCGGTTCCTTTAACCCCACCCTGTCTGAGCAAAGAAGAAACGCCTTCCGGTGACCTACACGCAGAGGAGGGGCCAAATCCAAAGTTGAACCCCGGAAGCTGTGCAAACAAAGAAGAGAAAGGGGAATCCCTCCTAGCAGCCTCAGGAGCAATGGATTAAATCTCCACAATCAACTTGATGTACCCTGCATCTGTGGAATGTCTGAATAGGCAACGAATCATCCCAAATTGAGGAGGTGGACTTTGAGAGCAAGCATTATTGTTTTTCCCCTTTTCCTCTTTTTGTGAGTGTGTATGTGTATGCTTCTGTGTGAGATTTTGTCTGTATAGCTTTGCTTTCACCATTTGTCCTAGGGTTCTATCCGTCCGTTTTTGTGTTTTTACTTTAAAAAAATTTTTTTTCCTAATAAATATTTTTTATTTTAATATCTTTATTTTATTTTACCTTACTTTATTTTATTTTCTTTTATTCTCTTTCTTTCTTACTTTCTTTCTACTTTTCCTCCCTTTTATTCTGAGCCGTGTGGATGAAAGGCTCTTGGTGCTCCAGGCAGGAGTCAGTGCTGTGCCTCTGAGGTGGGAGAGCCAACATCAGGACACTGGTCCACAAGAGACCTCACATCTCCATGTAATATCAAATGGTGAAAATCTCCCAGAGATCTCCATCTCAACACCAACACCCAGCTTCATTCAACGACCAGCAAGCTACAGTGATGGACACCCTATGCCAAATAAGAAGCAAGACAAAAACACAGACCCATCCATTAGCAGAGTGGCTGCCTAAAATCATAGTAAGGCCACAAATGCACAACCAGACGTGGACCTGCCCACCAGAAAGACAAGATCTAACCTCATCCACCAGAACACAGGCACTAGTCCACTCCACCAGGAAACCTACACAACCCACTGAACCAACTTTAGCCACTGGGGACAGACACCAAAAACAACAGGAACTACGAACCTGCAGCCTGCCCAAAGGAAACCCCAAACACAGTAAGATAAGCAAAATGAAAAGACAGAAACACACACAGCAGATGAAGGAGCAAGGTAAAAACCCACCACACCTAACAAATGAAGAGGAAAGAGGCAGTCTACCTGAAAAAGAATTCAGAATAATGATAGTAAAACATGATTCAAAATCTTGGAAAAACAATAGAGAAAATGCAAGAAACATTTAACAAGGACGTAGAAGAACTAAAGATGAAACAAGCAACGATGAACAGCACAATAAGTGAAATTAAAAATACTCTAGAAGGGCTCAATAGCAAAATAACTGAGGCAGAAGGACAGACAAGTGACCTGGATGATAAAATAGTGGAAATAACTACTGCAGAGCAGAATAAAGAAAAAAGAATGAAAAGAACTGAAGGCAGTCTCAGAGACCTCTGGGACAACATTAAAAACAACAATATTCTAATTATAGGGGTTCCAGAGGAAGAAGAGAAAAAGAAAGGGACTGAGAAAATATTTGAAGAGATTATAGTTGAAAACTTCCCTAATATGGGAAAGGAAATAGTTAATCATGTCCAGGAAGCACAGAGAGTCCCATACAGGATAAATCCAAGGAGAAACACGCCAAGACACATATTAATCAAACTGTCAAAAATTAAATACAAAGAAAACATATTAAAAGCAACAAGGGAAAAACAGCAAATAACACACAAGGGAATCCCCATAAGGTTAACAGCTGATCTTTCAGCAGAAAATCTGCAAGCCAGAAGGGACTGACAGGACATATTATAAGTGATGAAGGAGAAAAACCTGCAACCAAGATTACTCTACTCAGCAAGGATCTCATTCAGGTTTGATGGAGAAATTAAAATTTTTACCGACAAGCAAAAGCTGAAAAAGTTCAGCACCATCAAACCAGCTTTACAACAAATGCTAAAGAAACTTCTCTAGGCAAGAAAGAGAAGGAAAAGAACTACAATAACAAACCCAAAACAATTAAGAAAATGGGAATAGGAACATATATATAGATAATTACCTTAAATATAAAAGGATTAAGTGCTCCCACCAAAAGACACTGACTGGGTGAATGGATACAAAAACAAGATGCATATATATGGTGTCTACAAGAGACCCACTTTAGACCTAGAGCCACATACAGACTGAAAGTGAGTGGATGGAAAAAGAGTTTCCATGAAAATGGAAACCAAAAGAAAGCTGGAGTAGCAAAACTCATATCAGAAAAAATAGACTTTAAAATAAAGACTATTAGAAGAGACAAAGAAGGACACTACATAATGATCAAGGGATCGATCCAAGAAGAAGATATAACAATTGTAAATTGTATGCACCCAAAATAGGAGCACCTCAATACATAAGGCAAATACTAACAGACATAAAAGGGGAAATCGACAGTAACACATTCATATTAGGGGACTTAAACACCCCACTTTCACCGATGCACAGATCATCCAGAATGAAAATAGATAAGGAAACACAAGCTTTAAATGATACATTAAACAAGATGGACTTAATTGATATTTATAGGACATTGCATCCTAAAACAACAGAATACACATTTTTCTCAAGTGCTCATGGAACATTCTCCAAGATACATCATATCTTGGGTCACAAATCAAGCCTTGGTAAATTTAAGAAAATTGAAATTGCGTCAAGTATCTTTTCCAACCACAATGCTATGAGACTAGATATCAATTACAGGAAAAGATTTGTAAAAAAATACAAAGACATGGATGCTAAACAATACACTACTTAATAACAAACTGATCACTGAAGAAATCAAAGAGGAAATAAAAAACCACCTAAATCAAATGACAATGGGGACACGACAACCCAAAACGTATGGGATGCAGCAAAAGAAGTTCTAAGAGGGAAGTTTATAGCAATACAATCCTACCTTAAGGAACAGGAAGCATCTCGAATAAACAACCTAACCTTGCACCTAAAGCAATTACAGAAAGAAGAACAAAAAACCCCAAAGTTAGCAGAAGGAAAGAAATCATAAAGATCAGGTCAGAAATAAATGAATAAGAAATGAAGGAAATGATAGCAAAGATCAATAAAACTAAAAGCTGGTTCTTTGAGAAGATAAAGAAAATTGCTAAACCATTAGCCAGTCTCATAAAGAAAAAAAGGGAGAAGAAACAAATCAATAGAATTAGAAATGAAAAAGGTGGGCTTACCTGGTGGCGCAGTGGTTGAAAGTCCACCTGCCGATGCAGGGGACATGGGTTAGTACCCTAGTCCGGGAAGATCACACATGCCACAGAGCAGCTAGGCACGTGAGCCATGGCCACTGAGCCTGTGTGTCCGGACCCTGCGCTCCGCAACGGGAGAGGCCACAACAGTGAGAGGCCAACGTACCACAGAAAAAGAAAAAAAAAGTACAAAAGAAATGAAAAAGGAGAAGTAACAACTGACACTGCAGAAATACAAAAGATCATGACAGATTTCTACAAGCAACACTATGCCAATAAAATGGACAACCTGGAAGAAATGGGCAAATTCTTAGAAATGCACAATGTGCCAAGACTGAATCAGGAAGAAATAGAAAATATGAACAGACCAATCACAAGCACTGAAATTGAAACTGTGATTAAATATCTTCCAACAAACAAAAGCCCAGGACCAGATGGTTTCACAGGCGAATTCTATCAAACATTTAGAGAAGAGCTAACACCTATCCTTCTCAAACTCTTCCAAAATATAGCAGAGGGAGGAGCACTCCCAAACTCATTCTACGAGGCCACCATCACCCTGATACCAAAACAAGAGAAGGATGTCACAAAGAAAGAAAGCTACAGGCCAATATCACTGATGAACACGCATGCAAAAACCCTCAACAAAATACTAGCAAACAGAATCCAACAGCACATTAAAGGGATCATACACTATGATCAAGTGGGGTTTATTCCAGCAATGCAAGTATTCTTCAATATTTGCAAATGAATCAGTGTGATATACCATATTAACAAATTGCAGGAGAAAAACCATATGGTTATCGCAATAGGTGCAGAGAAAGCTTTTGACAAAATTCAACACCCATTTATGATAAATACCTTCCAGAAAGTAGGCATAGAGGGAAATTTCGTCAATATAATAAAGGCCATATATTACAAACCCACAGCAAACATCGACATTAATGGTGAAAAACTGAAAGCATTTCCACTAAGATCAGGAAGAAGACAAGGTTGCCTACTCTCACTACTCTTATTCAACATAGTTTTGCAAGTTTTAGCCACAGCAATCAGAGAAGAAAAGGAAATAAAACGAATCCAAATCAGAAAAGAAGAAGTAAAGCTGTCACTGTTTGCAGATGACATGATACTATACAAAGAGAATCTTAAAGATGCTACCAGAAAACTACTAGTGCTAATCAGTGAATTTGGTAAAGTATCAGGATACAAAATTAATGTACAGAAATCTCTGGCATTCCTATACACTAATGATGAAAAATCTGAAAGTGAAATCAAGAAAACACCCCCATTTACCAGTTCAACAAAAAGAATAAAATATCTAGGAATAAACCTACCTAACGAGATAAAAGACCTGTAAACAGAAAATTATAAGACACTGATGAAAGAAATTAAAGATGATACAAATAGATGGAGAGATATACCATGTTCTTGGATTGGAAGAATCAACATTGTGAAAATGACTCTACTACACAAAACAATCTACAGATTCAATGCAATCCCTATCAAACTACCATGGCATTTTTCACAGAACTAGAACAAAAAATTTAACAATTTGTATGGAAACACAAAAGACCCTGAATAGCCAAAGCAATCATGAGAATGAAAAATGGAGCTGGAGAAATCAGGCTCCCTGACTTCAGACTTTACTACAAAGTTACAGTAATCAAGACAGTATGGTACTGGCACAAAAACAGAAGTATAGATCAATGAAACAGGATAGAAAGCCCAGAGATAAACCCATGCACATATGGTCACCTTATCTTTGGTAAAGGAGGCAGGAAGGTACAGTGGAGAAAGGACAGCCTCTTTAATAAGTGGTGCTGGGAAAACTGGACAGGTACATGTAAAAGTATGAGATTAGATCTCTCCCTAACACCATACACAAAAATAAGCTCTAAATGGATTAAAGACCTAAATGTAAGGTCAGAAACTATCAAACTCTTAGAGGAATACATAGAACACTCTATGACATAAATCACAGCAAGATACTTTTTGACCCACCTCCTAGAGAAATGGAAATAAAAACAAAAATAAACATATGGGACCTAATGAAACTTAAAAGCTTTTGAAGAGCAAAGGAAACCATAAACAAGACCAAAAGACAGCCCGCAGGATGCGAGAAAATATTTGCAAATGAAGCAACTGACAAAGGATTAATCTCCAAAATTTACAAGCAGCTCATGCAGCTCAATAACAAAAAAACAAACAACCCAATCCAAAAATGGGCAGAAGACCTAAGTAGACGTTTCTCCAAAGAATATATACAGACTGCCAACAAACACCTGAAAGAGTGCTCAACATCATTAATCATTAGAGAATTTCAAATCAAAACTACAATGATATATCATCTCACACCAGTCAGAATGACCATCATCAAAAAATCTAGAAACAGTAAATGCTGGAGAGGGTGTCTAGAAAAGGAAACCCTCTTGCATTGCTGGTGGGAATGTGAATTGGTACAGCCACTGTGGAGAACAGTATGGAGTTTGCTTAGAAAACTACAAATAGAACTACCATATGACCCAGCAATCCCACTACTGGGCATATACCCTTAGAAAACCATAATTCAAAAAGAGTCATGTTCCAAAATGTTCACTGCAGCTCTATTTACAATAGCCAGGAGATGGAAACAACCTAAGTGTCCATCATCGGATGAATGGATAAAGAAGATGTGGCACATATATACAATGGAATATTACTCAGCCATAAAAAGAAACGAAATTGAGCTATTTGTAATAAGGTGGATGGACCTAGAGTCTGTCATACAGAGTGAAGTTAGTCAGAAAGAGAAAGACAAATACCATATGTTAACACATATATATGGAATTTAAGAAAAAAAATGTCATGAAAAACCTAGGGGTAAGACAGGAATAAAGACACTGACCTACTAGAGAATGGACTTGAGGATATGGGGAGGGGGAAGGGTAAGCTGTGACAACGTGAGAGAGTGACATGGACATATATACACTACCAAACGTAAAATAGATAGCTAGTGGGAAGCAGCCACATAACACAGGGAGATCAGCTCAGTGATTTGCGACCACCTAGAGGGGTGGGGTGGGGGGGTGGTAGGGAGGGAGATGCAAGAGGGAAGAGATATGGGAACATGTGTATATGTATAACTGATTCACTTTGTTATAAAACAGAAACTAACACACCATTGTAAAACAATTATACTCCAATAAAGAGGTAAAAAATAAAAACTTTCTAGGTCCACTCACATTGATGCAAATGGCAGAATTTCGTTCCTTATTATGGGTGAATAATATTCCATTATGAATATAAATAAGATGTGGTATATATCTTTATACATTTATCTGTTGATAGGCACTTAGGCTGCATCCATATCTTGGGTACTGTACATAAGACTGCTATGAACATTGGGATGCATGTATATTTTGAATTGGTGTTTCTGTTTTCTTTGGATACATAGACCCAGCAGTGGAATTGCTGGACCATATCGTAGTTCTATTTTTAGTATCTTGAAGAAACTGCATACTGTTTTCCATACAGGCTGTACTGAATAACAATCCCTTCCACAGTGTACTAGGATTCCCTTTTCTCCACATCCCTACCAACATTTGTAGACCTTTTTTTGATAACAATTTTGACACGTGTGAGGTAATATTCTGCTTTTGTTTTGCATTTCACTAATGATTAGTGATGTTGAGCATTTTTATGTGTGCCTGTTGGCAATCTGTATATCTTCTTTGGAAAAAATGTCTCTGCAGGTCTTTTGCCTGTTTTAATTGTGTTTTTTTCTTTTTCTGATATTGAGTTGTGTGAGTTTTTATATTTTGGATATTAACCCCTTATTGGTTACATCATTTGCAAATATTTTCTTTTATTCAGTAGGTTTTCTTTTTATTTTGTCAATGGTTTCCTTTGCTATGCAAAGACATATTGCTATTTTAAATGACAAGATCGAAATAAGTGATTATGAAAAATGCTAAGCAGGGCCAAGTTCCTCCATTTAACAAATAAGCACTGAAATTTTTGTCACATTCCAGGTCCTCTTCTGGTGCTGGAGCTACAAAGATAAAAAATCTAATACCCTCTCCTTAAGAGTTAAATGAATATTTAAATATTCACCATATTTGAATATTCATTAAATAGGTTGCATCTTTTTGGTCAAAATTTATTTGTAAATTATTAATTCTTACCTAATGTGTAAACACAAGTATTTAATTATATATGTTAATATATTTAAAGATAAGACTATAAAACCCTGTAATTTCTGATTACGGGAAATCCCTTAAAATTGACATTTTTACACTTTATCTTATACATTCTAGATGTAATGGCATTCTATAAATGCTGCCAATTTGAATACTGTATTGTCCCCATTTACTAGATTTTCATGTGATAGAGAGGTCTTCTGTCATGGAGACCACATAGCCTTCACACTCACTTTTGGTATTCAGCAGATGTGGTTCAATTCTCTTGCTTATGGATTTGCATTTATCCAAATATTTATTAAGTTGACATATTGATATTGAAGGATTTTTTCTGACAAATCAGGTTATGAAAAGAAACACAGAAGATCCAGAATTTTGCAGAAATTTGCTGAAACTCTTTTCTATATGGTCCCATACTGCTTCAAGAATTAGATTTGTGCCAGTACCATACTGTCTTGATTACTGTAGTTTATAATATAGTCTGAAGTCTGGGAGCCTGATTCTTCCAGCTCCATTTTTCTTTCTCAAGATTGCTTTGTATACATGGGGTCTTTTGTGTTTCCATACAAATTGTGAAATTTTTTGTTCTAGTTCTGTGAAAAATGCCATTGGTAGTTTGATAGAGATTGCATTGAATCTGTAGATTGCTATGGGTAGTATAGTCATTTTCACAATGTTGATTATTCCAATCCAAAAACATGGTATATCTCTTCACCTGTACCATCTTTAATTTCTTTCATCAGTGTCTTATAGATTTCTTCATACAGGTCTTCTGTATCCTTAGGGAGGTTTATTCCTAGGTATTTTATTCTTTTTATTACAATGGTAAATGGGAATGTTTCCTTAATTTCTAGATCAATGGAACAGGATAGAAAACCCAGAGATAAACCCATGCACATATAGTCACCTTATTTTTGATAAAGGAGGCCAGATTATACAATGGAGAAAAGACAGCCTCTTCAATAAGTGGTGCTGGGAAAACTGGACAGCTACATGTAAATGAATGAAATTAGAACACTCCCTAACACCATACACAAAAATAAACTCAAAATGTATTAAAGACGTAAATGTAAGGCCAGACACTATAAAACTCTTAGAGAAAAACATAAAAAAGAACACTCTATGACATAAATCACAGCAAGGTCCTTTTTGACCCACCTCCTAGAGAAATGGAAATAAAAACAAAAATAAAGAAATGGGACCTAATGAAACTTAAAACTTTTGCACAACAAAGGAAAAAATAAACAAAATGAAAAGACAACCCTCACATTGGGAGAAAATATTTGCAAATGAAGCAACTGACAAAGGATTAATCTCCAAAATTTACAAGCAGCTCATACAGCTCAATATCAGAAAAACAAACAACCCAATCCATAAATGGGCAGAAGACCTAAATAGACATTTCTCCAAAGAAGATATACAGATTGCCAACAAACACATGAACGGATGCTCAACATCCGTAATTATTAGAGAAATGCAAATCAAAATTACAGTGAGGTATCACCTCACATCAGTCAGAATGGCCAACATCAAAAAATCTACAAACAATAAATTCTGGAGAGGATGTGGAGAAAAGGGAGCCCTCTTGCACTGTTGGTGGGAATGTAAATTGATACAGCCACTATGGAGAACAGTATGGATGTTCCTTAAAAAACTAAAAATGGAACTACCGTTTGACTCAGCAATCCCACTACTGGGCATATACTCTGAGAAAACTATAATTCAAAAGGAGTCATGTACCACAATGTTCATGTCAGCTCTATTTACAATAGCCAGGATATGGAAACAATCTAAGTGTCCATCGACAGATGAATGGATAAAGAAGATGTGGCATAGATATACAATGTAATATTATTCAGCTAAAGAAAGAAATGAAATTGATTTATTTGTAGTGAGGTGGATGGATCTAGAGACTGTCATATGAGTTATTTGTAGTGAGCTGGAAGGATCTAGAGACTGTCATACAGAGTGAAGTAAGTCTGAAAGAGAAAAACAAATATTGTATGCTAACACACATATATGGGGTCTAAAAAAAAAAAGTTCTGAAGAATCCAGGGGCATGACAGGAATAAAGACACAGATGTAGAGAATAGACTTGAGCACATGGGGAGGGGGAAGGGTAAGCTGGGACGAAGTGAGAGAATGGCATGTGCTTATATATATATATATATATATATATATATATATATATATATTACCAAATGTAAAATAGATAACTAGTGGGAAGAAGTCGCATAGCACAGGGAAATCAGCTCAGTGCTTTGTGACCACCTAGAGGGGTGGGATAGGGAGGGTGGGAGGGAGATGCCAGAGGGAGGAGATATGGGAATATAGGTATATGTATAGCTGATTCACTTTGTTATAAAGCGGAAACTAACACATCATTGTAAAGCAATTATACTCCAATAAAGACGTTAAAAAAAAAAAGAATTAGATTTGTAGAGAATGGTTTGTGCAGCATTTGCCACTATACAGGCTCAAAGTGAGCTTTTCCTACCTGAAGGAACATAGGAACAATGGAAGTTCAAGCCCTCTATACTTTGGTTTTATACAGAATATATATTTAAAATAATAAAGAGGGGTTTCCCTGGTGGTGCAGTGGTTAAGGATCCAACTGCCAATGTAGGAGACACGAGTTCGAGCTCTGGTCCTGGAAGATCCCACATGCCATGGAGCAACTAAGCCCCGCACCACAACTACTGAAGCACACGCACCTAGAGTCCGTGCTCCAAAAGAAGAGAAGCCACCGCAATGAGAAGCCTGCACACAGCAACAAAGCATAGCCCCCGTTTGCTGCAACTAGAGAAAGCCCACACGTAGCAATGAAGACCCAACACAGCCAAAAATAAAAAAATAAAATATGTAAATTTATAAAAAATAAGATAAAATAATAAAGAAAAATTAAGAATGAAAGTTTTAAAAATTAAGAGGAAATCTCACTTACCTAATAGTAAATTCAAGTTCCTACATATGATGTCACCATCTTCTCGCTGTGTCTTCATATCACCTTCTTCTTTTTAGCTCTCTGTGTCCAAATTTCTTTTTATAAAGACACTAGTGAAATTGGTAAGGCCCACCATAATTACCTAATTTTATTTTATTTTATTTTGTGTACCAATGCATATATTTAATCAGATGAGTACATCATGTGTTCCCAGTTTCCTCATTTACACAATTTCTCTCAGTATATACTTTTCAGCCACCATATGAGCTAAAAAATTTTGCTCAATAATTTACATCTTTTATACATAGTATGTCTCTGAGTTTTGTTTTGTTTTTCTTTAACTACATAATTACCTAATTTTAACTTTATTGCCTCAGTAAAGACACTATCTCCAAATATGGACATATTCTGAGGTACACAGATTTAGGACTCCAACATATGAATTTTGTGAATGACATAATTCAGCCCATAACAATGCTTAATGACTCTATATACCTTAAGAAACAGCTACTATGTCAATTTTACAAATGAGGAAACCAATACTAAGAAGTTAGGTGAATGATCTAAATTCACGCAACCAGTACAGGGCAATCCAGACTTTGAATCTGGGTATCCTGTGTCTAATTAGGCATTCTTCCTAGTTATGAATTATCTATTCTATAAGCCACTCCAGAATATGATCCTGCATCACATTTTTCATTTTAACTTTTACTTACTTGCCACATAAGGCATTCTTACCTTCAGTCCTTTGCAAATCTCCTATCTACACCTCTATCTCTGCCTGTCAAGATTTTATATATTCATGAAGTTTTTACCTCAAATATCAACTATTTTACAATTTAAAACACCTGGTAAGATTTTTTAAAATCTCGATGTCCTCTCTACCATCCATGGCAATTAAGTCAATTTCTCTGGAGGAAGAGACCAGAGAAGAGTACGTATTTATTAAAGCTCCCAGCTGATTCTAATGTGCAGCCAAAATTGAGAACCACAGACTTAAAATCTTGCCTCATTCATAATCAGCTGATCTTTACCAACACTTTTCCCAATTAAATTTTTATATTGGAAATAAAGACATCCATTAACCAAAACCAGAATGCAAATATAAGTCCATATTTTAAGATTATCCTTTATGATATTTTCTGGCTTATTCTTTCATTTTCAAGAAAAACAATGCACACATATTGAAATTTACCACTTAAGGTAATTACCCATGTACATTATATATATATATCTTATATTAAAAACAATATTATAATGGACTAAAACTCTATGGCTGTCATGCATCAGAGTATTTATATTCCCAAGAATACCAGATGAGAACATTTCATTCTGATTTGCTTTATATCTTTTATTGCAATGGCCTTTACTTGTTGGTACCACAGAAGTGTTCTCATATTGATATAACTGTTAATACCATCCCCATCAACATCCTCCTCCTCATCAGCATCATTAATCACTTCCTAGCTATTGACATCAGGAAATCATTGCTTCTCACTTTGGTTATTGCAGTAACTTTCTGCCTCATCACTTGCTTCTTTTCCATTCTCTAAACTTTCTTCCACTTTGCTTCACAGGTAGTTCCCTACAGATTTTCTTACCTTAGTCTCCCATTGAAAGAACTTCAATGGCTCCATATACACATAGAAACATGTTAATGCCTGGCATTTAATACTTGGCATTCAAATTCCTGTCAAATATGGCTTCTATGTGAAATTTGCAGTATTTGCTCCCATAATATACCCCTTTGTAACTTATGGTCTCTGGAGACCCAGTCATCCTTCCCTCAGTATATCCCAAATATGTTCTGCTAATTCCAGTGTCTGCCTGAGAAAATCCTAAAGTTTCCTTAAGATCAGATTATATCTATTCCATCAAAAAACCTTTGCATAATCTCCCCAATGGAATTAGTGTCCATTTATCATGTTTCTTTAGAACTTCTCTTGTTCTCAATACAGGAACATGGATGGGATTTAAAGGTTCACTAGTAGAATTTAAATTATATTTACAATTTTGTGTGTATATGCATTTCCCAACTGTACATTTTTCATCAATATCTTACTAATTTCATGACCCCAAAAGTGAGTAAGACCCAATGATCTATGAGATAATTTACTTAACTGTATTTTCATTCAGACTATACTATCCTAGACAATAAGGACTGAGTCTTAGTTATCTTTGTAGTGACCTCGGAATTTGGCTTAAAGTGTAAGCATGATCTGGGAACAAATGGAAACTGAGTTAGTTCATAAAATATTGTGGACATTTATTTATATTATGTGGCTAATATATTATGCAACTCTCTTTAGCTGGTTAGACTATACATGTACAAGAATGAGGTAGCCAGGCCAAGTGAGCAATATCATAAAGGATATTTTAAAGAAATACTAAGTTCAGGAAACCTGGAGATTTCTTTCCAGGAGCAAGCAATTGACATATGAAAATCATAGTGGAATTCATCATCAAAAGGGTAAGAATTCCTAAGGAGATAAAGAACTCTGCTTGGTGAGAAGAAATATGAGAGTATTTTATTTTCCTTTCTATATCTCTCTAACACCTTATCCAGTTCCTTGAGGTAATTGATACTTAATATAAGTTTATGGATTACATGATTAAATAAGTAAATGAGAAATACCCATGTGGCTGAGACATATACATTTAGTGGAGGTAAGTTGTTGAAACAGGTGAGATTATCTCATCTGTCCTAGAAAGGGCTATGCTTTAGTAAAAAAAAAAAAAAAAAAAGGAAAGAAAAGAAAAAAAGAAAAGACACATTTGGAAATGATTTTCCTTTACACCCCCAGTTCATAAGAATCAGTGAATTCTTTTTACAGACCATGTATTATTGCAGTGAAAATGCTGAAACAAAAATAAGTAATATCCCAGATGTATTAATGGCTGAAGTTCAGCTCCATTTGACACCGATTTATCAATGTTATATTACTAGTGGGTTATAGCATAGGTGGTAATTGTGGGGATAAAGTCAGACAAGGGTGTGAGAAATTACTTTCAAATCAATTCTTAATGCCTAATCTTCAGCACTTTTGTGACCTTCTAATTCTTTCAATATTCTTCAATTGATAAAGCAAAAGAAGAAGGATGTTAGCTTAAAGTTTCCAAGATTTGGGGGGTTAACATAATATTGGAATAGGTAAAAGTGAATTTTATGACAGTGATTGGTATCCAGGATAACTTCTTACCATTGCTAATATTTCTAAATGAAAACAATAAAAACAATTTACAGAGAATTTTGAATTGGAGTTTTGAGAACTGCAGTCTTCCCCACCAATAGACACCATTATGAAGGAAAGAGAGCATAAAATATACCAAAGTTAAAAAGTTTGTGTTACACATTTCTTTTCCTTTAAATGTGCACATTGTTCCCAGTGTTTGGTTGCCCACAGGCTTATCACCACCGTAGGAGAAATGAATCCAGAATTCTCCAGGAGGAAAAGCCTGCTAAAGCATGTTCTAAAGAGGAGAAAAACAATCTGGATTCTTAGTTTGGTGTGATGTGTCTTGGTTTCAGAACAGGCAGATAATGCACCAAATGTACTAGCACATTTCATACAGGGCCAGAGTTGGAAAGTTTCATCTAGCCACAGGGAAATCCTAGTGGTAGCAACCATCCGATTAGAGGTACAGCGGGATGATGGCTCACAGCAGGGCTTGTCACGTTAGCTTATGATAGGCCAGAAAACTCTGCTGTTCAAGTAGTCTGCACTTGATCATTCCAAATGAGGTAAGCCCTACTCAGATCCAATGCCTGTTAATAACTATCGTCATTCTACCACTTCAGGTGTTTGAGATGAGTAATTCCTCTAATTTTCAGCAGGATAAGTAAATATTTTTCCTAGTCCTTTTATAATTGTTTTGAGATGCAGTATATACAAATTGTTGTTGTTGCTGTTGTTAAGGTATTTTGTGTTTGATTTTCTCTCCTCAAATTTGCCAGAAAATCAAAATTTCTTTTAAGTGCAGGTGTACTATAGAAATCTTTAGTGCTACAGGGAAAGAATATCTCAGCTAGGTAAAGGCAGTTGTTCTCAAACATGCGCATGCATCAGAAGCTCCTGGAGACAACTTGTGAAAACAAACATTATTGGACCCCACCACCAGTGTGTCTGATTCACTGGGTCTGGAGTGGGGTCCAGAGTAGGAACAGGTGATCCTGATCCTGCTTGTCCAGGGACCACACTTTTGAGAACCACTGACATAAGGGAGTATGGATCAAATTTAGAGAAGGTGGTAAAATTATGAGGAAACTCATGCTGTTTCTAAGGTATCATGTTACTTTTTATATGTGAAGCTCATGATGCTGTCCATGAACATGCTGGGCTTTGGTGTTTTTGTTCATCTATGTGTGTTTACCTTCCAAGAGTGGAATAGGTTTTTTACATGTAGCCATTCTCTTCATCCACCCTCTTCCTGCAAGTGGCAGTGGTTGAGGATCATCTAAAATTGCTTCGCAAGACACTGATTCAGGCCAGTTTGGGGAAATAAGAACCTAGTAAATAAAATTTTCCACAATTTTCCATTCAAGATGATATAAAATATTAATGTTTTATCCTCCTACATTCTAAAAGGGAATAGTCTTTTCCTGTTTTTTCCTTTTCTTTCTTTTATTTTTACATTTGGATTTGCAAGTTCATCACTAAAGAAGTTCTTCATTGACTTTCCTAAACATTTGTCCATAGGCAGCACTCTGTAAAATATATTCCTAGGTCATGGTCTTATGGTAAATAACAGAAGGACTTAAATTCTAGGATAGTCAGGTGACTAACAAAACACACACACACACACGCACACATACGCACATGCATGCACACACACAGACACAGAGTCTTTGAAAATCACCTTCAAAGAGAAGAACAGAAATCTAATCTGTTCATTTAATGCTTAAGTAAATATAACTCTGTTTTCAACTCACCTTTAATTAGCATGTTCTTTTGGGGAAGACACCACTTCTCTTGGTTAAATCTTATGTCCTGTCATTTGCATGACTCTAGAGACTGAGTTCAAGTTAGCATCTCAAGCCCTTGAAACTTACCACTACTTAGTTATGGATATATCAACTTAGGGTAAAATTACAATGACTATATACTTTCATAGCCTACTCCTGAAGAAATATAGTACTGTTTACTTCCTTTGCCTTCAGACTCTCCTTTCTGAAAATACTAAAAAATTTACAGCATACACCTGCATAAACAGCCAAATATATTTTTCCTGAAATAGATTATTTCTTACTTGTTCCATCTAAATTTCTTTTTGACAGAGAATGTCTTTTCCCTTATTTGTTTGGTTTTATTAGCTGATCTAGGATAAATTTAAACTTATCCCCCACTAGTAAGATGAGATTCACATTTGCTTTTTATGCAGAGAGAGTAATATGTAAATCTCAGTTTATAACAAAAGTGTGTTCTTTAACAAAACAGCATTGTCAAAGAACACATTACTAACACAGACAGGAAATTTGGGCAAGCTTTTAGTTTTTTCTTGTAAATAATTCACAGTTTAGAGATTTAAAGTGATGAATTATAAAATTAGGATTATCCAACTTGACATGTATATTATGCATATTAAATAATTACATTTTTACTTATAACATAGTATACCAATTGAGAGGTTGTAGGCCCAGAAGAATTTTTTTATATTTAAAACTTCCTTTTCTATTTGTCAAGAGCCAAAAATTTAACAAGTATGAATGTATTAATAGATTGATCTCAAGAACTAACATAATTTAAAGTGTGGAAAGTCTTTGGGAAATTGTGATGAGATAGATCTCTGGGTCACAGTGGACAAAGAACTAAATATGATTCATTTGTGTAGGAAAACTCCAAAAGGATGTACATAAAATGTTAACAGTGGTTTTGTTGTGGTTTTGTTTATTTTTCTGGGTAACAGAATGATTTTTTCTTCCACTTCACTTTACCTGTCTGTATTTGATAGGTATAATGTAGTGAATACATGTTGCACGTGTTGCATTTGTAACATTTTTCGATACGTATGTTCCTATTCCTATTTTCTAAATTGTTTTGGGTTCGTTATTATAGGTCTTTTCCTTCTCTTGTGTTTCTTGTCTAGAGAAGTTCCTTTAGCATTTGTTGTAAAGCTGGTTTGGTGGTGCTGAACTCTCTCAGCTTCTGCTTGTCTGTAAAGGTTTTAATTTCTCCATCAAATCTGAATGAGATCCTTGCTGGTTAGAGTAATCTTGGTTGCAGGTTTTTCTTCTTCATCACTTTCAGTATGTCCTGCCACTCCCTTCTGGCTTGCAGGGTTTCTGCTGAGAGATCAGCTGTTAACCTTATGGGGATTCCCTTGTGTGTTATTAGTTGTTTTTCCCTTGCTGCTTTTAATATGTTTTCTCTGTATTTAATTTTTGACAGTTTGATTAATATGTGTCTTGGCGTGTTTCTCCTTGGATTTATCCTGTATGGGACTCTCTGTGCTTCCTGGACTTGATTAACTATTTCCTTTCCCATATTAGGGAAGTTTTCAACTATAATCTCTTCAAATATTTTCTCAGTCCCTTTCTTTTTCTCTTCTTCTTCTGGAACCCCTATAATTCGAATGTTGGTGCATTTAATGTTGTCCCAGGGGTCTCTGAGGCTGTCCTCAGTTCTTTTCATTCTTTTTTCTTTATACCAATCTGCAGTAGTTATTTCCACTATTTTATCTTCCAGGTCACTTATCCGTTCTTCTGCCTCAGTTATTCTGCTATTGATCCCATCTAGAGTACTTTTAATTTCATTTATTTTGTTGTTCATCGTTGCTTGTTTCATCTTTATTTCTTCTAGGTCCTTGTTAACTGTTTCTTAAATTTTGTCCATTCTATTTCCAAGATTTTGGATCATCCTTACTATCATTATTCTGAATTCTTTTTCAGGTAGACTGCCTCTTTCCTCTTCATTTGTTAGGTCTGGTGCATTTTTATCTTGCTCCTTTATCTGCTGTGTGATTTTCTGTCTTCTCATTTTGCTTATCTTACTCTGTTTGGGGTCTCCTTTTTGCAGGCTGCAGGTTCGTAGTTCCCGCTGTTTTTGATGTCTGTCTCCAGTGGCTAAGTTTGGTTCAGCGGGTTGTGTAAGCTTCCTGGTGGAGGGGACTAGTGCCTGTGTTGTGGTGGATGTGGCTGGATCTTGTCTCTCTAGTGGGCAGGTTCACGTCTGATGGTGTGTTTTGTGGTGTCTGTGGACTTACTGTGATTTTAGGCAGCCTCTCTGCTAATGGGTGGGGTTGTGTTCCTGTTTTGCTAGTTGTTTGGCATAGGTTGTCCAGCACTGTAGTTTGCTGGTCATTGAGTGAAGCTGGGTGCTGGTGTTAAGATGGAGGTCTCTGGGAGATTTTTGCTGTTTGATATTATGTGGAGCTGGGAGGTCTCTTGTTGACCAGTGTCCTGAAGTTGGCTCTCCCACCGCAGAGGCAGAGCCCTGACTCCTGGCTGGAGCACCAAGAGCCTTTCATCCACACGGCTCCTCAATTTGGGATGATTCGTTGTCTATTCATGTATTCCACAGATGCAGGGTACATCAACTTGATTGTGGAGCTTTAATCCGCTGATTCTGAGGCTGCTGGGAGAGATTTCCCTTTCTCTTCTTTGTTCTCACAGCTCACAGGGGCTCAGCTTTGGATTTGGACCTGCCTCTGCGTGTAGGTCGCTGGAGGGCGTCTGTTTTTTTGCTCAGACAGGACGGGGTTAAAGGAGCCGCTGATTCGGGGGCTCTGGCGCACTCAGGCCGGGGGGTGGGGGGGGAGGGAGGGGCACTGCGTGCGGGGCAGGCCTGCGGCGGCAGAGGCCGGTATGACGTTGCACCAGCCTGCGGCCCTCCATGCGTTCTTCCGGGGAAGTTGTCCTTGGATCCTGGGAACCTGGCAGTGGCGGGCTGCACAGGCTCCCCGGAAGAGGGGTGGGGATAGTGACCTGTGCTCGCACACAGGCCCCTTGGTGGCGGCAGCAGCAGCCTTAGCGTCTCCCGCCCGTCCTTGGGGTCCGTGCTTTTAGCCACGGCTCGCGCCCGTCTCTGTGGAGTTCCTTTAAGCAGCGCTCTTAAACCCCTCTCCTCGCGCACCAGGAAACAAAGAGGGAAGAAGTCTCTTGCCTCTTTGGCAGGTTCAGACTTTTCCCCGGACTCCCTCCCGGCTAGCGCACTAACCCCTTCAGGCTATGTTCAAGCCGCCAACCCGTCCTCTCCCTGCGCTCCGAACGAAACCCGAGCAGCCCCGCCCGCCCCGGCGGGTGAGCAGACAAGCCTCTCGGGCTGGTGAGTGCCCGTCGGCACGATCCTCTGTGAGGGAATCTCCCTGCTTTGCCCTCCGCACCCCTGTTGCTGTGCACTCCTCCGCAGCTCCGAAGCTCCCCCCTCCGCCTCCCGCAGTCTCCGCCCGTGAAGGGGCTTCCTAGTGTGTGGAAACTTTTCCTCCTTCACAGCTCCCTCCCACTGGTGCAAGTGCCGTCCCTATTCTTTTGTCTCTTTTTTTTCTTTTGCCCTACGCAGATACGTGGGGAGTTTCTTGCCTTTTGGGAGGTCTGAGGTCTTCTGCCAGCGTTCAGTGGGTGTTCTGTAGGAGTTGTTCCACGTGTAGATGTATTTCTGGTGTATCTGTGGGGAGGAAGGTGATCTCCGCGTCTTACTCTTCCGCCATCTTCAAGGTCCCCCTCTGTAACATTTTTAAAGGAAAGTCTGTTATTAAAAATATCTTGATGATGAAGATTATTGAGCATGACATTGTAATTTTACTTTTACTGAAATTGTTAGTATAGAAATTTTGGAAGATTTTTGGGTTTGGTGGTCAAAGTATAACTTTCTTCCAGAAAGAAAGAATGGCAGAACTTTTTTGCAGCTATGATACCTATGGCCCTATTATTAAAAGAGACACATATTAGGTGTCCATCAACTTATTAGTTTATTAACCTTAGATTTATTACTTTTTGGTCAAGCTATGTTTAAAAGATATCAAAGAACTATTAATAGCTGATAATTAGCTCCTTGAATTGGCAGGACTCTAGAGTATTCTGTAGATATATTTTAAACTTCTTTCTGACTCTTATTTCTGAATTAGAGTCAATAAGGCATGTTTGTAAAGATGGTAATGCATTTATGACAGTATTCTTTTTAATTTCCATACTCATCTATCTTTCCATACCTGTGCTTCCATTTCTCCACTCCCATTGCCCTACTTCTCTTGGTTGAAGACAATAATTATAGCCTCCTTACTAGCCACTCCCCACCCTCGCCACTCCCCACCCTCCCCACTCCGTTTTTTCTCCTTTTCAATCACATTGATGCCATATTAAACTTATTAAAGTATGACTTTCTAGCTTAGATTTCAAATGACTCTATGAATTACCTCCTTAAATGCTTTCAAATTAATTACTCCTAAATCTCTCTAATGAACTGTATACTCGGTCTGAAATGAACTATTCATCTTTTCCCATACATCCCCTCATCTGCATCTGTGTACATAAAGCAAAGTGCTTTGCTCAAGCTGGCCTAGAGAAGGTGCTCAGAAAATGCTCTCGTTTCTATCATTAGTTGTCCATATTCTCTCTATACTTACCACGATCAAAAGTCCTGAGAGGGCTTTCCTGGTGGTGCAGTGGTTGAGACTCCGCCTGCCGATGCAGGGGACTCGGGTTCGTGTCCCGTTCCTGGAGGATCCCACATGCCGCGGAGCGACTGGGCCCGTGAGCCATGGCCGCTGAGCCTGCGCGTCCAGAGCCTGTGCTCCGCAACGGGAGAGGCCACAGCAGTGAGGCCTGCGTACTGCAAAAAAAAAAAAAAAAGTCCTGAGAAAAATGCTGCTGCATTTAGGGAAACTTTCCTAAAGTATCCTAACTGGAGTTCATCTGTCCCCCTTTTTGATGGTCATAGAACTTGGTGGTATTATTCATAACTCTTATATTTTATACCCTGTGGCATAGCGATTTCTGTATTTCTCTTTATTGAACTGAATGCCTCTTAAATTCATATGGTCTCAGTATCACCAATATTGCCTAATATATACTTCCACATAGTAAGTGCTCCATAAATACCTGTTTAATTAAGGAGTAAAACCTGTAGCCTCTTGGAGATCCTTAGTGGGTTCCCTTATTAAGCTAAACAGTAATCTTTTTCCTGACATTTTCTTGTCACAATTGAGAGATCATTCTTTTGAAATTGTGGTCTCAGGAAAGGTAATTTAAAACTTATCACCAAAAACTAAAATTCTGACTTTAGGGGGAAAAATTCTGTTTTAGTTCTATATTTACAAATATGTGTACCCAAATATTAACCACCTTTTCCATATTCTCTATGTAATGGCCACTCTGAAGGGTCCTAGTCTGGCAGAAAGAGAAGTGAGAGGCAAATCAGATTTATATTTCAGGGAAATATATCCAAAAGTTTAACTTCCTTGGACTGTTGTAGAATGCTGTTATAAGGCCTTCACAATATGCTAAAATATTCCTTTCCCAGAAAGACAAATTTAACAGTGATTTTACCTGCCAATACTTCATTTCATTCACTTCCAAAAATGAGTTGGTAAATGTAAGATGTTTGGGGAAGTACTGATCAAATTTCCTCGGAAGGATTTTTACTGTGAAACTAAGTGTTCTAACTTTTATTTTCAAATATTTTTAGTTTCTTGGCTGTCACCTATGTATGAACAAATCATTATATTAAAAAATATTTTGGCAAAATAATACTTTATCTGTTTAAAAAATTATTATGGCCATAAAAGCCAAAATTTCCTATTGGATTATAATCAGCAAAAATATTATGTTCCTTAGGGAAATGATTTCATTGATTAATAACTATTTACCATTTTTGTATTGTTCTGCAAATCCCCACCCCCATCTTCTACATTGAAACTTATCTGTCATGACTCATTGTCCTAAAATCTTAGTTTGGAAACTTAAAACAATGAAAAATTAGTCTTGTATTGTTTCCCCAGTGAAACACTGGGCCACTTCTTCATAATCACTAGGGTCTATATTTTATAAGCAAAACTCTAAGCACTGGGCTTATAAAAACCCAGACCTATACAATTTCTAGAAGTAGATATTGTGAATCTGTAATTTAATAAGCTACAGAGATTTATTCATGGCAAACCTTGAGAACTGCAGATTTAATGGGTTAGTTCTCTTGAAGAATAGTGACATTTTAAAAACTATTTTAAAATGACCAATTTCTCTTTTTTGAGGTAACGTAAAATTAGTATGTAAGTTTCAGGTGTACAACATTATATTTAGACATTTGTACACATTATAAAGTGATCCAACTTCTAAAGGCAGTGCTAACTAATGTTAAAAATATTAGCTCAAGCTACGACTGTTCTGAAGGGGTCCTGCATTGTTTTTCAGGGGCTGACTTGTTCCTTACAAGTACTAGCCACCATCTCCATTGCTAGGATGGCTGCTTCTGTTCTACAGCCATGTGAGACTCCTTTTATAAGGAGAAATCAGGAGTTTGGAGATAAAGATACCAATTTGAATATTCTTTGGTTGTAGAAAAACAGTTGGAGCTGGAAAGTCTGCTTGCTCCTTGGTAAGAATTAACAGTGGAAGACAAGTAGGTAGAAATAAAGAAGACATGGGAAGAGTAAAATAAAAGGCACAAGATCACATTTGCTTATACCATTTTATTTGGTTACTTCAAGTGGTTTCAATTACACAATTTAATTCTTCATTCATTAAAACTACTTTTTTTTTTTTACATTGACGTTGCATGTTCTTAAATCAACAAAACAATAAACTGGTGGTATTTCCTTCAGGGATCTCTGAGTACAATGAAAAGGCAGGGAAGCTATGTACAATTTGGATAATTAACATTGATCTTCCATGCCATAATGTAAAGAGAAGTTTATGCCATTTTGCTTAGGTGGGAAAAGAGTAATTTCCAGGTGCTAGCATAAAGAAAATGATGACCCAAATCTGAACAAATTAACAGAGAATCTCTTTTATTCCTCTGATCATTATTGCCAGCAACTCATTGCATGCCAGCACACTGATATGTGTTGGACATGTATTAAGAGTCATGAACAGTAGTGCAGTAAAGATACTACAGTAAATATAGGCAAACAGTTCATGAGTTACCAAGCAAATGAATTTTACAAGTTGCAACAGTAATAAATAGGAAACAAACAGGTATAAACAGTGATAACAGTGAAAACTAATTCAGAGATTGTGGTCAGAAAAGACTTTTTCTGACAAGGTCTGCTTTAAGTGTGGAGAGTAGATTATATACTTTGTTGTTCTTATATAACTATGTGCTCTTAAATTAGCATGCATATTTTGTATACTTTATTTACTTGTATATGATATGTTTCAGAAATAACAAATTGATACAATGGTTAAAATTTTCCAGATAATCTTTACTGTTGTCATTTAAAACCCAAAGCACATAACATGATATATAGAAATGGCTCCTTTTGATGAGCACTCTAATTTCTCCTCCACTATGTTATTGTTCATACCCTTCCCCCATGTCATAATGACCACTTGCATTTCCCAACTGTATTATTTTATGACTGTGTGCATTTGTATGTCTTTTAACTTTATATGGAGGAGTGGCCCTACCTTATCCTGGTCACCACTATCTGAGGCTTTCTAGCTAACTTGCATTTGTTCCATAATCCTCAGCTAAAATGTCTCCTTCATTTTGCCTCCCTCTTTTTTATTAGATTTATTGATTCCTATAGTATCTCATACAAATCCCTACTTAACAGTTTTTTTACATACATTATGTTCAATTGCTGCTTTTCTTTTTTGCTTCTCCTACAAAAATGTGACTTCTTGAAAAGAACAATTGTCCATTCTCTGGATTGCCAGCATAATCCACAGTAATTGGCTTAGGGTAGTTCTCCAATAAATGTCAAGTAAATGAAGTTAGTGATTAATTGACTACACAATTGCTATTTAATTCCTGTTTTCTCATGTCACATCAGACTGTGGTTAAAAATAAGAAACACTTCTGAGAAGATGGGGTATTTCCATATTCCTCATGCTAAGTACAACCAAAAATTCTGGACATTCAATACAAAACAAACACAAGAAGATGCTGAAAGGTGGAGAGCAGTTGACATGGTGATGAGTTCCCTTGGTTTTCTTTTTGTTGCATATATACTGTACTTGGAACTGAAGGAGCCAGCAACCTGGAAACAGAAACAGGCAAAGACAAATAAAGCCCCTTAAAAATCCAGCTCTCTTTAGAGAAAGAATGAGGAAAGCAGCAGCTTAGCAAGACAGAAAACTTTTAGATAAAATTTGGATAAAAGTTTATTTTAGGTAAATAATGATATTAATTCAGCCAAACTCAACCCCCCAAATTGTGACCCCAACTCTAGCAAAAGCTGGGTGGGGAAATAAGTCTTCCATTCTTGTCACCCTATACCAAAATACCTAGATCCCTGTTGGAACAGTATCAGAGAAGGTCAACTCAGGCAACTGGTCTTTCATTCTCATTAGACAGTAATGGGTCCCCCTTGAACAATTCCAGTGGAGACCATGTCAAGTATCTAGGCTTTGATTCCCATCCATCAGTAACAAGGTGGCCCTCATCCACCACACTGGAGTGGTGCATCCCTCACCCACCCCACTGGGGAGGTACCAAAGGAGGCCTAATGGAGGGTCAGGACTTTCTACTTCCCAATGGTAAAAGGTCATGTCTTCCATGGTGTCAGGGGAGGTCAAGTGGAGAGCAATAAGGAGGCCTCCCTACTCCTCATAGCCAGGGAAGTACCACTGGAAACCTAGTGGCATCTAGAACTCCCACAGCCATCAAAGAGTGATGAGGGTGCTTCCTCAGCTGTGTGTCATAAAAGGTGTTGGAATGGAAAACCTTTGCTGGGGCAATGCTATGAAAAGCCAACTAAAACAGAAGTTTTAATAAGAACCAGGATCTCCTCACATAATACCCAAAGTGTCCATCTTTTAAATGAAAAGCCTTTATTTTGCTAAAAAACAGGAAGATCTCAAACTGAATGCAAAAAAAGACAGTCTAAATTATATATATATATATATATAAAAATCAGGTAAGCCACAGGAAGATGGGAAGAAATAGAGATGAAAAGCAGACAGAAAAAACTGAAAACAAAAAATAAAATGGCAAATTTACTTATATTAAAAATAAATACACCAAT
Organism: Monodon monoceros; assembly: GCF_005190385.1. Lineage (NCBI taxonomy): Eukaryota > Metazoa > Chordata > Mammalia > Artiodactyla > Monodontidae > Monodon > Monodon monoceros. Next base: position 29,370,316 of record NW_021703765.1, read on the forward strand.
TAAAGGAGGTATAAACTACTATAGATAATATAAATAATAGTATATTGTACAATTATTGTGCAATGATATATTGTACAGCACAGGGAATACAGATATTTTATAATAACTATAAATGGAGTATAATCTTTAAAATTGTGAATCACTATGTTGTACACCTGAAACTTACATAATATTGTAAATAAACTACACCTCAATATACAAAAGATAGAGATTGACAGAGTGTATTAAAAATATCACCCACATACATTCTGTTTATAAGAAACATACCAATGCAATCTATAAGCAGATCAAAAGTAAAATATGTATCTCAAGTAAATTTTAATTTAAAAAGCCAGAATGTTTATATTAGTATCAGATAAAGTAGACTTCAGAGCAAAGAAAATTACCACAGACAGAGATGTACGTTATACAATGATATGTGTTAATATACTAAGAAGACTTTACAATTTTGAATGTATGTATCCCCAAATAGAACTGCAAAATATGTGAGCAAAAACTGAGAGAACGGAAAGGAGATATAGAAAGATCAACAATTATAGTTGGAAACATCAATACCCCTTTCTCGTCAATTGATAAAATGAGACAGAAAATCCACAAGGATTTGAAGAACTCAACAACACCATCAATCAACAGTATTTCATTGACATTTATAGAACACTTCATCCAACAAGAGCAGACTATACATTTTTTTTCAAGTGCCTATGGAATAATATATATCAAGTTTGACTATATATAGGGTTATAAAATAAATCTCAATAAAATTAAAAGAATTGAAATTATATAGGTTGTGTCCTAAAACTATACTGATATCAAACAAATATCAGTAACAGAAAAATAATAAAAAAATATTTTAATACTTGAAAAATAAACAACAGACTTCTAAATAATCATGAGCTAAAGAGGAAACTTCAAGGGAAATTTAAAAAAAATACATTGAACTGAATTGAAAATGAAAATTGAACATATCATAATTTGTGAGAGACAGCTAAAACAATACTGAGAGGAAAATTACAACACTAAATGAATCATTAGAAAAAAAGAATGTCCCAAATGGATAATCTAACCTCCCACCTCAAGAACTTAGAAAAATAAGACCAAAAGAAAGGTAATAAACATCAATGAAATTAAAAAATAAAACAATAGAAAAAATCAATAAAACAAAGGCTATTTCATGAAATGATGAATACAATTGATAAACTTCTAGTAAGTCTGACAAAGAAAAAAATCTACCACAACTACCAATAGGCAATTTGAATAGTCATATAAATACTAAGGACCTTGGTTTTACAGTTTAAAAACTCCCCGCAAAGAGAAATATCTAGACTGAAATGGTTTCAATGGAGAATCCAACCAAACATTTAAAATACCATAAGAAGAATTAACATCAAATATGTAGATAGAATTGGATGGGACACCTCTCAATTTAGTTTATGAAACTAGGATTACACTGATACCAAACCCAGGTGAGGATGTACAAAAAATGAAAACCAAAGAACAATATTCCTGATTTGGGGCAAGATGGCAAAGTAGGAGGAACCTGAACTCACCTTCTCCCATGGGTGCACCAAAATTACAATGGTTTACAGAGTACTATCAAGAGAAAAAACTGAAGACTAGCAGAAAAGATTTTCCACAACTAAAGATATAAAGAAGGAACAATGACATGGGTAGGAGGGGAGGAGATGCAGCAGCATCAAGACCCACATCCCTTGGTAGGCAACCCACAAATGGGAGAATAATCACAATTGCAGAGGTTTTCCCCAAATAGTAAGGGGCCCAAGCCCCACATTGTGATCCACAGGCCCGGAGTCTTGCACAGGGAAGCCAAGCCACCAAAATAATTGGTTTTGAAGGCCAGCAGGGTTTGTGTATGGGAGGCCTGGAGGACTGTAGGAAACAGAGCATCTGCTCTTAAAGGGCACACACAAAATCTTACACACTCAGTGCAAAGGCAGCAATATGAAAGGAGTCTGGGCCAGACCCACTTGCTGATCTTGGAGACTCCTCACACAGAGGCAGGAGGCAATTGACATTCCTCCAGGGAATTTTTGTGATCTTATTCTACCACAAGGACACTGGTACTAACAAGTGCCATATTGGAGTCCTCCCTTTAAACTGTTAGTGGTTGAGACCTGGTCCTGCCCAACAGCCAGTAAGCACCAGTTCTAGGTTTCCCTCAGGCTGAGTAGCCAACTTCATGGGGACAAAGCCCCATCTACCAGTGGGCCAGCACTAACCTGGGATCCTGGACCCTTCAGCCAGTCATGCTGGAACAAGGCCCCAGTGACCAGCAGGCTGGCACCAGCCCCCAGAACCCCCCAGGCACAGGACCTACAACCAGCTGCCCTGAGACATGGCTCCACCTATAAGCAGGCAGGCACCAGCCCCAGGATATCCAGGCCAAACTGCCAGCCATGACAGGAAAGAGCACTACCTAATACCAGGATGGTATCAGCCTGGAGACTCCATGGGCCAGGCAGCCAGCCATGTCAGGACCAGACCTTGCTCACCTGCAGCCAGCAGCCTCTGAAAAGGCAGGACTGGCAGCCAACAGAGCTAAGGCCAGCCCTTCCTACCAGCATTCGCACAGTAGTTGACCCCAGTAAAACAGAAGGTCCCACTCAGTCCACTTAGGGTGCACCCCTAAGCATACAGCTATGGTGGTCAGAGGGGAGTGTGCTGCTGGGCCCCACAGGAAGTCTTCTACTTAAGAGCACTTCTCCAAGATCTGTAAATGTAACCAACCAACCTAACACATACAAATAAACACAGAGAATTAGACAAAATGAGGTGACAAAGGAATATGTTTCAAATGAAGGAAAAGGATAAAAATACCATAAGAAGGACTATTCGAGGTGGAAATAAGCAGTCTACTCAATAAAGAGTTCAACACAATAATCATAAAGATGTTCAATGTATTTGGGAGAAGAACACAGTAAGAAGTTTAACAAAAGCTAAAAATATAAAGAAGAACCACACAGAACCTGAAAAATACAAGAACTGAACATTTAAGAATACACTATAAGGAAACAATAGTAGATTAGATGATACAGAGGAATGGATAAGTAAAGTGGAAGACAAAGCAGTGGAAATCACTCAAGCTGAACAGAAAACAGAATAAAGAGTTCTTAAAAATGAGGACAATTTAAGAGACCTCTGAGACAATATCAATAGTACTAACATTTGCATTATAGGGATCCCAGTAGAAGAGAGAAAGAAAGAGATAGAGAACTTATTTGAAAGGATAATAGCTGAAAACTTCCCTAACCTGGGAAAGGAAACAACATCTAGGTCCAGGAAGCACAGAAGGTCCCAAACAAAATAAACTCAAAGGGCTCCACAGCAAGATCTATTATAACTAAAATAGCAAAAATTAAAGAAAAACAACATTTTAAAAACAGCAAAAGAAAAACAATTAGTTACATTCAAGGGAAGCCCCATAAAACTTTCGGCTAATGTTTTAACAGAAACTTACAGGCTGGAAGAGAGTGGAATTATATATTCAAAGTGTTGAAAGGAAAAAACCTACAATGGAGAATACCTACCCAGCAAGGTTATCATTCAGAAGTAAAGGACAGATAAAGAGTTTTATAGACAAGCAAAGCTAAAAGAGTTCAGCACCACCAAATCAGCTTTTACAAGAAATGTTAAAGGGACTTCTCCAAGTAAAAAGGAAAAGGCCACAACTAGGAATATAAAAATTATGAAGGAGACTCACTTCAGATATAAAAAACTGAAAGTGAGGGGATGGAAAAAGGTACTCTGTTCAAATGGCAAAATATTTTCAACACCATTAGCCAAATGATGAAAATTAACACAACAAAAAGATATCACTACACACCTATCAGAATGACTAAAATGACCAATCATAACACCAATGAATGCCAATGAGGATGCTGTGAAAGTGAATCACATTTACTTGGGAACATAAAATTACACATCACTCTGGAAAAGTTTGGCAGTTTTTAAAATAAACTGAGCATGTACCTAGTATAAAATCCATTGCCCACTGATGGCCATGATGAAAGCACCAGCATGAAATAATTTCTCATTTCTCACCTAATCCTAGTGGAAAATGTTCCATCTTCATGCTTTTTCCAAGGCAAGCTGATAATTTTGCCAAATAGAATAAAAGGTCTTCTCCATTGTATCACATAGTCTTTCATTGTCCTATAAAGCAGTATTGCCTTGTCCTATAAAGTTATAGAGATTTTAAGGATTCCTTTAATTGTTATAATTTTAATGTACTAAATCCTTACTACCACCCAAATAAATTCTTAACAGGATTTCAAGGGCTTTCTGCTACACAATAGCCCAAGTTTTACATTACATTGCTCCCAGAATGGGCAATTCTGCCACTCTTCCTTTTTCTTTGATCAAGGCCTATGCTCCCTAGCAGCTCTATCCTTGTGTTTCCTTTCATAATCTATGTGGGACTGTGAAACCAGCCCTGACCACATGCCAAGACCAATAAGAACCAGGGAAAACATGCTTTTGCCTCCAGTTTGTATTGCCTTATACAAAGTGGTCATGCCACAGAAAATTGCCACTATAATATAAAGGACTAAACTTGTTCCTTTGTGATACACTCTTGAATTTTACTCCATTAAGGAGCAAGGAGTTTCTGTTTACTTCTGACAAGTATAAAACCAAGACTGGATGACAGCAGCATTAATTACTAAGTAACCAATACCCAGAATTACCTTTTAGAAATGGGAATTTCTATTCCAAAACTGTCTAAAAGATATTAATGAACTATATTAATTATCAAAGATAGAAAGAAACAGCAATCAAGATATTGCTTACCAGATGAAAATTTATAATATTTCAATTATAACAAGCTATTGAACATATAAATGCAATGAACCTTGTAATGCATATGAATTATTTCCCAGTCATGGGGAAAAATATCACAGCCTCTCCACTTGGTAGAGTAAATAGAATCCCATTTATTAATAAAGGCTGTCAATGAAATGCTAAAAGGCTGCTGGAGTGCATGCACACACAGCACTTGTCAACAGTATATTGGTCTCCTAGGTCATTTCCTCTTTCACCCACTACCTCTTCATCATGTTTCAATGTCGGTGGCATCTTTGTGAGAACTTCCTGTTTTTTTCCTTCCTACAACTAATAATTAGACAATGACTATTATGAACTTGGGAAATTCATTTGATCCTTAAGTTACTTTCTACTCTGATATCAGCCCTCCTTGCTCCTTTAATCATAAAATATATCAACAATTTCAACCCACTTGCCATGAAGATCAACTTTCTGAGAATTTATGTGAGAACTGGATATATGTCTTTTCAATAATTTAATGTATTTTGGTATATGTGACATTATTTTTTCCTAAAATTTTTTTAAATTTTTAAATTCATTTTCTGTTATATGACAATATACGATAATTTCTCACTTGCTGTTTCTTGTATCCTTGGTAATTAATATACTGTATTAATATACTTTGGACAGGTTCAGAATGGCAAGGAGAATTCATGGCAATGGTGAAGAATTGTTACAGTAACAAAAGTGTATGAAGGGTGGCAGGATATGCCACCAAAATATATCATTTTGGCATCAGGATTATTTTGAGCTAAAAATACTTTAAAAACATTGGATGCACCAAGAGTATTCTAAGGATATTCCATTTTCTTCCTAAAAAGCATGAGTTTAAAACTCCCATGTGAAAGATAAAAGTATTATTCTTCTATGAGGAGTCACAGCTGACAGAATTCTGTACAAACATGTTGTTAAAATAATTCTTACCTTCTTTTAGCCTCACCACATAGTTAAGTTACTTTTCCACATTGCTTCTCTTTGTTCAACCTAATATAAAAGAATCTAAGTTTTGCTCTGTCATTGAATCATTTCCTTATGAGGACTCCCATGTCACATGAAAATTATATAATTTTTTTCTCCTGTAAATCTGTCTCATAACAATTTAATTCTCAGGCCAGCTGCAAAACCCTAAATTTTGCCTCCCCTACATGTATATAGAGAAAAATATTATATCCTATACACTTCCCAGAGGACACCATATTACATACAATAAAGCCAATGTTTTATTTCTTCCACCACAAAGCCTTTGTTTATACTGTTATTATTCCCAATATAATCTCTTGCGTAGATGGAGCTAGTTTTAGACTATAGCCTATACCTTTCTCTTGAAGAAAAATGTTGTGAAGCTAACCCCACCCTCAAATATTGGGTGTCTCTCTAGGTGTGTGTCAAGGGTGTTACTCATTAGCTTGTAGACCTGCACAATCACCATTGTTGTAGCCTACCTCAGACCTACTAAATTTCAATCTCTTGTGTGGACCCCAGCAATCCTTGTTTTAAGTCTCTTCAGGTGATTCTTATGCACCCAAAAGTTTGATAAGTCCCTATTTGATTGCACTTTGTATCATTGACTCCATCAGGAAATATTTATTGAGCACTTTCCAAATCAAGGAGCTCTTCTGAGTGGATCAGATATGAATCATCTTTTGAGAGACTACACAATCTAACAAAGGTGACAACTAATGTAAATAAGGCTACAATACGGTTGAAATGGATATTATCATAAGAGATTCAAAGTATCATGCCCAAATACATAAGACAGAGATTCTTAAAATTAAAATGCTTTGTGAAATATTATAGAAAAGTGGGATTACAGCAGAACTTTGAAGGATGTTTGAATATAGAATTACAGATGATGAAGATGGAAAGGCCGGTGGTATGGAAGAAAGAAAACACAAAAGTACAAGGTGGGGCCATATGGTAAGAGCAGAGGCTAGCAAGTGATTGAGTGAAGCATAAGGTATGTAAATGCTTATGGTTGGAAATACGAATTTGAAGAGTAACTAGGGCCATTTCAGAGAGGGTTTTGAAAGAAAGTCCACTACATGTTTACTCTAATTTATTTTTTCTATATTTTCAAGTTAGTCTCAGGAAAAAAAGCTCTTAGTGCATGTATTACAAAATTCCATAAAGACTTGCCATCTTTGTATCTATCGTTCCTAGTATGGTTCCTAAGAGACTATAAAAGCTCAATATTTATATTGTTGAGTAAATAAGCCCATCTTTATTTAGAAAGTTAAATATGTATAGCCTCCAAATAAACTAACAGCAAACAGAAGTTCTAACTTTGTATATGGCTTCACACATCCAGTTGAAATCTGACTCCCAAGAGAAATTTAGATGATCAACTGTGTCCAAATAGTAGATAGGCCATAGCAAAATAAGGAGGTTGTCTAAATATCAATTACTGTACTTATTTGATTTATAAAAGAATAAATGATAAAATGTTTTTGAGAAATAAGAAAAATGTCACCGTATGTTTTCATGCTTTCACAAGTCTAAAATCTGATTCTATTTGATCTCTTGTAGTTAAAAGGTAATTATAATTTTGGCAAAATTCTAAATCTTCAGACAAGAAGACAAGGTTATACGTTTTTCTAGGCCAGAGATCATGCTTATTCATCAATGTATCTCTCACAGTGTCAGTGTCTTGCACATAATATGTGATCAATAAATAAATGTTTCCTTTAATTAACCACCCAGAGAAAAGCTTGGGACAGCCAGATTCTAGGAGGTTTTAAAGACATTCTAAGAGACCCCGAATAGCCAAAACAATCCTGAGAAAGAAAAACAGAGCTAGAGGAATCAGGTTCCCTGATTTCAGACTATACTACAAAGCTACAATAATGAAAACAGTATGGTACTTGCACAAAAATAGACACATAGATCAATGGAACAGGATAGAAAGCCCAGAAATAAACCCATGAACTTATGGCCAATTAATCTGAGAAAGGAGGCAAGAATATACAATGGAGAAAAGACAGTCTTTTCAATAAGTGGTGCTGGGAAAACTGGACAGCTACATGTAAAAGAATTAAATTAGAAATTCTCTAACACCATACACAAAAAATAAACTCAAAATGGATTAAAGACCTAAATGTAAGACTGGATATTATAAAACTCTTAGAGGGAAACAAAGGCAGAGCACCCTTTGACATAAATCACAGCAAATCTATTTGGATCCATCTCCTAGAGTAATGAAAATAAAAACACAAATGAATGGGACCTCATTAAACTTAAAAGCTTTTGCACAGCAAAGGAAACCATAAACAAAACAAAAAGACAACCTACAGAATGGGAGAAAATGTTCATAAATGGTGCAACTGACAAGAGATTAATTTCCAAAATATACAAAGATCTCATGCAGCTCAATATCAAAAAAAGCAAACAGCACAATCAAAAATGGGAGGATGATCTGAATAGACATTTCTCCAAAGAAGACATACAGATGGCCAACAGGCACATGAAAAAATGCTCAACATTGCTAATTATTAGAGAAATGCAAATCAAAACTACTGTGAGGTATCACCTCACACCAGTCAGAATGGTCGTCATCAAACAGTCTACAAATAAATGCTGGAGAGGGTGTGGAGGAAAAGGAACCCTGTTGGTGGGAATGTAAATTGATACAGGCACTATGGAGAACAGTATGGATGTTCCTTAAAAAACTAAAAATAGGGCTACTATATGATCCAACAATCACACTCCTGAGCACATATCCACAGAAAACTGTAATTCAAAAATATACAGGCACCCCAATGTTCACTATATATATATATATATATATATATATATATATATATATATATCTGAATCACTGTGCTATATACCTGAAAGTAACACAGCATTGGAAATCAACTATACTTCAATTAAAAAAAGTTTAAAAATACATTATAAAGTAATAATAAACTAAATGAATAAATAATAAATAAAAATTTCTGAGTTACAAAAGTTTATATTTGCAAAGGTAGATGGAGGTGGGGAGTCACTATGGAGGAAAAATACACAGTCACCTGTGCTGGGAAGTCAGATTGTCAGCAGACTGACCCATGTCTATCTATAATCATAATTTTATTGTTGTTCTGGGATTTGGACAGCAAATGGAGATATTTATAAAGCCTCATTTTGCGAACAAAATACCTCCTCCTTAAATGAACCAGAATGGTGCAGCTATGGTCATTTCCTTCCCAGAAAGGGGTCGAATTGTGCTTAGAGCTCCAAGACAGAAACTAACAATGTAATGGGACAGATCTGCTTCTTTTCTTCTTTTCCAACCTGTGCCTCAGCAATATAGCAAAGTTTGTGATAATTAACCCTATATGAGTCTCTTTCTTTTTCCAGAGGCTCCATAAGAAATAGAAATAGAAGTAATGACTGACTTACACACTTTTTTGTTGTGAAGAATAGTCACCTCTGCCTGTAAAGCTGCTAGCAGGCCAACCTGTTTCATAAAATAGGGCTCGAATTTCATAGTCTTAAAAAGAAAATAATATTTTCAGGGCAAAGTGAACAAGTTCTTTCCCTCATCCACTTCTCTTTTTTTCCTCTTCTCTTCCAAAAATTAGTGACAGCTCTATTAAATATCTCCTTGCCTAACCAGGAAGACTAACAGTTTATCACAGAGATTGCTTGTCCCAGCAGACATTACACCTTTGTCTACCAGCCTGGATGTGCTGTCTGTAGGACTGAGGAAGGTAACTTGTTAGAATCTGAGTCCTTTTCTATATTCTGAACACAGATTCAGAATCCTATTTCCTATGGTGGAGCTAGCTAACTCCAGAGGCTCATAATATTTCTTGAGGTCTCTGAAGTAAACATGAAGAGTAAAAACTGCCATTTTGAATTGCTTATAGGCTGTTATTTAAAACAGTGTGTCCTTTTAATGTTTTGAAGACAACTTGAATGTAGTAGCATATGAGAACACTATGAGTTTCTTAGAATTGAAACACCCTTTACCCTAATAATATTCCATATTACAATTTCAAAATATAAAACACCATCCCTAAGTCCTTATTATATGCCAAAGAAAACATTAATCAATTACATTCATTCTCCCACCCTCTCTCTCTCTCTCTCTCTCTCTCTCTCTCTCCCTCTACCTCTCTCTCTCTCCCCATCAAGTTTTTCAGGACATTCTTTACATGTCATATCTCATTAACCATTACCTCTCTACCACCCCATCCCCCAAACTACTACCACCACCCAGAATATAAGCACCAAGACAGCAAGGCTTTTTGTCTGATTTGTTGACATCTGCCTCCTCAATGCTTAAGACCAAGCCCAACACTTAATAAAAGTGTTTTGAATAAATTATTCTCATTACTAATAATGACCAGACAAGTTTTATCCTACACAAAGTCACAGAGTCACATGGAGCTGAATTCCATTCTGTGCTTGGCAAAGGTTTGCCTCAGCCTGAGGAAGAAAGATGTTCCTTTTTATAATACTCACAAAGACACCCTAATCACTTCACATCACTCTGAGATGAGGTGATTAGCTCAGTATTCTAGCACTAAAGAACTGTGGAGCTGGGGAAATGATGAGTTATGACTGACTCCAGCCATGTTCTCCCCATTATATCAAAAGGGAAGTGTTCACTTTTTAGCTAATGGTCTATACCCAGTTCAGAGGTATATGGCGGTGAGAGTGGAAGCATTACTTTGAAAAACTAATTGGAGCTGGGAACTGTCTCTGGACACACACACACACACACACACACTGTACACAATTTTTAAGGGTTCAAAAGAAGAGCTGAAGCAAAGATTAAGAATCCTTATTTTAGTCATTATTCCTATATAGTCATTACTCTTGTCTGCTGTGAGCTAATTAGGAAATTGCATTAGAACACCTCCCAATTCTAATAAACATGTGTACTTGATTGTTTATGTAAACTGTAAAAGTAACTTTAATTTTTCTCACCAGCTACAGAAGCCTTACAGTCAGTATTATACTGTTCTATACCACCCTTGTCCCCTGGGCAACAACTGGTACTCATACACTCCCACAATAAGCACTGAAAAGTACATTTTTCAAGGACAGATTTTATCAGAGCATTGATAATTTAAAAAAATATATTGGTGTATAGTTGATTTACAATATTATGTTAGTTTCAGATGTACAGTATATTGATTCAGTTAGACATATACACATATTCATTATTTTTCAGATTCTTTTCCCATATAGATTATTACAGAATATTGAGTAGAGTTCCCTGTGCTATAGAGTAGGTTTTTGTTGATTATCGATTTTATATGTAGTAGTATGTTAATCTCAAGCTCCTAATTTTTCTCTTCCACCCACCTTTCCCCTTTGGTAACCTTAAATTTGTTTCCCAAATCTGTTAGTCTGGTGAAATGTGTCTTTAATCCATTTGGAGTTTATCTTTGTGTATGGTGTTAGGTAGTGTTCTATTTACATTCTTTTATATGTAGCTGTCCAGTTTTCCCAACACCACCTATTGAAGAGGCTGTCTTTTCTCCATTGTATGTTCTTGCCTCCTTTGTCATAAATTAGGTGACTAAATGTGCATGAGGTTATCTTTGGGCTTTGTATTCTGCACCATTGATTTATATTTCTGCTTTTGTGCCAATACCATACTGTCTTAATTACTATAGCTTTGTAGTATAGTTTGAAGTTCGGGAGCCTGATTCCTCCAGCTCCATTTTTTCCCCCTCAAAATTGCTTTGGTTATTCAGGGACTTTTGTGTTTCCATACAAACTGTAAAAATTTTTGTTCTAATTCTGTGAAGAATACTATTGGTAGTTTGACAGGGATTGCATTGAATCTGTAGATTGCCTTGGGTAGAATAGTCATTTTGACAATATTGATTCTTCCAATCCAAGAACATGGAATATTTTTCCATCTGTTTGTATCATCTTTGATTTCTTTCATCAGTATTTTATAGTTTTCTGGATATAGGTCTTTTGCCTCCTGAGGTAGGTTTATTCCTAGATATTTTATTCTTTTTGTTGTGATGGTAAATAGGATTGTTTCTTTAATTTCTCTTTCTGATTTTTAGCTTTTAGTGTATAGGAATGCCAGAGATTTCTTTGTGTTAACTTTGTATCCTGCAACAGTATGAAATTCGTTGATTAGCTCTAGTAGCTTTCTGTTGGCATCTTTAGGATTTTCTATGTATAGTATCATGTCATCTGCAAACAGTGACAGTTTTACTTCTTATTTTCCTATTTGTATTCCTTTTATTTCTTTTTCTTCTCTGATTACCATGGCTAGGACTTCCAAAACTATGTTGAATAAGAGTGGTGAGAGTGGACATCTAAATAGATAACTAATAAGAACCTACTGTATAGAACAGGGAACTCTACTCAGTACTCTGTAATGGCCTATATGGGAAAAGAATCTAAAAAAAGAGTGGATATATGTATATGTATAACTGATTCACTTTGCTGTACACCTGAACCTAACACAACATTGTAAATCAACTATACTATAATAAATGCTTTTTAAAAATCTGTGAGTCTGTTTCTGTTTGTACATAAGTTCATTCATATCATTTTTATAAATTAGATTCCACATATGGGTGATATCATATGATATTTGTCATTCTCTGTCTGACTTACTGCACTTAGTATGATAATCTCTAGGTCCATAAACATTGCTGCAATTATTTCATTCTTTTTATGGTTAAGTAATATTCCATTTATATATGTACCACATCTCCTTTATCCATTCATCTGTCAGTGGACATTTAGGTTGCTTCCATGTCTTGGCTATTACAAATAGTGCTACAATGAATAATGGGGTGTATGCATCTCTTTGAATTATACTTTTCTCTGGATATACAGCTAAGAGTGGGATTGCTGGATCATAAGGTAGTTCTATTTTTAACTTTTATAAGGAATCTCCATACTGATGTCCCTAGTGATTGCACCAACTTACATTCCCATCAACAACGTAAGAGGGCACCGTTTTCTCCACACCCTCTCCAGCATTTATTGTTTGCAGATTTTTTTGATGATGGCCATTCTGACCAGTGTGAGGTGATAACTCATTGTAGTTTTGATTTGCATTTCTCTGATAATCAGCACATTTAAAAAAATTTTTTTTGACATAGAGCTGCATGAGCTTTTTGTATATTTTGGAGATTAATCCCTTGTCGGTCTCTTCATCTGCAAATATTTTCTCCCATTCTGTGGGTTGTCTTCTTTTTTTGTTTATGGTTTCCTTTGTTATGCAAAAGCTTTTAAGTTTAATGAGGTCCCATTTGTTTATTTTTGTTTTTATTTTCATTACTCTAAGGGGTAGACCCCAAAATTTATTGCTGCGATTTACATCAAAGAGTGTTCTGCCTATGCCTTACTCTAAGTGTTTTAATAGGGTCTGGCCTTACATTTAAGTCTTTGATCCATTTTACGTTTTTTTTGTGCATGCAAGGTGTTAGAGAATGTTCTAATTTCATTCTTTTGCATGTAGCTGTACAGTTTTCCCAGCACCATTTATTGAAGAGGCTGTCTTTTCTGCATTGTATATTCTTGCCTCCTTTGTCATGTGTTAATTGGCCATAGGTGTGTGTGTTTATTTCTGGGCTATCTATCCTGTTCTATTGATCTATATTTCTGTTTTTGGACAGTACTATACTGTTTTGATGACTGTAGCTTCCTGGCCTGATTCCACCAGCTCCGTTTTTCTTTCTCAGGTTTGTTTTGGCTATTCAGGGTCTTTTGTGTTTCCATACAAATTCTAATTTTCTTTTTTTCTAACTCTGTGAAAAATACCATTGGTAATTTGATAAAGATTGCATTGAATCTGTAGATTGCCTTGGGTACTATAGTCATTTTGACAATATTGATTCTTCCAATCCAAGAACATGGCATATCTTTCCACCTGTTTGTGAAATCTTCAGTTTCTTTTATCAGCATCTTATAATTTTCTGAGCACAGGTCTTTTCTTCCTAGGTATTTTAATCTTTTTGTTGCAATGGTAAATGGGATTGTTTCCTTAATTTCTCTTTCTGATCTTTTGTTGTTATTCTATAGTAATCCAAGAGATTTCTGTGTATTAATTTTGTATCCTGCAACTTTACCAAATTCATTGATGAGCTCCAGTAGTTTTCTGGTAGCATCTTTAGGATTTTCTATGTGTAGTATCATGTCATCTGCAAACAGTGACAGTTTTACTTCTTTCCAGCATGAATTCCTTTTATTTCTTTTTCTTCTCTGATTGTAATGAGTAGGACTTCCAAAATTAGGTTGAATGAAAGAGGTGACAGTGGATATCTATGTCTTTTTTCTGAACTTAGAGGCAATGCTTTCAGCTTTTCACCTTTGAGAATGATGTTTGCTGTAGTTTTGTCATATATGGCCTTTATTATGTTGAGGTATGTTTCCTGTATCTCCATTTTCTGGAGAGATGTTATCAGAAATATGTGTTGAATTTTGTAAAGCTTTTTCTGCATCTATTGAGGTGATCATTTGGTTTTTATTCTTCAGCATTTTAATGTGGTGTATTACATTGATTGATTTTCAGATATTGAAGAATCCTTGCATCCCTGGGATAAATCCCAATTGGTCATGGTGTATGGTCCTTTTAATGTACTGTTGGATTCAGATTGATATTGTTTTATTGAGGACTTTTGTATCTATGGTCATTTGTGAGATTGGCCTGTAATTTTCTTTTTTTGTGGTATCTTTAGCTGGTTTTGGTATCAATGTGATTATGGACTCATAGAAAAAGCTTGAGGGGTCTTCCTTCCTCTACAATTTTTTGGATGAGTTTCAGAAATATAGGTGTTAACTCTTTCTAAATGTCTGCTAGAATTCACCTGAGAAATCTTCTGGTCCTGGACTTTTGTTTGTTGGGAGTTTTTGAATCACTCTTTCAATTTCAGTACTTGTGACCTGTCTGTTCATATTTTATATTTCTTCCTGGGTCAGTCTTGGAAGGTTGTACCTTTCTAGGAATGTGTCCATTTCTTCTAGGTTGTCCATTTTATTGGCATATAGTTGTTTGTAGTAATCTCTTATGATCCTTTGTATTTCCATGGTGTCTGTTGTAACTTCTCCTTTTTTATTTCTAATTTTATTGATTTGATCCCTCTACCCCCCCTTTTTTGTGATGAGTCTGACTAAAGGTTTATCAATTTTGTTTATCTTTTCAAATAACTAGATTTTAATTTCATTGATTTTTTTCTTTGTCTCTATTTCATTTGTGTCTGCTCTAATCTTTATGATTTATTTCCTTCTATTAACTTTGGGTTTTGTTTTTTCTTCTTTCTCTGGTTGCTTTAGGTGTAAGGTTAGGTTGCTTATTTGAGATTTTTCTTATTTCCTGAGGTAAGGTTGTATTGCTATAAACTTACCCCTTAGAACTGCCTTTGCTGTGTTCCTTAAGTTTTGGGTCATCGTGTTTTCATTTTCTTTTGTCTCTAGGTAATTTTTGATTTCCTCTTTAATTTCTTCAGTGATCCATTTGTTATTTAGCAACACATAGCTTAACATCAACTTTTTTATTTTAAATTTTTTTCCTGTAATTGATTTCTAATCTCATAGCATACTGGTCAGAAAATATGTCTGATAAAATATCAATGTTCTTAAATTCACCAAAGCTTGATTTGTGACCCAAGGTGTGCTCTATCCTGGAGAATGTTCCATGTGCAGTTGAGAAGAAAGTGTACTCTGCTGCTTTTGGATGGAATGTCCTATAAATATCAATTAAGTCTATCTGGTTTATTGTGTCATTTAAGACCTGTGTTTCCTTGTTGATTTTCTGTTTGAATAACCTGTCCGTTGATGAAAGTGAGGTATTAAAGTCCCCCACTATTATTGTGCTACTGTCAATTTCTCCTTTATAGATGTTAGCATTTGTTTTATATGTTTAGGTGCTCCTATGTTGGGTGCATATATACTTACAATTGTTATGTATTCTTCTTGGATTGATCACTTGATCATTATGTAGTGTCCTTCCCTGTATCTTGTAACAGTCTTTATTTTAAAGTCTATCTTTCCCGATATGAGTATTGTTACTCCAGCTTTCTTTTGATTTTAATTTGCATGGAATAACTTTTTTCATCCCTTCACTTTCTGTCTGTGTGTGACCCTAGATCTGAAGTAGGTCTCTTGTAGACCGCCTATATATGGGTCTTGTTTTTGTATCCATTCAGCCATCTTTGTCTTTTGGTTGGAGCAATTAATCTATATACATTTAAGGTAATTATTAATATGTATGTTCCTACTGCCATTTTGTTAATTGTTTTGGATTTGTTTTTGTAGATCTTTTTTCTTCCCTTCCCCTTTTGTTCACCTCTCTTGTGACTTGATGACTATCTTAGTGCTGTGTTTGGATTGTTTATTCTTTTTTGTATTTGTATCAATTGTAGACTTTTTGTTTGTGCTTCCCATGAGGTTTTGATATAGCAGTCTGTATATATACAAGTTGCTGGTCTCTTAATTGCCAATGCATTTCCATTATCCTGCATTTATACTCTCCTCTTCTCATGATTGCTGGTTTCAATATCATATTTGTGTGTGGATGATTTCCTACCTTTACTTTTTGTTTGCCTTACCAGCGAGCTTTCCCATTCATAATTTTCTTGTTTCGAGTTGTAGCCTTTTCTTTTCCACCTAGAGAAGTTTCTTTAGGATTTGTTGTAAAGCTGGTTTGCTGGTGCTGATATCTCTCAGTTTTGGCTTGTCTGTAAGTCTTTTGATTTCTCCATCAAAACTGAATAATATTTTTACTGGGTATTCTTGTTTGTAGGTTCCCCTCTTTCATCCCTTTAAATATGTTGTGCCACTTCCTTCTGGCCTGCAGAGTTTCTGCTGAATAATCACCTAATAACCTTATGAAGATTCCCTTGTATGTTATTTGCTTGCCTTTCCCTTGTTGCTTTTAATATTTTTTCTTTGTCTTTAATTTTTGTCAGTTTGATTAGTATGGGTATCCGTGTGTTCCTCCTTAGATTTATCTTGTATGGGACTCTATGCACCTCCTGGACTTGAGTGAGTATTTCTTTTCTCATGTTAGGGAAGTTTTCAGCTATAATCTCTTCAAATATTTTCTCGGGTCCTTTCTCTCTCTCTTCTCCTTCTGGGATCACTATAATATGAATGTTGGTGCATTTGATATTGTCCCAATGGTCTCTGGAAATGTCCTCCTTTCTTTCCATTTTTTTTAAAATTCTGTTCAAGGGCAGTGATATCCACCACTCCATCTTCCAGCTCACTTATCTGTTCTTCTGCTTCATTTATTCTGCTATTGATTCCTTCTAACATATTTTTCATTTCAGTTATTGTATTGTTCATCTCTCTTTGTTTAAATCTTCCAGAGAGCATTGTTACTTTTTAAGGAGCCTCTCTTTTGGTCTGAAAAGGCATAGTCGTGATAGCACTATTCTGACAGTTAGTTCCAAACATAGATAACCCAGTGAGATTCATTAATTATAAAATGGAGGGTATACACATAATTTTAATTTTAAATCTAGTAGAAAATTTTGGTATTTGAAAGTCTATTCATGAATGCATTACCTCTTAGGATTGAACATCCTGATTTTATTACTAGGAATCTAAATTAATAAAATTATAACAAAAAATTTATTTTATTTTATTATTATTATTATTATTTTTGCGGTACGGGGGCCTCTCACTGTTGTGACCTCTCCTGTTGTGGAGCACAGGCTCCAGACGCACAGGCTCAGTGGCCATGGCTCACAGGCCCAGCTGCTCCACAGCATGTGGGATCTTCCCAGACCAGGGCACGAACCCGTGTCCCCTGCATTGGCAGGCGGGCTCTCAACCACTGTGCTACCAGGGAAGCCCATAACAAAAAATTTAAATATCAGAATACATTTATGAGCTGAACTTATGATCTTAAAACTTGCCTTGCTGACCTAATAATTGGTTAGAAGTACACCTAGGCAAGAATCCTACTTTTGATCTAAAAGGAAAATAAGGATATTTGCTACAGAACTTCAGTGAAAAAATCTGCTCCAAATGGTAAAATATATCATTAAGACAATTATTGCTTAAAGGCCCATTGGAATTTTATGCAATATCTTTTTAAATCTATTTGATATAACATATGCAGAATCTAAATAGAAATGGTACAAATGAACTTATTTACAAAACAGAAACAGGCTCACAGACTTAGACAACTAACTTATGCTTACCAGGGAGGAAGGGAAGGAATAGTTTGGGAGCTTGGGATTGACATGTGCACACTGATATATTTAAAACTGATAACCAACAAGGACCTACTGCATAGCACAGGAAACTCTGCTCAATGTTATGTGGAAGCCTGGATGGGAAGGAAGTTTGGGGGAGAATGGATACATGTCTATGTATGGCAGAGCCACTTTGCTGTGCACCTGAAACTAATAATACAATGTTAATCAGCTCTACTCCAATATAAAATAAAATGTTAAATAAAACACCTAGTTGTTCATTCAAAAAGAGAATTATAGTATGATTTTCTTCCTAGACAAATTTTTGTTTGAATCAAGATAAGTGATTACTTTCATAATGGCATTTCCTAGGTAGTTTCATTATACTCACATATAAAGACTATTTCCTGGACAGTAGTTACTTAACTTGCTTTTATCTAAAGTGGTTCATGGATTTTTCACCACTTATTTAAATCTCTTCAATGCAAAATTGTAATATAGCACATAAATAAAATGAGAATAAGGGCTTTAGCAAAGTGTTTTCTACTAACTGGAATGATTATGCATTTTTGCTCATTTCTTTATCTAAATCGTGATTGCACTCCCACCCTGTGTTTTGACACAGTAACATATCTCAATGTATTCCTAATTTAAGTGTTAAAAATTAAGGCACTTTAAAAACAAAAATCTGGGTTTTGTTCTTAAATAAAAAGCACTATAATTACAGTTTACAATATAAACTGTAATTAGGGACAAATACTGCTGTGGTTTTCTTACTATAGTGATAGATCAACATTATAACAGCCGGGTTGGCCAAAAAGTTCATTTGGGTTTTTCTCTAAGATGTTATGGAAAAACCCGTACAAACTTTCTGGCCAACCCTATACATTGTTGGCTTCTAAATAAAGTTTAATAAGTACTATCAGCAAAAGATGGTTCTCTTTTAGATATGAATAGTTTTTCCTATAAAAACAAAAATTTTTCACTATTATTAATTATTTGTTATACAGAGTATATTTAAACCATACTTTATGAGATAAGGGTTTCACATTGCCCTGTATCTTTTGGTCCCAAAGAATTCTCCATTTCTACCAAAGTATAATAACTGGGATAACAGAAATCTAGTCAGTTAGAGTGTTAAAGACAAGCATAGGAGGTAACTGATTGGGAAAGGCTGTTGTTTCCTTTCTTTGACCATCTCATCTCATCTTGTTCTTGGTTAGTGTACTGATTGCTCACTGCCTGATTTATAGGGTGGAATGGTAGCTTGCTTATACAGAGATGAAATAATCATAAGAACACTCTCTGCTGAATTATAGTATAAATAGTTACAAATTTAAAAGTAATATCCAAACAGGTAATTTAATCACAAGTGTGTGGAGACTCTGTCTCAAACTTTTATGTATTCCTTGACTATGGGTTAGAACACCTTTTCCTCTAACAGGCCCTTGAGGATATCATGGGGTCATTGTTTTGCATTTTGCTTTTACAGCAAGATTCCTTATGCTCACTTTTTGTGAATTGAACTCTGACACACAGTAATTTTTTTCTTTGTGTTTGGAATTGAGGGCAGGGGAATAGATTGGAATGCATTTACATCCAATCAATATTTATTGCTTACACAATAAGCAATAAGGTAAAATCTGGTTGCAATTTAAGCTATAAGATGCTAGAATCTTCCTAAATTATGGTATATATGTAACTGGAGGAAAAATGAGTAAAGGTACAGCCCAAAGGTACAAACTTAGTGTTTCTTTTATAGAAATCAAATGGGAGCTCTTAGAAACCACTTGGGGTACTATTGCCTTTTCACTCTTCAATTTCTACATCCTCTATACCCACATATAACCACAGCTTTCTAGGCAATATGTAGCACATACATCATTCCACGTAGTACAAAACTTCAGAAAAGAAAAAAATATATATATAAATTACATAATTATTATATATATTATAAAAATAATTATATATATAATATATTATAATACATATTATATATATAATTGCATATATATATATAGCTGCAAGAGAGTAAATTTTGTACACTCCTGCAGCTGAAAAGCATTTTATCATTGAATTAGTTGATTTGAGCACTGGAAATTCAAATCACATACGCTCTCCTTATTTGCATGCCAGAAGGCAGAGCCCACCCAGAGCCTTCCTGCTCACAGTTGCTTTAGAGAACTACTTTTCTGCTTCTCAGTGCAGAGGTGGGGCCGTCTGCAGTGCTTGAGGTTTTCTGGTAGGCACATTCGTTACTCTGCTGCAGCATTTTTAATTAACTGAGAGCTAGCTAAAGGAATTTTCAGGTATTGAAGCTAGATAGTAGGAAAAACAGAATCAAAGAAAATGATGAAAATGAACATTATTATTATTATTAATTGACTCATATTCTGCAACAATACCTTGGATGCAGACCCAATATTTTGAACCAGCCACCAAGGAGCACAAGATCAATTGCACAAGAATGAAAACATTTTGCTGTATTATGAAAGAGAACAAATCATCACAATTATGCAAAGTAGACCAAGCATTGTGTTGTAGGACTTTATCCATAAAGTATAAGTGTTTGATAATTTCATAAAGGTAAAATATGTTCCTTAAAGTAGAGTGCCCTGGAAAGTGTAATGTACCACACAGTTCACTTTTTTTATATATAAATTTATTTATTTATTATTTAGTTATTTTTATTTTTGGCTGTGTTTGGTCTTCGTTGCTACGTGTGTGTTTTCTCTAGTTGCGGCGAGCAGGGGCTACTTTTCATTGCAGTGTACAGGCTTCTCATTGCAGTGGCTTTTCCTGTTGTGGAGCACGGGCTCTAGGCACATGGGATTCAGTAGTTGTGGCACGTGGGCTCAGTAGCTGTGGCTCATGGGCTTATTGGCTCCATGGCATGTGGGATCTTCCTGGACCAGGGCTCCTGCATTGGCAGGCAGATTCTTAACCACTGCACCACCAGGGAAGTCCACACAATTTACTTTTGATTTTGCTGGAGATGCTTCTAAATAGCTCAATTAAAACAATTGTTTCCACTTGTGATTTAAACTCACATAAGTACAAATCTGTGAATATAATGGCATAATCCAAACCTACATCCATACCTATGTAACTTAGAAGGAATTTCATAATTCTCTTTCTTACTGCATTTTCCAATTCCCTGTGCTATGATCCTCTTTCACAGTAGTATTCTCTCCATGGTCCCACTCCTCCAGGTCTTACTCTCACCGATCCTCTGTGATTTTTGCTGCAGTCTTATAAAGAAAAGGTCTATTATTTAGATTTTCTTTAAGCACTAACATAAGTTAATAAAACGTGAGTGTTGATGGAATTCTAATGAATAAAGATGTAGTTCTTATTCTGTATTAATAATCATAATGTTTAAATGCCATAAGTACTATTCATCACAACCATCATTTTTTTCAGACCTTCACAATGAGTAAACTTGAAAAAAATCTCCCTGCCTGGTCTGATATAACCTCTGAGGCAACCAAGTTTCATTTTTCTTTTGATTCTTAAAAAAAAAAAAATGGAGTTACTGCTATCAGATTTAATATGTGTAAATAACCCCCACTGTTAGTAAGAAAAGATTTCATAGAAAGGCAAGAATTTTTTAGTTCAACAATTTCAGTCAGTAGTCCTGGCCCATGTATATTCCTGGAATTGACCAGTATTTACTGAACATACTGAGTCAAGTGAATCACTACTTCTTCATGGATTTTTTTCTTGAACCTTAACTTCAACACTGGGTTTCACTCCTATAAAAGAATTTTTGGTATTCCTTTTTGCATTTACTACTGCTCTCTAACACTTAGCATCACCTTTATCACTAAACCTACTTCTTTTTATGACTACCTTTGATCCCATTTCTGTCACTACTGGGGTAAATCTACTGGCAACAAACATTTAAAATCTTGTTGATTTTCCCATCTTTTTCTGTCAACTACATGACATTGATGCAATTTTTGCTTTATAATATTGCTTGAATGTGTATGTTCTTGCCTGTTATCACTGCCTCCACCTTCGGGCAAGAAACTTATGTCTCACAAATGGGAAATTACAATAGATTTCTAAGTATACTTCTGTCTTCAGTGGTTTGTGGTTGTATAATAGCCAATGCATTTTTATTTCTAGGATTTTTAATATTTTTTAATACTGTAGCTTACCCCGTGCTCTCAGTATGGACTACTGCATGGTTTTCTTTCTCCTACCTCCAGGAATAATGTCACAACAGGACCAAAGAAGAATGAAGATAATATTTTTTCAAATAGAATTTTAAATTAATGGCAGAGGCAGTAGAATTGTAAAAGCTCTTGATTTGTCAGTTCCACAAGAAAGACTAGCCCGTCCCTCAAAATAATTATGAAGAGAAGATGGCGGAAGAGTAAGATGCAGAGAAAACCTTCCTCCCCACAGATACATCAGAAATACATCTACAGCTGGAACTGCTTCTATAGAACACCTACTGAATGCTGACAGAAGACCTCAGACCTCCCAAAAGGCAAGAAACTCCCCAGGTACCTGGGTAGGGCAAAAGAAAAAACAAAGACAAAAGAATAGGGACGGGACCTGCACCAGTGGAAGGGAGCCATGAAGGAGGGAAAGTTTCCACACACTAGGAAGCCTCTTCGCAGGTGGAAATTGTGGATGGCAGAGGGGGAAGCTTCAGAGTCACGGAGGAGAGCACAGCAACAGGGGTGCGGAGGGCAAAGTGGAGAGATTTCCACACAGAGGATCGGTGCTGACCAACACTCACCAGCCCGAGAGGCTTGTCTGCTCACCCACCGCGGTGGGGGGGGGCTGGGAGCTGAGGCTAAGGCTTTGGTCAGATCGCAGGGAGAGGACTGGGGTTGGCGGTGTGAACACAGCCTGAAGGGGGCTAGTGTGCCACGGCAAGGCGGGAGGGAGTCCGGGAAAAAGTCTGGACCTGCCGAAGAGGCAAGAGATTTTTTCTTCACTCTTTGCTCTCTAGTGGGCCAGGAGAGGGGATTAAGAGCACTGCTTAAAGGAGCTGCAGAGACAGGAGCCAGCTGCAGCTATCAGCACGGACCCCAGAGTCAGCATGAGACGCTAAGATGCTGCTGCCACCACAAAGAACCTGTGTGCAAGCACAGGTCACTATCCACACCTCCACCCCGGGAGCCTGTGCAGCCTGCCACTGCCAAGGTCCCGTGATCCAGGGACAACTTCCCCGGGAGGACCCATGGTGCGCATCAGGCTGGTGCAAATTCACGCCGGCCTCTGCCACTGCAGACTCACCCTGCATCCGTACCCCTCCCTCACCCCAGCCTGAGTGAGCCAGAGCCTCCAAATCAGCTGCTCTCTTACCCCGTCCTATATGAACAAAGAACAGACGCCCTCAGAAGACCTACATGAAGAGGTGGGGCCAAATCCAAAGCTGAACCCCGGGAACTGTGGGAACAAAGAAGAGAAAGGAAAATCTCTCCCAGCAGCCTCAGGATAAGCGGATTAAAGCTCCACAATCAAATTGATGTACCCCGAATCTGTGGAATACCTGAATAGACAATGAATCATCGCAAATTGAGGAGGTGGACTTTGGGAGCAAGATATATTATTTTTTCCCCTTTTCCTCTTTTTGTGACTGTGTATATGTATGCTTCTGTGTGAGATTTTGTCTGTATAACTTTGCTTTCACCACTTGTCCTAGGATTCTGTCCATCCATTATTTTTCTTTTTAATTTAAAAAATTTTTTCATAATAATTATTTTCTAATTTTTATAACTTTATTTTATATAACTTTATTTGATTTTATCCTCTTTTTTCCTTTCTTTCTACTTTTTCTCCATTTTACTCTGAGCTGTGTGGATGAAAGGCTCTTTGTGCTACAGCCAGGCGTCAGGGCTGTGCCACTGAGGTGGGAGAGCCAACTTCAGGACACTGGTCCACAAGAGACCTCGAGTTCCACATAACATCAAATGGCAAAAATCTCCCAGATATCTCCATCTCAACACCAACACCCAGCTTCTCTCAACAACCAGCAAGTTACAGTGCTGGACACCTTATGACAAACAACTAGCAAGACAGAAACAGACCCTCCATTAGCAGAGTGGCTGGCTAAAATCATAATAAGGCTACAGACACCCCAAAACACACCACAAGACATGGACCTGGCCACCAGAAAGACAAGATCCAGCCTCATCCACCACAACACAGGCACTAGTCGCCTCCACCAGGAAGCCTACACAACCCACTGAAACAACATTAGCCATTAGGGACAGACATCAAAAACAACGGGAACTACAAACCAGCAGCCTGTGAAAAGGAGACCACAAACACAGTAAGATAAGCAAAATGAGAAGACAGAAAAACACACAGCAGTTGAAGGAGCAAGGTAAAAACCCACCAGACCTAAAAAATGAAGAGGAAATAGGCAGTCTACCTGAAAAATAATTCAGAATAATGATAGTAAAGAAGATCCAAAGTCTTGCAAATAGAACAGAGAAAATGAAAGAGACATTTAACAAGGATGTAGAAGAACTAAAGAGGAAACAAGCAGTGATGACAACACAATAAATGAAACTAAAAATACTCTGGAAGGGATCAATAGCAGAATAACTGAGGCAAAACAACAGATAAGTGACCTGAAAGATAAAATAGTGGAAATAACTACTGCAGAGCAGAATAAAGAAAAAAGAATGCAAAGAATTGAGGACAGTCTCAGAGACATCTGGGACAGCATTAAATGCAGCTACATTCGAATTATAGGAGTCCCAGAAGAAGAAGAGAAAAAGAAAGGGACTGAGAAAGTATTTGAAGAGATTATAGTTGAAAACTTCCCTAATATGGGAAAGGAGATAATTAATCATATCCAGGAAGCACAGAGAGTCTCATACAGGATAAATCCAAGGAGAAACATGCCAAGACACATATTAATCAAACTATCAAAAATTAAACACAAAATATTAAAAGCAGCAAGGGAAAAACAACTAATAACACACAAGGGAATCCCCATAAGGTTAACAGCTGATCTTTCAGAGAAACTCTGCAAGCCAGAAGGGACTGACAGGACATATTTAAAGTGATGAAGGAGAAAAACCTACAACCAAGATTACTCTACCCAGCAAGGATCTCATTCAGATTTGATGGAGAAATTAAAACCTTTACAGACAAGCAAAAGCTGAGAGAGTTCAGCACCACCGAACCAGCTTTACAACAAATGCTAAAGGAACTTCTCTAGGCAAGAAACACAAGAGAAGGAAAAGACTTACAATAACAAACACAAAACAATTAAGAAAATGGGAATAGGAACATACATATCAATAATTACCTTAAATGTAAATGGTTTAATGCTCCCACCAAAGACACAGAATGGCTGAATTGATACAAAAACAAGACCTGTATATATGCTGTCTACAAGAGACCCACTTCAGACCTAGGGACACATACAGACTGAAAGTGAGGCATGGAAAAAGGTATTCCATGCAAATGGAAATCCAAAGAAAGCTGGAGTAGCAACTGTCATATCAGACAAAATAGACTTTAAAATAAAGACTATTACAAGAGACAAAGAAGGACATTACATAATGATCAAGGGATCAATCCAAGAAGAAGATATAACAATTGTAAACATTTATGCACCCAACATATGAGCACCTCAATACATAAGGCAAATACTAACAGCCATTAAAGGGGAAATCGACAGAAACACAATCATAGTAGGGGACTTTAACACCCCACATTCACCAATGGACAGGTCATCCAAAATGAAAATAAATAAGGAAACACAAGCTTTAAATGATACATTAAACAAGGTGGACTTAACTGATATTTATAGGACATCCCATCCATAAACAACAGAATACACATTTTTCTCAAGTGTTCATAGAACATTCTGTGGGATAGATCATATCTTGGGTCAAAAATCAAGCCTTGGTAAATTTAAGAAAATTGAAATCGTACCAAATATCTTTTCCGATCACAACACTCTGAGACTAGATATCAATTACAGGAAAAGATCTGTAAAAATTACAAACACATGGAGGCTAAACAATACACTACTTAATAAACAAGAGATCACTGAAGAAATCAAAGGGGAAATAAAAAAATATCTAGAAACAAATGACGATGAGAACACGATGACCCAACACCTATGGGATGCAGCAAAAGCAGTTCTAAGAGGGAAGTTTATAGCAATAAAATCCTACCTTAAAAAACAGGAAACATCTCAAATAATCAACCTAACCTTGCACCTAAAGCAATTAGAGAAAGAAGAACAGAAAAAGCCCAAAGTTAGCAGAAGGAAAGAAATCATAAAGATCAGATCAGAAATAAATGAAAAAGAAGTGAATGAAACGATAGCAAAGATCAATAAAACTAAAAGCTGGTTCTTTGAGAAGATAAACAACACACCAAGAAAAAAAGGGAGAAGACTCAAATCAATAGAATTAGAAATGAAAAAGGAGAAGTAACAACTTAAATGGCAGACATACAGAGGATCATGAGAGATTGCTACAACAACTCTTTGCCAATAAAATAGACAAGGTGGAAGAAGTGGACAAATTCTTAGAAATGCACAACCTGCCGAGACTGAACCAGGAAGAAATAGAAAATATGAACAGACCATCACAAGCACTGAAATTGAAACTGTGATTAAATATATTCCAACAAACAAAAGCCCAGGACCAGATGGTTTCACAGGCGAATTCTATCAAACATTTAGAGAAGAGCTAACACCTATCCTTCTCAAACTCTTCCAAAATATAGCAGAGGGAGGAACACTCCCAAACTCATTCTACGAGGTGACAATCACCCTGATACCAAAACCAGACAAAGATGTCACAAAGAAAAAATCTACAGGCTAATATCACTGATGAACATAGATGCAAATATCCTCCACAAAATACTAGCAAACAGAATCCAACAGCACATTAAACAGATCATACACCATGATCAAGTGGGGTTTATTCCAGGAATGCAAGGATTCTTCAATATACGCAAATCAATCAACGTGATACACCATGTTAACAAATCGAAGGGGAAAAACCGTATGATCATCTCAATAGATGCAGAGAAAGTTTTTGACAAAATTCAACACCCATTTATGATAAAAACCCTCCAGAAAGTAGGCATAGAGGGCGCTTTCCTCAACATAATAAAGGCCATATATGGCAAACCCACAGCCAATATCATACTCAATGGTGCAAAACTGAAACCATTTCCACTAAGATCAGGAATAAGGCAAGGTTGCCCACTCTCACCACTCTTATCCAACATAGTATTGGAAGTTTTAGCCGCAGCAATCAGAGAAGAAAAAGAATTAAAAGGAATCCAAATTGGAAAAGAAGAAGTAAGCTGTCACTGTTTGCAGATGACATGGTACTACACATAGAGAATCCTAAAAATGCTATCAGAAAACTACTACAGCTAATCAATAAATTGGGTAAAGTAGCAGGATACAAAATTAATGCACAGAAATCTCTGACATTCTTATATACTAATTATGAAAAATCTGAAAGTGAAATTAAGAAAACACTCCCATTTACCATTGCAACAAAAAGAATAAAATATCTAGGAATAAACCTACCTAAGGAGACAAAAGACCTGTATGAAGAAAATTATTAGACACTGATTAAAGATGATACAAATAAATGGAGAGATATACCATGTTCTTGGATTGGAAAAATCTATATTGTGAAAATGACTCTGCTACCCAAAGCAATCTACGGTTTCAATGCAATGCCTATCAAACTACCACTGGTATTTTTCACAGAACTAGAACAAAAAATTTCACAATTTGTATGGAAACACAAAAGAACCCGAATACAGAAAGCAATCTTGAGAAGGAAAACCGGAGCTGCAGGAATCAGGCTCCCTAAGCCTGATTCAGACTATACTACAAAGCCACAGTAATCAAGACAGTATGGTACTGGCACAAAAACAGAAATATATATCAATGGAACAGGATAAAAAGCCCAGAGATAAACCCACGCACATAAGGTCACCTTATCTTTGATAAAGGAGGCAAGAATATACAGTGGAGAAAAGGCAACCTATTCAATAAGTGGTGCTGGGAAAGCTGGACAGGTACATGTAAAAGTACGAAATTAGAACACTCCCTAACACCATACACAAAAATAAACTGAAAACGGATTAAAGGGCTTCCCTGGTGGCTCAGTGGTTGACAGTTCTCCTGCCAATGCTGGGGACATGGGGTCGTGCCCTGGTCCGGGAAGATCCCACATGACGCAGAGCGTCTAGGCCTGTGAGCCATGGTCACTGGAGCCTGTGCTCCACAGTGGGAGAGGCCACAACAGCGAGAGGCCCACGTACTGCAAAACAAAATCAAAAACAAACAAACAAAAAACGGATTAAAGACCTAAATGTAAGGCCAGACACTATCAATCTCTTAGAGGAAAACATAGGCAGAGCACCCCATGACATAAATCATACCAAGATCCTTCTTGACCCACCTCCTAGAGAAATGGAAATAAAAAGAAAAATAAACAAATGGAACTAATGAAACGTAAAAGCTTTTGCACAGCAAAGGAAACCATAAACAAGACCAAAACACAACCCTCAGAAAGGGAGAAAATATTTGCAAATGAAGCAAGTGACAAAGGAGTAATCTCCAAAATTTACAAGCAGCTGATGCAGCTCAATAACCAAAAAGCAAACAACCCAATCCAAAAATGGTCAGAAGACCTAAATAGACTTTTCTCCAAAGAAGATATACAGATTGCCAAGAAACACATGAAAGCATGCTCAACATCATTAATCGTTAGAGAAATGCAAATCAAAACTACAGTGAGATATCATCTCACACCGGTCAGAATGGCCATCACCTAGAAATCTAGAAACAATAAACGCTGGTTAGGATATGGAGAAAAGAGAACTGTCTTGCACTGTTTGTGGGAATGTAAATTGATCCATCCACTATGGAGAACAGTATGGAGGTTCCTTAAAAATCTAAAAATAGAATTACCATACGACCCAACAATCCAACTACGGGCATATACCCTGAGAAAACCATAATTCAAAAAGAGTCATGTACCAAAATGTTCATTGCAGCTCTATTTACAATAGCCAGGACATGGAAGCAACCTAAGTGTCCATCAACAGATGAATGGATAAAAAAGATGTGGCACATATATACAATGGAATATTACTCAGCCATAAAAAGAAACGAAATTGAGTTATTTGTAGTGAGGTGGATGGACCTAGAGTCTA
>NW_021703765.1:29399553-29480850 GCF_005190385.1 Monodon monoceros
CTCAGCCATAAAAAGAAACGAAATTGAGTTATTTGTAGTGAGGTGGATGGACCTAGAGTCTGTCATACAGAGTGAAGTAAGGCAGAAAGAGAGAAACAAATACTGTATGCTAACACATATATTTGGAATCTAAGAAAAAAAAAAGGTCATGAAGAACCTAGGGGTAAGACAGGAATAAAGACACTGACCTACTAGAGAATGGACTTGAGGATATGGGGAGGGGAAGGGGTAAGCTGTGACGGAGTGGGAGAATGGCGTGGACATATATACACTATGAAACGTAAAATAGATAGCTAGTGGGAAGCAGCCGCATAGCACAGGGAGATCAGCTATGTGGTTTGTGACCACCTAGAGGGGTGGGATATGGAGGGTGGGAGGGAGGGAGACGCAAGAGGGAGGAGATATGGGAACATGTGTATATGTATGACTGATTCACTTTGTTATAATGCAGAAACTAACACACCATTGTAACGCAATTATACTCCAATAAAGATGTTAGAAAAAATTATGATTCTATGACATGGGAGAAGCGATTGTTGAAGAAGAGAGGATGAATGTTTGATAAAGGTTAGTGAAGCTTGTAATGGTAGGTCCTGACTTGCACAGGAGTGTATGGTGTAAGGATGGAATCAAATTTTATTTTTTATTTATTAAATGTATAATATTATTTAAGCTTTACTTACTATAAGATCCATACTTTTTCCAATGATCTCCAATACCAGTTCAGCCAGCTTATCAATGAAGTTTCTCTACATGTATGGGTCTTTTTGACTTTTATTCCATAGCTGTAGTCTAAATGCTAATCTCATGCTCTACAAACACTTTATCTTATTTGATAAGAAAAGTCATACTATTTGGCTGATTTTCTCAATGATTCTTTGTTATTTGCTCCTTATAAATTTCAGAATCTGTTTGTTAGATTTTATGAAAACAAACACACACAAGAACCAACTTAGGTGAACTGATAGAACATTAAATCCACAGATTCATAAATTTTTGGTAGCATCTTATACCTCTCTATTTATTTAAATCTGCTTTACATTTTTTAATAAAGTGTTATAATTTTGTCCATTTCAGTTTTGTATCTTTTGTTAGATTTATTTGTGGAAATTTATATAACTTATACATTATTAAATGAGAGTTTTAAAATTACATTTCCTAACTATTTGTTGCTAGTGCATATGCAATTGCTATGTATCTATATATTTTTTATTGCAATTCTGTTGAACACTCCTATTTGTTATCTTATTTGACCTGTAGATTCTAATTTTATCTGTTATGATTGCTCACAAATATTCCAGTCTCTTCAATCTGGGAACACAATAGGATTGCACTCTTGTACCCATTTGAAGTTAGGCATATTCCTGACTTGCCTTGGCCAATGAAATAAATAAAATGTGAGTGGAAATCACACGTCATTTCTGGGTGGAAAAATGCAATTGCTGGGGATCAATTTCAATTTTCATTTCCACTCCCACTGCAAGTGTTATTGTGAAAATCATGTATGAAAGCTTTCATCTTAATTGGGTAACCATCAACTGGGTATCCTGATGAAATGTCAAGAGCACTTCTCTGCTCAGTCTTGTTAGACATGAAGTGTGAATAAAATATGTTTTTGATTTTTAAGCTTCTGAAATTTTGTAGTTCTTTGTTATCAGAAAATAATCCAGCCCATTTTAATTAATACAATCCTACTGAAGTTTTACATATAAATGTCTCAAGAACAGTAACAACTTAATTGTCTTTCTGTTAAATAATCATATTTCTATAGGTTCTTCTTGCCATAGAGCACTAGCCAGGACCACTAGTATATTATTGAATAAATCAGAGTACAGTGTACACTCTGGTCTTGTTCCTAATTATGAGGAAAATACCATTTAGTATGAAGTTTGCTTGGCAATTTTGTAGATACTTTTTATCATATTAAAAAAAAATTCTCTTCCATTCCTGGTTTGCTAAAAAGGAGTTTAGCTTTTTAAAAAAAATCATCAGTGGTTGTTGAATTTTATCTGATAATTTTTCTACATCTATTGACTTACAGATACAGCTTTTCTCTTTTAATCCTTTAATGTGGTTAATTATATTACTTGATTTTTCTAATGTTAAACCAAATTTACATTTCTGGGTTTTATTCAACTTTACCATTATTTAAAATATATTGCTAAATTCAATTCATTAACCTTTTGTTTAAATTTTTGTCATTTATTTTCTTGATCAAGATTGGTCTTATAATTTTCCTTTCTAATATTTTCCTTGAGAGGTTTAGTTATAGAGATTATAAAATGAGTTGGAAAATATTCCTTATTTATCTAGACCCTGCAGAATTACATTAAGATTGAATGTATTTTTTCTATGTGTATATAATTCATAAATGAATAAATATTCACATAGTGAGGACTGTGCTATACTTTTCTAATGATGAAGGGATGTTGAAACTGTTTGGTGGCTAGTGGTATATATAAAATGTATGATTCCCTAGTTTGGCATTTGAAGTTCTCTACAGTCTAGCTCTAGTCTCTTTTTTAAAATCTTAAGTCTAAGGGAAAATATTATTCTTGATTTCCATTAGCTATTCATTTTCTTTGTATAAATGTATAGAGTTGATATTTTAAGTACATAAGAGAACTTGTGTGGTCTTTCGTAAAATCTTATCCCTTTCCAGATAGTTCTCTAAGGTCATGTAAATAAGGATTCACCCTTTAAATTTTAATTCCTTTTTAAGGTTGGTTCTTGTTCTACTACTGAAACTCCTACAACAGGAGGATGTTTCACCACTCTGCGATTACAATGCACCATATCAAACTTATCCTCTCTCATAATATATGACCTCCTCAGAAGACTAATAAAATTCATTACAGTCCATTGTTTATAAGGGTAAGAAAATAGAAATTATATTATAGACACACAATAAATACTTGTGGATTGGATACACTATTGAATGAATGACTATGTATTCTATATCTTCCATTAAATTGTAAGATTCCTGAAGACAGATTCAATACAGAGGTGTTCCATACACGTATATTAAACTGAGGAATGCATGGAATAAACCAGTGCTAGAACTGACCCAGCTATTTTTCCCCCATTCTATTTTGCTATCCTGTATGTGAAGAATATAAATTCACAAAAAATACATATTTGAAACACCTCACATTTTTTTTTTCCTGAAATGGAACTGAATGTGCAGAAGGAGTTAACAGGAGAAGGGATTCCCTAAGGAGGTTTTCTCTAAAAACAGCCTTTTTTAAAAGATTGCCTCAGGGATTATTACACTAAATGCTCATAGTAAAATGCAGAGTGATGTGGCTTCCGTGTGCTCCTCATGCAATCAAAAGGACTATGATATTCATGTGTGTGTGCTTGTTTGTGTGTGTGTATGTGAGTGTGTGTGGAACAAGGTAGAATTATAAATAAATATTTACATAATACAATCAAAAGAGACATGTTGTTCCACAGTTAGGGATCATGATACATGCACAAGACCAAATGTGTGGTATTTTCTTTAATTAAATATTTATAAATTAACAACACAATCAGATATTCTCCAATTAAAAGCTAAGGTTTTAAATCATTAGAGATGACAATGTGCTCTTTGTTCTTTTTTAATCTGTGAATTTAAAGTGTCTATTAGTTATCAAAATGAAAATTTAGACACTACCCTAAAATTGAGTCGTCCATGTCTTTTAGAAGACACAGATGCAGAGAAATTTCATGTGTCTTGTTGTGATCCCAGTTATCATTATGATGTGAGTCTAATCATGTGGAGATTCTCTAGGGCCAAAAGAACAGCAAGGTCCAGTGAGGAGAACCCTTGGGAGATTTGAAAGAAAACATGATGCAGAAGTACTTGGGCCTCATTTATATTTCAAGCTGCTGAATTTGAACTTTATTTAAGAAATAATAGTACTGGCAGAAATAATATCAGTTTATACTATTAATTATATGATTTTCAGTATAGTACCTGGTTATGAGATGCAGTGTTGGGTAGTAGATAAGAATATGGACTTTGTAATTATATTGTGTGGGTACATACCCACTTCTACTACCTATAAACTGCATGAACTTTAGCAAGCTTTACAATTCTTATCTTCCTCACCTCTAAACAAAGACAATAATAGTAAGTATCTCTTTGGGTGGTTTGGGGAATTAATGGATTAATAAATGTAAAGCACTTATGACAATGCCAGGTATATTGAAACAGTTTATAATTATTATTATTATTGAGGCATAATATTAAAATAGAGTTAAAAGTGAGCTCCATACCTGGGGGCAGAGAGGTATGTGGAAAAGCAAAATTTCACCTTAAAGAAAATGACTTTGAATAACTATCAGATATGTTCATTGTATTTAATCTTTGCCACTTTTCTTCTAGTCAAGTTGTGACCAAACATAAATCTTGTTAAATAAAAATTTTGGAAAGAAATGTGACTGGTATATAAAATCTAGAATTTAGATGACTGAGATTTAGAATGGACAAGAAAATGTGACCTTACAGTAGCAACTTCTCCTGAGAAATTCTTTATATTTCCTCCTATCAAATAAGTGCAGGAATTATAATATATACTAAGAGGAGAATGACATTTAAGGAAGAAGGTTTGGGAAATTAACATGATTAAATCTTTGTGAAAGGCTCTTTCTTTCTCCCTATCTCTGTCAGCTTTTGTCTTTATTATTGTTCAACTCCCTTACAATGGCAGGCAACATGGTTTTTCAAATAGGCCCCAGTTTCTGTTAAACTTGTGTTACACAGGACTGTGTAGTATAAGCAACCAACTGCTTATTAGACAGTTTTATTTCAATATTCCACAGGCGATTCAAACTCCTCAAAGGAGCCTTTCATCTGACCCCATTAAATCAGATACTCAATTTTTGCCTCTTTTTTTTAGTGAAGGACACCATTGTTCACCCAGTGACTCAAGTCTATATAAAGCTCTGGTTCATTCTAGCACACTTCTCTTCCATATTTTCCCCATGAAGTTTCCTGCATTCTGGGAATTTTGTACCTTTTAGAGCTTTTTATCCACTCCTTTCTATTAATTAACCAGTCACTCCCTTTTGAATTAAGCTTTCATATTTTGTTAATCTCTTGGCTGCACAATTTCATACTTGTTTATCCTCCAGGCTCACCTCCCTCTGCTTTGCCCCTCTAATTCTTTATGTCATTTCCTTGCATAAAATATAATAATGGCTTCCCATGGATAAAATTAAATTCTTTGGAATTGAACATGTTTGGAATAAGCAGGATTTGGTCCTTGGCTACTTATTGAGCTTTCCATATCACAATTCCCTAAATATGAAACTCCTAATATGCCATGCTGGCTTGAATTTTAGAATGATCTGTTATAACTGATCATGTATACATATTTGATTACTTGAAATCTCTAAATCTATGGTCAGCAAACTACAGCCTGTGCTTTTGTAAGTAAAATTTTATTGGAATAGAGCCATACTTCTTCTTTTACATATAATCTATGGATGACTTCACACTATAAGGCAAAGTTGAATAACTGTGATAGACACTAGCTGATCCCTCAAACGTATAATACTTTCAGGCCATATATAGAAAAAACTTCCCTTACTCAGGTCTAAATTTTTGTCCTAAATAATAAGGAAACTTGATTCAAAGCAGGATTTTAGAAGTCAAGGGTTATTAAGAGGTGTTCTTTTTTTTTGTTGTTTTGTTTTTACTTCATCAACTTCATATAAGTGAATAAGTTTTATTTAAAAAACACTTGGTTAGCATTTATTATAGGCAGAGCTTATATCTATTGTGTGTTCTTTATCCACAAGAACTAAGATGCTATGTCATCTTCCAAAATTCCATTTTGACCACATTATTCTCTGCTTTGAAAATTCCCATCACTGATGGGCCAGAAATCTGAAAGTCAAACACTTCCCAGCTGGTGGCAGCTATGAGAAAAGACTTCACAGATCTCCAAACACAGGGACCATAATTTACTGAGAGCCTAAACTGCTGAGCTATATCTATGGCTGATTTTGCACCGAGGCCATGGTTCCCATGGGCTCTTCTAGCCAGTGACTGAGTTCAGCATCTATTCTAAGGCAGACTTTTTCCTACAATATGTATGTTCCTCAGATGCTTGCTTTGGCTTGAGGATTCCTTGAAGGGATTGTCAAACATTCTTTAGATTGCATGGTGGTCTAGGATGCTTATACCCAAACTTCCTTCCTTCTTTCCTTCACTCACAGTCAGACTTGCATCAAGATCTGACAGCTCTGCCAGGCTTGCATGGATTCCTCCTCATTTTTCTCTCACAGGCATTTCCTATTACATTCTAATATCACTATCTCTACCTGTCTAATCTCTACATCTCAAGACACATAGCAATCTTTCCATATATAACCTTAATTATCCTTTGCCATGTAATTAATATATTCCCCCAAACTTAAAATCTTTTGCACAGCAAAGGAAACCATAAACAAAATGAAAATGCAACCTAAGGAAAAGGAGAAAATATTTGCAAATAATGTGACCAAGAAGGGATTAATCTCCAAAATATACAAATAGCTCATACAGCTCAATATCAAAAAAACAAACAACACAATCAAAAAATGGGCAGAAGGTCTGAATAAACATTTCTCCAAAGAAGACATATGGATGGCCAACAGACACATGAAAAGATGTGCAAATCATTAATTATTAGAGAAATGCAATTAAAAACTATAATGAAGTATCACCTCACAGCAGTCAGAATAGCCATCATCAAAAATTCTACAAATGATAAATGCTGGAGAAAGTGTGGAGAAAAATAAACCCTGTTACACTATTGGTGGAAATGTAAATTGGTAGAGCCACTATGGTGAACAGTATGGAGGTTCCCTAAAAAACTAAAAATAGAGTTACCATATGATCCTGTAATCCCACTCCTGGGCATATATCTGGAGAAAACTGTAATTCAGAAAGACATATACACCCTACTGTTCATTACAGCACTATTTACAGTAGCCAAGACATGGAAACAACCTAAGTGTCCATTGACAGATGAATGTATAAAAAAGATGCAGTATACATATGAAATGGAATATTACTCAGCCATAAAAAAGAATGAAATAATGTCATTTGCAGCAATAAGGATGGACCTAGAGATTATCATACTAAGTGAAGTAAGTCAGACAGAGAAAGACAAATATCATATGATATCACTTATATGTGGAATATAAAAAAGAGATATTTATGAACTTATTTACAAAACAGAAAGAGACACACAGACATAGAAAACAAACTTATGGCTACCAAAGAAGAAAGGGGGGAAGGGATAAATTAGGAGTTTTGTATTAACATATACATGTTACTGTGTATAAATTAGATGACAAATAAGGACCTACTGTTAAAAACAACAACAAACAAATAAACAAAAACCACACATACTCCTAGATTCTGAATATTAGGACAGGGATGTCTTTGGTCGCCATTATTCTGCCTACCACAGTATACAAATATCAAAAGAAATAAACTACAGTGGTGTAACCTCATAGGAAAGAACCCTAGCAATAAAATATTAAATGGAAACAATTATCCTCAAAACATTATATATAACATGACATCCTTCTCATAAAGAAAGAAAAAAAAACCTTTAAAAATGTATATACTTAATAAACAATGAAGCATTATAGAAGTTGGAGTGTGGCACTCTAGTGGTATTGCAAGAAGAGGTGGATGGGGAATAGGGACTGGAATGAGGGAGGTGAAATTTTGGAACACCTGCAGTGATGCCTCAGGTATAGCTTACTTTTTCTTATTCAATCACATAATTTTTAACAGTATGGATTTTTAAAGCTGATCATTTTTTGTGATATGGAAAATTTTATACATCCCATAGGAAATTTAAATCAATATTGTTTCCCTTTAGGTTAAAAAGTACATATATTAAACTTTACATATGTAACTCTACATGTGAAAACAATTATAAGAAAATAAATGGAAAGGTAGATTAGTGAATTTGAAAGCACTGATTTGGGTTTTCAGAGTCAGGCCATACAACATCATCTTGCTGAGTGCTCCCATTGCACTTTGGTGGTTTTCTCAGTGATATTAATCTGATTTTGGCCTGAGTGAAGTTATAGATAAGATTATGATTGACTTTGGTTTTCAATTTAGTGTTTTTCCTTTGAACAATCATGCACAGGAGAGTATCTCTATACTGTGGTGTGAGAGGCAGGACTAAATGGGACCATGTGTTAACTCTGTCTTCACAACATCTGAAAATAGATTCATCTATGCTAATAAGTATTTCAGAAACTGAGCAGGAAATCATTCATATATATAAGAATCAAGATATTTTGTTCAGAATGGAGATATTAATTCAATTTACTGGTCACTTAAGAGGTCTGGACATCCCAAATTATTTTATAGCACCTTGTACACATATCACATATCATGCTTTTCAGTGTCTTCTCAGATCCATCATCTTATTAGGGCTACCCTGTGATCTTGTATGATGGTTGAAAAAGCATAATTAGTGCCATTCTACAGATGAGGATGCTGAGATATGACAAGATTAAATAACTCATATGAGTATAAACCTCATCATCTGATGATGATAGAGCTTATACTAGAATTCAAGTCTTCAAAATCCTAGCTATATTAATTAAATTAATGCTTGTTGCAACAAATACCAAAATTCATAATAGTTAACATATGATAGAAGTTCCTCACTTGGATAAAGTCCAAAGTAGGTGCTCCTAATTGGCAGGCAATTTTCTCCAAGTGTGAATTAGGGACACAGACTTTACCAGTAGCTTCCAAAGTCATTGTCTTTATCTGCATCAAGCAAGTGTAAGAGTAAATAATATGAAAGATTTATACAAGCCAGGCCCAGAAGTGGCATGCATCACTTCCACTCACATTACATTTGTAGAACTCAGTTTAATGCCAAGAAAAGTCTTGAAAATATCATCTAGTTGTGTCTCCAGATAGAAGAAACTGTTCACAAGTTTAGTGAACAGGTAGTCTATTTTTGCCATATGAGCCAAGCACTCTTTTCACTATTCCAAATTATGACACAGGTTAATTTATATCCATTTCCTCTGCCAAATTCATGAAACTCTGAAGACTGATAAGTTTATTCCCTGTTAGAATCTCTAATAGACCCAGTGAACATGTTCAATGCATGTTATCAATGTTTTTGTTGACACAGATCTAAAGGGGGTTCTCCAATAAGGAGACAGGGCTTTTATGTCAACCTTACCATGGTTAACATTGCAATGGCCACCTGAATACAGATATAGATAAGCATATCGTTTCTACTCACAACACTCTGACACCAAATGTGTGTGGTATTTTTTCACACTAATCAATTCTCCAACTCTCAATACAAACTGGGTGACCTATGATTCAACTCAATTCTGCCACTAACTACTAAGAGATGCATAGGATGAAGTATGGTGAAATGGATGTAGGCCTCCATGTCCTCTTCAGGTGGGTCACCTTCCTAGCACCTGGATGTGGTCACCACTCCAGAAGCTTTCCAAACTCTGTTGTTTAGGGTTTTTACAGAAGTTCCATTTCATAGTCATGATCAATTAAATCATTTGTCATTGGTAATGGAATTCATTGTCCTCCCTGGAAGTCTGGGTATAGGGCTGAAAGTTCCAACCCTCGAATCACATGGTTGGACTTTCTGGTGACCAGCCTCCATCCTGAAGTTATCTAGTAGTCCCTCAACCAAGAGTTATCATTAATTTACCAAGGCACTCATCACTCATTCCATGGATTTTAGGAGCTCTTTGTCAGAAACCAGAGGCAAAGATGAGATTTTTACAACAAAAGATGCTCTTATCATCCCTGTCACTCAGGAAATTTCAAAGGTTTTAGAAGCTTTTTTTGCCAGGAACCATAGACAAAGACTAAATATATATTTCAAATTATCAATATATCACAATATCACACACACACCAGTTTTATAGATGTTTTATAGATAACATTAATAAGTTAGTTAATGTAAGATGTCTGAAAATGGAAGAAGTTTCTTCATGATGCTGTGTTTAATAACATTGTCCATTTTATTAACCATATTTTATATGTCAGAACCTGAGTTCCCATACTGAGCAGTAAGGTGAGACAAGAGGAAAATGCAATGACATGTTATATCACACATGGATATGATCTTTTGAAAAAGTTTACCCCACTGCAATTATATCATTGATCTTGACTTTCTTAAGGTCTGCTTGAATAAATGAATATTCCATGAACTGCTACAGCTATAACTATCTGTAATTCAAGAATGATATATAAATAAAATAGTAAAGTGTTCTATGATGCTTTTAACCTTTTCATGGAAATTGGACTGTCAGTGGATTAGATAAAAAACCCATGTAATGTTTCTTGTAAAATCAGAGTCTGATCAAATTCCCTGCAACTGGCAGAAGTCACATATAGGAGTCTGCTCTCCAACCTTAGCTCCTGAGAGCAGAGCTTACACCAGCCCATGTACCCAACCCACTCATCATTCTGTACTGCCTCTAGGAGTATTCTGGGTATCTTCTCAGCAGCCTCTGCTTGTTCCTTTGTTCTTCTCTTTCTTAGACAGCCACCTCTGCAGAGGCTACCTAAGATCCTAAACCTGTCACAAAAGCAGCAGTAGACCACATACCACCATTTATTTTTGGGGGTAAATCATGCTGCTCAACTGAACAGAACCCAGGTCTGGTTAATGAGATGCTGCATTCTAATCAACTCTCTAGACTAATCAAGTATTTTTAGGAGCTTTTTAAATGATTAAACTTTTTCTTAAAATGAAAATTTTCATGGAAGTATACTATACAAAATAAATAAGAAGATATCTACCATGCAAAAAAGATAAAGTTGGGTTGTGTTGCCCAGACTTCCACTGCTTAGCTACTACCCTTGTAAATGGCTCCAAAAGATATCACCATATGCTCCCAAGGCATTGTGTTATGGGGTCTAAATCCACTGTATTAATCCAGAGACATGGGTTTGGGCCTTGATTTCCTCCCACTCTCTGGAAATTTATAGGCATTCTTTCTCCTGTCCCACACCGCTTTTCAGACTAGTGTTTTATACTGATCCCCAGTAACTTGGATGAGGCTTTTGGGCCTCCTTCATGCCCCTCTTACTATGAGAGTAGGCACCATTGTGAATGGACAAATTTCCCAGAACTATGATGCAACTTGAAACTTCCTGCTTCCACATTATTCCCTGCCTTAATAGACCATGAAGGTGATTGCTGTTATTTGCTTTCAATCAATCCAGCTTGGATTCTACCTAAGTACATATCAACTTCAAGTGTAGAGAAGTAGCCAGTATATGTGAAAACAGATATGTCCAAATTAGGCATAGTCAGACCTCAAACTGGGACCTCCCTCAATCCTTCATCCTCCACACTAGTTGAAATTTGGCCTGGATGTTATGTTCTTTACACCTGGACCACAAGTTCTTCTAGAAGTTCCTTAGGGTCCCTGTCCATGAGAGTGTTAAACATATTGTCACTGGATACTGAAATAGGTGTTTGCATGACAGAACCCTCTCTTAGCTGCACTCTGTTCAGTGAGATGCAATAGCAAGCCTGATTTTATCCAGTATGTCTATTGAAATGAGGACCTTATGTTGAACCATGAAACCCTGGTCTGAGGAGTCCTCAATGAGGCTACTTAATGGTGGAGGTGACTGCCCAGGACATTGGTCTGCCTTATGTCCAGCACAGCTACCCTGAGTACTGAAAGAAGTAAGATCTTCATACACATATAGCTCAATTCTTTCCATTTGCACTAGGAATTTCACAAGTTGGGTTAAACAACAAGGAGAACAATAAGGAAAGAGGAGAAGGCTCTGGTACCCTGGTGGCATATTCCAATATGGGGTTTAAGTAGATGTGTTAAAGGAATAAAAGGTATACAAATGCGATATAACAATGTTTGATCCCTTTAAGAGTGGACATGGTAGTTTCCTCTACCCTTATTTCAGATACCTTCTTTTTCTTTTTTTCTTGCGGTACGTGGGCCTCTTCACTGTTGTGGTCTCTCCCATTGTGGAGCACAGGCTCCGGACGTGCAGGCTCAGCGGCCATGGCTCACAGGCCCAGCCACTCTGCGGCATGTGGGATCTTCCCGGACCAGGGCACGAACCCGTGTCCCCTGCAGCGGCAGGCCGACTCTCAACCACTGCGCCACCAGGGAAGCCCTCAGATACCTTCTTAAATTGTATTATATTGAAGGAGGCTTTCTACCTAAGCCTTATATAAACATACATACAAACACATACACAACAGGCTCACACATGTGTGCACCTGTTCTTATACAAATAAAATATTAGTTAATATTTGGCATTTTCTATACTAATATGCTGAGCATTGATTTTCATTCTGAATGTTTGAACTTGAGGTTCAACCACTTTAACATCACTCATTATTATTCATGAGATGCATACAGGGTGAGGAGTTTTTACTGAAAATTTTCATTGAGGTCTGATTATAACAACCAAACTCATTTGACCACTCCATAGTCCTGAAAGTTTTATCTTAGCTTGAAGAATGATAGTTATTGATACTGTGGGGTTTAAAGGGACAAAAATTTTCATTGTTGAGGTGTAGAAAGAAAATCAATTTTTATATCTGGAGAAACACAATCAATGATGAATTACTTTAGAACCAAGATTGAAAGGGGGATAGTTATAGAACCATTTTTGCCACCAGATGGTGTTTGTCTGCTTCTGTGTACTAGTTGCAATCAATAAGTTAACACAGGTCTCTGTATGCACAGAGGCAGTGATTCTTAAACATTTTAGAATCATTATAACACATTTTATAGGTTCAGCTAAACATAGGACTCTGGCTGATTATGATTAAACATGATGATACTAAATTTCATATTGATCTTACAAATATCAGTGCATGCAGAGAAGCAGTGAGAAGAATGTTTGTAACTAGAAGAAGCATTTTAATTTTAAAAGATAATGGGGACAGTTTTTAGTGGAACATCAGGCAGAAGTTTGGATTCTCCCAGTTGACTTTCATCATGTAGGAAATGGATTCTCTTTTTCCTTTCAGACTATTAGACATTAATTATAGACTATGTCTAATTTTCTGAAGTACATAGCCAGCAAAATTGTATTCAAGTATCTTGAAAATAAAAAGAAGAAAAAATTTATTTTCTCAATATTTTCTTAGAACTGTAAACCTAGTAACTAATAAAACTTAAAATTGTTTCTACTTCCTTGAATGTTTACCATTCAATAAAAGAGACAGATGAACTGTACTGAATTCATCAAATACAAAAACTATAAATGTTATTTTTGAAAAGGACATACATTGGATTGAAAAAGAAGGACTGTGGTTCAGACTGGATACTACCATGCTATGTGACTTTGTACCCAAACTCTTAACTAGACTGAGTATTTGTATCCTCACCAAGATTTCAAAGAAGAGGGTATAAAGTTTTCTGAAGTTTCTTATAGCTCTAAAAATTATATGATACTATTATCTTATTAAATTCCACAGCTGTTTGAGAGGAAGCTGCATTAGTACAAATGGGAAATGAGATTGCTCATGGAAGCCAAAGCTGCATTTGATGATTCACTCATTTCCAGTCATTTCATCTGCAGATCCACTGACTGATGTAGATACTTTATATATTCTCAAAGCCATCAGATGGTGCGACATATATAAAGACCTCTCTCTCAATTATGAGTTATATGTTCAACTGAGCTTGAGGAGACAATAAATAATGAAAACATTTGTACTATGTGAGGAAGGGCACTTTTCTTTATAAAAATAGATAAATGAAGTATTCTTATTGTCAAATTGTTAACTTCTCTGAAAAATATTGTGCACTGGTGTTATTAAGTTGATTAGAAATCATTGGGAAATTATAGTGTATGAGATGCATAAAGAATATATAATCCTTTCTTAGAGCCTCAGATAACTTCATAGAGCTTTTGTCTTCAAGAAGTTTCAAAAACTTTAAGAAGATTTTAAATGTCACAATTGATTCATTCTCCTTTCTTCTCAGTTTGATTTGCTACCAGAGTTGCCTGTGCCAGGTTAGAGAGGTGACCAACAAAGTACATGGTCTCAACAAGGTCAAAGAATTAATAAAACTGTATTCACTGTAAATATAGCTCAATTTACTCAGTATTATCAGGTTTCTTTCAGTATGGCCTTAGGGACTTATCAATTCCATCAACTGTAGGACTCATTTTAGGGATATATTTACAAAAGTAGGTAAACAACAAAGGAGAAACCTCTACTACTCTTCATGCTGTGCTTTAATATCTTCATCTATAAAATAGATCTATTGATATTCCCATGAAAATATTAAATATGTCGAATAGTAAGACTTAACTATTGGAATTATATCAATTTCATATTGTAGTTTACTGTGAGCATTGCATTTTATTCTCATTCTGCTTTACTTTTTTTAAAGAGATATTTACACACCTTTATTCACAACAGAACTATTTAGCCCAGAATGGGAGTTTCCCAAGTGTCCATTGGTGGGTGAATTGATAAACAAAATGGGTTACATACATATGATGGACTATTTTCAGCCTTTGCAAGGAAGGAGGATTTCTTGCTACATGCTGCAACATGGATGAAACTTGACAAAATTAAGCTAAGAAAAACACGTCAGTCACAAAAAGACAAATTTCACTTATACGAAGTATCTAAAGTACTGAAATTCATAGAAAAGGAAAGTAAAATAGTGGTTATGAGGGGCTGGGAAGATGAGGTAAAGGAGAGTTCCTGTTTAAGGAAGTTGAGTTTCGGATTTGCAAGATCAAAAATGTTCTTATACTTAACACTTCCAAACTGTGAGCTTAAAAATGGTTAAGATGATAAATTTTATATGATGCGTACTTTAACACCATAACAAAGAAGAAAATTAGTATATGTAGATCGATAAAACAAATATTGCAAAATATTAACTGTTGAATATAGGTAGTAGGTAAATGGGATTTCATTGTATCATTCTTTCAATTTTTCTGTATTTTTGAAAATTTTAAAAATCAAAGGTTGAAAAGAAAAAAGGACATATTGTATGATTCTACTTATATGAAATTTTTGGACTAGAAACATTTAAAGAGACAGAAAAAAGAATAGAGATTGTCAGGGACTGAGGCAGAGGGAGAGTTTGAGGTGACAAAAAATAGGTGGAAACAGAATGTGGTGATGACGGCACAACAATGTGAATGTAAACATGCCACAAAAATTTCACACTTTAAAAACATTATAATTGCAATTCCTGTGTTATACATTTTACCACAATTTTAAGAAGTAAAACGAGCATACGGTAAGCATATCATTCCTTTTATAGAATTTCAATACTAACTTTTCCAGTTTCAAAGTAGTAAGTTCAATATATTTTTCCACGTTAATTTTTTAAAGCTTTTATTGGAATACAGTTGCTTTACAATGTTGTGTTTCTACTGTACAGCAAAGTGAATCAGCTGTACGTATACATATATCCCCTCTTTTTTGGATTTCCTTCCCA
The DNA here is from genome assembly GCF_005190385.1 of Monodon monoceros. Classification (NCBI taxonomy): domain Eukaryota; kingdom Metazoa; phylum Chordata; class Mammalia; order Artiodactyla; family Monodontidae; genus Monodon; species Monodon monoceros. The sequence goes on from NW_021703765.1 coordinate 29,415,022, forward strand.
TTTAGGTCACCACAAAGCATTGAGTAGAGTGGCCTGTGCTATAGTGTAGGTCCTCATTAGTTATCTGTTTTATACATAGTATCAATAGTATATATATGCCAATCCCAATCCCCCAATTCATCCCACCCACCTTTCCCCCTTGGTATCTATATGTTTGTTCTCTATGTCTGTGACTGTATTTCTGTTTGTAAAAAATTCAGATATACCAATTTTTCAGATTCCTCATATATGAGTTAATATATGATATTTGTTTTTCTCTTACTTACGTCACTCTGTATGACAGTTTCTAGGTTCATCCACGCCTCTACAGATTAAACAATTTCATTCCTTTATATGGCTGAGTAAAATTTAATTGTATATATATACCACATCTTCCATATGCATTCCTCTTTGATGGATATTTAAGTTATTTCCATGTCCTGGTTATTGAAAATAATGATGCAATGAACATTGGGGTGCATGTGTCTTTTTGAATTATGTTTTTCTCTGGGTATATGCCCAGGAGGTGTATTGCTGGGTCACACGGTAGTTCTATTTTTAGTGTTTTAAGGAACCTCCATACTGTTCTCCATAGTGGCTGTAGCAATTTACATCCCCACCAACAGTGTAAGATGGTTCCCTTTTCTCCACACCCTCCCCAGAATTTATTGTTTTTAGATTGTGTGATCATGGCCATTCTGGCCAGTGTGAGGTGACACCTCATTGTAGTTTTGATTTGCATTTCTCTAATAATTACTTATGTTAAGCATCTTTTCATGTGTTTGTTGGCCATCTATATTTCTTCTTTAGAAAAATATCTATTTAGGCCTTCTGCCCGTTTTTTGGTTGTTTTTTTCTCTTTTTTTTTTTTGATATTGAGCTGCATGAGCTGTTTGTATATTTTGGAGATTAATCCTTTGTCCATTGCTTTGTTTGCAAATATTTTCTCCCATTCTGAGTGTTGTCTTTTAATCTTGTGTATGGTTTCCTTTGCTATGCAAAACCTTTTAAGTTTAATTAGGTCTCATTTGTTCATTTTTGTTTTTATTCTCATTACTCAATAAGGTGGGTCAAAAAAGATCTTGCTGCGATTTATGTCAAAGAGTGTTCTGCCTATGTTTTCCTCTAAGAGTTTTATAGTGTCTGGCTTACATTTAGGTCTTTAATCCATTTTGAATTTATTTTTGTGTATGGTGTTAGAGAGTGTGCTAATTTCATTATTTTACATGTAGCTATCCAGTTTTCCCAGCACCAATTATTGAAAAGGCTCTCTTTACTCCATTGTATATTCTTGCCTCCTTTGTCATAGATTAGGTAACCATAGGTGTGTGTGTTTATCTCTGGGCTTTCTATTTTGTTCCATTGATCTATATTTCTGTCTTTGTGCTGGTATCATACTGTCTTCATTACTGTAGCACTGTAGTAGAGTCTGAAGTCAGGGAACCTTATTCCTCCAACTCAGTTTTTTTTTTCTTTCTCAAGATTGCTTTTGCTATTCAAGGTCTTTTGTGTTGCCATACAAATTGTGAAATTTTTTGTTCTAGTTCTGTGAAAAATGCCATTGGTAATTTGATAGGGATGGCATTGAGTCTGTAGATTGCTTTGGGTAGTAGTCATTTTCACAATATCGATTCTTTCAATCTAAGAACATGGTGTATGTCTCCATCTTTTTGTGTTGTCTCTGATTTCTTTCATCACATCTTATAATTTTTTGCATAAAGTTTTTTCGACTCCTTAGGTAGGTTTATTCCTATGTATTTTATTAATTTTGTTGCAATGGTAAATGGGATTGTTTCTTTAATTTCTCTTTCTGATCTTTTGTTGTCAGTATACAGGAATGCAAAAGATTTTTGTGCATTAATTTTGTATCCTGCAACTTTGCTAAATTCATCGATTAGCTCTAATAGCTTTCTGTTACTACATTTAGTATTTTCTATGTGTAGTATCATGTCATTTGCAAACAGTGACAGTTTTATTTCTTTTCCAACTTGGATTCATTTTTCTTCTCTGATTGCTGTGGCTAGGACTTCCAAAACTATGTTGAATTATAGGGGTGAGAGTGGGCACCCTTGTCTTGTCCCTGATTTTAGAGGAAATGTTTTCAGTTTATCACCATTGAGAGTAATGTTTGCTGTAGTTTTGTCATATATGGCCTTTATTATGTTGATGTAGGTTCCCTCTATGCCCACTTTCTGGAGGGTTTTTTATCATAAATAGGTGTTGAATTTTGTTCAAAGCTTTTTCTGCATCTATTGAGATGATCATATGGTTTTTATTCTTCAATTTGTTAATATAGTGTATCACATTGATTGATTTTCATATATTGAATAATCCCTTGCATCCTTGGGATAAATACCACTTTACCATGGTGTATGATCCTTTTAATGTGTTGTTTGATTTGGTTGGCTAGTATTTTGTTGAGGATGTTTGCATCTATGTTCATTAGTGATATTGGCCTGTAATTTCTTTCTTTTTGTGATATCTTTATCTGGTTTTGGTATCAGGGTTATGGTGGCTTTGTAAAATGAGTTTGGGTGTGTTCTTGTCTCTGCAATATTTTGGAAGAGTTTGAGAAGGATAGGTATTAGCTCTTCTCTAAATTTTTTCATAGAATTTGCTTGTGAAACCATCTGGTTCTGGACTTCTGTTTGTTAGAAGATTTTTAATTGGTTTCAATTTTGTTACTTGTCATTTGTCTGTTCATATTTTCTGTTTCTGCCTGGTTCAGTCTTGGAAGGTTGTACCTTTGTAAGAACATGTCCATTTCTTTCAGGTTGTCCATTTTATTGGCATAGAGTTAGTAGTAGTAGTCTACTACTTGTAGTAGTCTCGTATGATCTTGTGTATTTCTGCAGTGTCAGTTGTAACTTCTTCTTTGTTTCTAGTTTTACTGATTTGAGTCCTCTCCCTCTTTTTGGATGAGTCTTGTTAAAGGTATATCAATTTTGTTTTTCATCTCAAGGAACCAGCTTTTAGTTTTATTGATCTTTGCTCTTTTTATTTTTTAAATTTCTGTTCTGATCTTCATGATTTGTTTCCTTCTACTAACTTCCGGTTTGTTTGTTCTTCTTTCTCTAGTTGCTTTAGGTGTAAGGTTAAATAATTTATTTGAGATTTTTCTTGTTTTTGAGGTAGGATTGTGTGGCTATAAACTTCCTTCTTAGAACTGCTTTTGCTGCATCCCATAGGTTTTGGGTCATCATGTTTTCATTGTCATATGTTTCTAGGTATTTTTTGATTTCCTCTTTGATTTCTTCAGTGATCTCTTAGTTATTTCATAGCATGTTGTTTGGCTTCCATGTGTTTGTAATTTTTACGATTTTTTTCTTGTAATTGATTTATAACCTTATTGCTTTGTGGTCAGAAAAGATGTTTGATGGGATTTCAATTTTCTTAAATTTACTGAGGCTTGATTTGTGACCCAAGATGTGATCTATCTTGGAAAATGTTCCATGTGCACTTGAGAAGAATGTGTATTCCACTGCTTATGGATGGAATGTCGTATAAATATCAATTAAGTCTATCAAGTGTAATGTGTCATTTAAGGCTATGATTCCTTATTAATTTTTTGTCTGGATGATCTATCCATTGGTGTAAGTGGAAAATTTCCCCATTTATGGGTGTTAGTATTTGCCTTATGTATTGAGGTGCTCCTATGTTAGGTACATAAATATTTACAATTGTTACATCTTCTTGGATTGATCCCTTGATCCTTATGTAGTGTCCTTCCTCATCTCTGTGACAGTCTTTATTTTAAAGTCTATTTTTTTCTGATATGAGTATTGCTACTCCAGATTTTTTTGATTTCTATTTGCATGGAATACCTTTTTCCATCCCCTCACTTTCAGTCTATATGTGTCCCTAGGTCTGAAGTGGGTCTCTTGTAGACAGCATATACATGGGTCATGTTTTTGTATCCATTCAGGAAGTCTGTGCCTTTTGGTTTCTGCATTTAATTCATTTACATTTAAATTAATTATTGCCATGAATATTCCTCTTGCCATTTTCTTAATTATTTGGGGTTTCTTTTTGTAGGTCTTTTTCTTCTCTTTTGTTTTCTGCCTAGAGAAGTTCTTTTATCATTTGTTGCCAAGTTGGTCTTGTGGTGCTGAATTCTCTTAACTTTTGCTTGTCTGTAAAACTTTTGATTTCCCCATCAAATCTGAATGACAGCCTTGCTGGGTAGAGTAATCTTGGTTGTAGGTTTTTCCCTTTCATCACTATAAATATATCATGATAAATATATCATCTCTTCTGACTTGCAGAGTTTCTGCTGAAAGATCAGCTGATAACCTTATGGGGATTCCCTTGTATGTTATTTGATGCTTTTCCCTTGCTGTTTATGATATTTTTCTTTGTATTTAATTTTTGTTCGCTTGATTAATATGTGTCTCAACATGTTTCTTTGGATGTATCCTGTTGGGACTCTCTGTGCTTCCTGGACTTGATTGACTATTTACTTTCCCATGTTAGAGAATTTTTCAACTATAATCTTTTCAAATATTTTCTCAGACCGTTTCTCTTCCTCTTCTGTGACCCCTATAATTAGATTATTGGTGCATTTAATGTTGTCCCAGAGGTCTCTGAGACTGTCCTCAACTCTTTCAATTCTTTTTTTTATTTTTTTTTATTCTCCTCTGTGAAAGTTATTTCCACCTTTCTATCTTCCAGGTCACTTATCTGTTCTTCTGCCTCAGTTATTCTGCTACTGTTTCCTTCTAGTGTATTTTTAGTTTTAGTTATTGTGTTCATCACTGTTTACTTGTTCTGTAGTTCATCTAAGTCCTTGTCAAACGTTTCTTATATTTTCTCCATTCTATTTCCAATATTTTGGATCATATTTGCTACCATTACTCTGAATTCTTTTTCAGGTAGATTGCCTATTTCTTCTTCCTTTATTTGGTCATGTGGGTTTTTACATTGCTCCTTCATCTGTGACATAATTGTCTCTTGTCTCATTTTGTCTGACTTACAGTGTTTGAAGCCTCTGTTTTTGAAGGCTGTAGGGTTATACTTCCTCTTTCCTCTGATGTCTGCCCCCAGTGGGTGAAGTTGGTCCAGTGGCTTGTGTAGGTTCCCTGGTTGAGGGACTGATGCCTGAGTTCTGGGGGGTGGAGCTGGATCTTTTCCCTCTGATGGGCAGGGCCACATCAGGCAGTGTGTTTTCGGTGTCTGTGGGTTTAGTACAACTTTAGCCAGTCTATATGCTCATGAGTGGTTTTGTGTTCCTTTGTTGCTTGTTGTTTGGTGTGGGGCCTTTTGCACTGGAGCCTGCAGGCAGTTGGGTGGAGCTGGGTCTTGTAGTTGAGATTGAGACCTCTGGGAGAGTTGTCACTAATTGATATTCCCTGTGGCCAGGAATTCTCTGACGTTCCAGCATTCTGGACTCAGAGCTCCCACTCCAGGGTCTCAGGCCCGACCCCTGGTCTGGGAACTAAGACCCCACAAGCCACACATGTTGGTAGAAAAGGGGAAAAAAAGAAAAGAAAAATGAAAAATATAAAGAAGGGCCAGAAGAACACAAATGAAACAAACAAACAAAACCCAAGACAAATAACAAAGACAAAACAAATAGCTACATCAACAATGAAAAACAAACAATACCCCAGACAAATGGTAGAAGCAAAACTAAGCAAACAAAAAAATCAAACCCAAACAAAATAAGAAACAAAAACAAAAACAGAGAAAACAAAAAACAAGAGACCAACCAGGCAAATAAAAGAATCCCCAAACGAAATGAAACAATTAAAAAACAAAACTCACAAAAATAAAAAATAATAAAAGAAACAAAAACAGAATGCAAACTGAAGGAAAAAAATGATCAAAACAAAACAAACACAAAAGTGATAGAAAAAAGATGATAAAAAGATAAGAACAAATAGAACAAAGGAAAAAGAGATAAAAACAAAGTAGAACAAAAGAAAGGAAAAAAACTAAGGAAAAAACACAGAACAACAAAAAAGTAACATAGAAATAGAAATGTAAAAAAAGTTTTTTTAATTAAAAAGAACTAAATAAATATAAAAACAAATAAAAATCCCCACAACAAAAGAAATCATAAAAAAATAGTAATAATTATATTTTCCTGGGTCTCTGCTCTCAGTGTCCTTACTCCCACTGTTAGTCACAGCCAAACTCTGCCTCCCCAGAATGACCTCCAAAACCTCTAGGTCAGTCTCTGTTCTCCCTGTGGGCACTGTGGAGGAAGCTCAGACTCTGAGCTGGCCCAACTCCAACATGTACTAGCCCCCAAAGTCCATGGCTTCTAGGGCTAGAGTGGTTTCAGTTGTGGGAACACTCATTGTCCATTCAGATATTCCATAGATGCAGGGTTTACCAAGCTGATTGCAGTGATTTAATCTGCAGTTTGTGTAGCTGCACAGAAAGATTTTTGTTCCTCTTCCTTAGTCACCATACCCCTGGGGCTCATCTGTGGTTTTAGCCCTACCTCTTCCTGTTGGCCACTCACAGCAGTCTGCTCCTGAGGCTGCCCTGGAGCACTCGAGCCTTCCCTGATGATGACAGCGTGCTCAGGTGGCACAACTGACTGGGTCATGGGAAAGCCAGTGGCCACAGGTGTGAGAGATCCAGCACTAGTGGGAACCTTTCCTAGTGCCTGGAGCGCAGTGCAAGAAGGTCAGCCCTGGTGGGGTCTTTTTCTAGTGCCTGGCAGGGAAGGGGGCTGACACGTGGGGAGAAAGAGGTTTCAATGGTGGCTCCACCCACTGCACATTACTCAACTCTGTCACCTTGCTTCTATGGCAGTCTCAGTTTCCTGCACAAGCATTCCCAGTTGGGGATTACCTCCCTCCATCCCCTCAGCCTGTCTCCTCACAGACTACAGCAGTCTTCCCCCTGGGATTGCTCTCTCCAATCCCCACATTCCAGCTCTCAGACCCCTGTGCACCAGCAGACACATGTCCTGGTATGCACCATGCAGGGCTGTGGTACAGACCATCTATGTAGGTCTCTCTCTGTCCTGTCTGCCACAGACTGGCCGTTTCACCCTCCTCTGACAGCCTCAGCTGCTCCCCTTCTGTCCTAACTAATTTCCCCATTGGTGAGGGGGCTTCCCCAGATGTGTGAACGTCTCCTCTGCCTCAGCTCCTCCCAGGGAGGCATATCCCATCCTGCTTCCTCTCTTCTTCTTTTTCCCTTCTTTCTTTCACCCTACCTGGTTATGCAGGGATCTCCCCTGTCCTTTCCAGTGTCCAAGGTCTTCTGCTAGTGTTCAGCAGTGTTCTGTGAGAATTGTTCCATCTGTAGATGTATTCCTGATGCATTTGTGGAGAGAGATGAACTCCATGTCCTCCTACTCCTCTGCCATCATGGTTTCCTCCCCCTTCTGTTTTATTTAGAGATAAATATTGTGCCCACTGTTCTCAATGACCTTCACAAACTTTTCCTCCCAAACAATTATAAGGATTATTCTTGGGTTTTGTGTTTTGGAAACATTCATTGCTGTACATGAAAGAATGTTGTCATTTTAGGTTGATAAAATCATCATAAATAAGCATATCATTTTAGATTACTTGTTCAGGGTTTTGAAGTAACCAAGACAGTAATAGTGTAAGATTTTTAATATATTAATCTATTATGTATTTTTTGAATTATAAAAAGACACATTGTCTAATAAAATAAAAAATAAAATCAAAATAACAGGAATAGGACAGAAACGCAATATGTTCTACATGTTACAGAAATATGGTGTGCAAGAGGCAACTGTACCATTTAATGATGTAGAAAAATAAAAAGAGAATATATTTTATTTTTCTAACACTGTGGCTCAGAGTTGAACCCCAATAAATAATGACACAAAGTAAACTAATGCAAGTGTCATAACATCACAATTGGATGTAAAATTATACAAAGATTGGATGACTGTGGCTAAATCTACAGAGACCTGAAAAGAGAAAATGCAGTTCATGGTACATGTACAGATACCATATTGCACATGTAAGTTGCTGCTCATGCAGATAAAGAAACATTATTCATAAGTTCACAAAGGCCATTTGAAATATAGAATTAGTCAAAATGCAAGACTACATGTAGCAGGCATGCAGTGATGCAGATATATATGTGCAGATGTGCTTTGGAAGTAGAATTCTCAACTGGCTTACCCGGTTCAGAATATATTTTTAAGTGGATGAAAATGTTGACTTGTTAAATTGAAATATAGTTGATGTACAGTATTATGTTAGTTTTAGGTGTACTATATAATTATTTAACATTTGCATCAATATGAAATGACCACCATGATAAGTCTAGTAACCATTGGTCCTCATCAAAGCTATTACAATAATATTGAGCATATTTCTTATGGTGTATATTACATCCCCATGACATTTATTATATGATTGGCAGATTGTACCTCTTAATCCCTTTCACCTATTTTCTCACTCCCCCACAGCTTTTTTCCTGGCAACTAACTACATGTTTGTTCTCTGTATCTATGAGTCTGTTTGGCTTTCCTTTTTAGATTTCACATATAAGTGAGATCATACAGTATTTGTCTTTCTCTGTCTGACTTACTTCATTTAGCATAATACTTTCTAAATCCATCCATGTTGTCCCAAATGGCAAGATTTCATTTTTCTTATGACTGAGTAATATTTCATTATATATATATATATATGTACCACTTCTCATTTATCCATTCATCTGTTGATGGACACTTTGGTTGCTTCCATATCTTGGCTATTGTAATTAATGCTTCAGTGAACATTGGGGTGCATATATCATTTCAAATTTTTGATTTCATCTAGTAAATATCCAGAAGTGAAATTATTGGATCATATGGCAGTTCTATCATTAATTTTTTTGTGGAATCTCAATATTTTTATTTCACAGTAGCTATATCAATTTACAAAGCCACCAATAGTTCAAGAGGGTTTCTTTCCTCCACATTGTGCCAACACTTGTTATCTGTTGTATTTTGCTGATAGTCATTCTGACAAGTGTGAGGTGGTATCTCATCATGGTTTTGATTTGTATTTCTCTGACGATTTATGATGTTGAACAAATTTTCATGTGTCTGTTGGCCATCTTTGAAGGAGTGTCTATTAAGGCCTTCTGCTCACTTATTGAGTTGTTTTTGTTTTTTCTTAATTTTCAGTTGCATGAGTTTTTTGTAAATTCTGAATATTAAACCCATATCAGATATATCATTTGTAAATATCTTCTCCCATTTAGTAGGAGAATTTGCCTTTTATTTTGTTGATTGTTTCCATCACAAAATAAAAGTTTTTTAGTTTGATTTAGTTCCATTTGCTTATTTTTCCTTTTGTTGCCACTGCCTGAGGAGGCATATCAAAAAAAATATTGCTAAGACTGATGTCAAAGGGCATACTGCCTATGTTTTCTTCTAGATTTACAGATTCAGGTCTCACATCTAAGTCTCATGTTTTAGTCTCACATTTAAGTATATGGTGTCAGAAATTAGTCCCATTTGATTCTTTTGCATGTACACGTCCAATTTTCCTAACACAATTTATTGAAGAAGCTATCTCTTCCCAACTGTATATTTCTGCCTCCTTTGTCATAGATTAATTGACCATATAAGCATGGGTTTATTTCTGGGCTGTCTATTTTGTTCCTTTCATGTATGTGTCTGTTTTTGTGCCAGTACCACACAAATTTTGTTTTGATGATTGAGTTGTAGAATAGTTTGAAATCAGGGAATGTGATACTTCCAACTTTGTTTTCTTTCCCAAGATTTTTTTGCTACTCAAGGTCTTTTGTGATTCCATACAAATTTTAGAGTTATCTGTTCTGGTTCTGTGAAAGATGCCTTGCTATTTTGATAGGGGTTTCATTGCTTCTGTATACTACCTCGTACAGTATGGTCATTTAAACAATATTCATTTTTCAAATCCAGGAGCATGGGTTATCTTTCCATTTGTTTGTGTCATTTCATTTCCAATTTCTTTCATTATTGAAATACATTCTCAAGTACAAGTCTTCTAACATCTTGGTTAGATTGTTTCCTAGCTATTTTATTCTTTTTGATGCAATTGTAAATGAGATAGCTTTCTTAATTTCTCTTTCTGATTGTTTGCTGTTAGTGTATAGAAATGCATCTGATTTCTTTATATTTATTTTGTATCTTGCAACATTGCTAAATTTATTTATTAGTTAGAATAGTATTTTGGCGGCATCTTTAAGGTTTTCTATATATAGTATCATGTCATCATGTAACTATTTGCTTTTCCTTTGTTGCTTGTAAGATTCTCTTCTTCTTTTATTTTGCCACTTAAATTGTAAGGGGTCTTGGTGTGGATCCCTTTGAGTCCATTTTGTTTGGGACTCTTCGTGCTTCCTGGACATTAATGTCTGTTTTCTCTCTCAGGTTAGGGAAATTTTCAGCTGTTATTTCCTCAGATAAGTTCTCTGCTCCATTTTCTCCCTCTTTTCCTTCTAAGATCCCTATTATGTGAATGTTAGTACACTTACATTGTCTCAGAGGTCTCAAACGAGCCTCATTAAAAAAAAAAAAAAAGCTTTTTCTTTTACCTTGGTTGACAGAAAAATTTCCACAACTCTCTTTTCCTGTTTATTGATCTGTTCCTCTGAATCTTTTAATCTACTTTTAATTCCTTTTAGTGTCTTTTAAATATTTTAGTTATTATATTTTTCAGCTCTCTTTGGTTCTTTATATTTTCTAACTCTTCTTTAAACTTCTCACTCTGTTCATCCATTCTTCTCCCAAGTTTGATGAGCATCTTTATGATCATTACCTTGAACTCTTCATCCAATAGATTGCTTATCTCTAGTTTGCTTAGTTCTTCTGCTGGAGTTTTATCTTTTTCTTGCATTTTGAATATATTCCTCTGACTCCTCATTTTGCCTAATTCCCTGTTTTTATGTCTATGTACTATGTAGGTTTGTTATGCTTCCTAATCTTGGGAGAATGGCCTTACGTCTATGGGGTCCAGCAGCATAATCTCTTTGGTCACTAGAACTATGGACACCCCCTGTGTGGGCTGTGTGGGCCTCCTGTGTTGGGGCCAACTACTGTGCCTGAGCTGGTAAGCAGAGATAGAGTCTGGCCTTGTTGCCTGGCAGGTCTTTCCTCATGTAGGGGCTGCCAGCTTTCTAGTGGTGGGTCTGGGCAACAGGGAAGCTGGCATTATGTCCTGACAAATCTCAGAGATGGTGTTGGCCCACTGTGGTTGGGGCTAATCCCCACATGGCTGGCTGCTTAGCCTGGAGAGTCCTGGGTCTGGTGCTGCTGGGCTGTTTGGAGGTAAGTCTCAGGCACTAATAGGCTAGAGGGAGGACCATAAAATGGTACTTGCCAACACTAGTGTTCTCCTGGTAAAAAAAGCTGCAAAAATGGCCACTGCCAGCATCTATATCCCCAGGGGAAGTTCCAGTTGCCTCCTGCCTCTCAGGGATATTCTCAAAAATCAGCAAATGGAATTGACCTAGGCTCCTTTCAAATTATTGTCCCTGCATGGAGAGTCAGAGTACATGAAATTTTATGTAGCCCTTTAAGAGAGGAGTCTCTGTTTTATACAGCCCCCTCACTCTCCTGTACAAAAGCCCTGCTGGCTTTCAAAGGTAGATTTTCTGGGGACTCGTCTTCCTGGCACATAGCCCCCAGGATTGAGAGCCCAATATGGGGCTTGTATCCCTTGCTCCTCACAGAGAACCTCTACAATTGTGGTTATTCTCCCATTTGTAGTTCACCTACCCAAGGGTGTAGGTCTTGACTATACTACTTCTCCACCCCTCCTACTCATCTCATCATGGTTACTTCTTTATATCTTTAGTTTGGAAAATATTTTCTGCTAGTTTTCAGATCATTCTCATCAATAGTTGCTTTGTAAATAATTGTAATTTTGGTGTACCCATGAGAGAAGGTGAGTTCAGGGTCTTCCTACTTTGCCATCTTGACCACCTCCTTGAAATGTTCTGTGTGCCTTTCTTTGTCTCTTATTACAATCTTTGTTTTAAAGTCTAGATTCTCTGATATAAGTATTGCTACCCCAGCTTACCTTTCATTTCCATTTGCATGGGATATCTTTTCCATCCCTTCACTTTCTACCTGTGTGTCTTTAAATCTGAATATTTCTCTTGTAAGAATCATATATATGGGTGAGAATGTTATTAACTTTTGAGTATCTACATAAGGAGGTCATTAACTCTACTAAAAGTTAGTGTAAAGCCCTAATACTGATAAGGAATCTACAGCAAGGGAGTACTTTGCCTATTTTTCCTGAAACATCACTAGGAGAAATCACAAGGAAGTATGGTTCAAAGGATTTGAACATTGCCTCCTCACAATTTGCCCTCTAAAAATAATTTAATAATCCAATTCTGAAAGGACTGAACAAATTGGCTTCCCAACAGTAAAGGGAGTCACTCCAATAGGTACTTCATTTATTGTACATTGTGCCTCAAAAACAAACCTGGTGCATTTATTTAGTTAGACCCAAGTATTTTCCACTGCATGTAGAAAATTAAGAAATAAATTGTACATTTCAAGCAGCATGAGTTTTTCTTTTACCCTCACCTTAGGTTAATGTGCCTAATTTGTGTCTTGGAATCTATTATCATTTATCTGTTCTCAGATTTTAGTTTTAACTACAGAGTTATTGAAGATCATGCAAAAGAAATAAGGAAAATTACTTTCATCCTTGTTTTCTTGAATGATCTCTTGTCTTTAAGATTCATCTGAGGTTTTTCTAGTTGCTTGATGACTTCAAAATATCCTGACATAGAGAAAAAGTATATGCTCTAATAACAGAAAAAAATTATGTGAAAGATTCATTCAGGGAATTACTAAGACAGGGTAAATTCCTACAAAAGCATTGTTGTATGTAGTGTACCCACCACGACACTTAAAAGTTTTTCCATCTTTTCCTTACAAAGCTCATGTTGCTTACTTCTTTAGATGGTTTTGCAAATAGTGTAGCTATTAAATTATTTATAGTTCCTGCATGGAGTAAGTAAAGAAAGTCAATATGAAACAGTACTGAATTGAATCTAATCAATCAGATAAGCAAGATCAGGGAAAATCCCAAGAAAGTTAAAATAAAGGTGAGAAAAGTGAAGGGAAAGTAAAGTTTGGGTTGTGCGTAAATTCTGTACTCAATGTAGGATGCTGTATGGCAAATATTGAGAGCTCTGAATGCTTGAAAGATGAAGAAGAAGAAAAAAAGAGAAAATGTAGAAAGTAAATAGACATATATTGAAGACAATTTTGTTTTTAAAAGTTTTTATACCAAAGACAACTGTTGAGTACAATTGCTGTCTTACACTGGTTATCTGGCAGAGAGATGTTGCTACAAAAACAGAGACCAGAGTTAGAATTATCCCCAACACCCTTCTTCTCTTTGTCCTTCATTTTTAAAGAGAGAAATAAAAGGGGAAATTTTAAGAAAAGTTTTAGTAGAAAATAATATTATTAAAGTATCAAAATGCAAAACCAGTAGGAGAAGCTTACAGAATTAGATTCCTTCCTTCTCTGAGTCCAGATAGCACTTTTAGTCTAGAAGAGGATAATAAAACCTGTTTATCCAATAGAGTGTGAGTTTTTCAAAGACAAGGACCTTCATTATGCTTCTGTTTTCTAAAATATATCTATGTCTGTGTATATGCTCAATAGACACTGTTGATTATGTTTGTTAACTCTATAAACAGAGAAAAGAGGAGTCTAACAAGGGTTTACAATTTTAGAGATGAACTTGGATGATAAATTCATATGGGATGAATAGTCTGGCAAATAACCTAACCCAAACTAGAGATAGCCCCAATTGCTGCTACTAAAATCCTGAAGACCAGGTGGTGTAGTTTCATAATCTCTGGGCAGGGAAGGCATAATTCATGAATGACTGGGTTTGGAAGAGTGTTGGGAATAGCCTGTAATAAAATTCATGTACTCTTGTGAAGGATTTAGAGTAATATAAAGCTATTTTAGACTTCTTACTCTTTCAAAGCATAAAATATTTTCAAATAATCAATAGGATAGACTGAGTAAACGAGCATGTCTTTTTATAGCACTTATCACACATTATTGTGATTCTTTGATGGTGTTTATAAGCTTATCTTCTTCACTGGAATGTACACTTCTGTAGCATAACTAAGATATTCTAATTCATCCTACAGTCCCTACAATGGCCCATTGGTAGAGATACTCAATAAATCCTTATTGAATGTACAACTCAAACAAGTAAAAATATCCTGTTGGTGTTTAAGTTTTACCACAAAATTTTCCCAGGTTATTTCCAACGTTTTAACCATGACTATCCTATACAAACAGTAATAAACTCTAACTTCTGTACTCAATGAACCTATTTAAATCCTTTCTTTGGGGAAAGTATTTGTTGATACAGATTATATATATATATATATATATATACATACATATATATATGATCTGTACTGATACTTTTCTTTTGCTTTATCATGGCTAAACCAGAACAGTGATGAAAATTTACATTTGGTACTAATATTCTAAAATGACCTTTTTTTTCCTATAAGATGACCCATAAATTGGTGTCTTGTATTGGTTTATGTACCTCCTATGAAAAAATAATTAATAAACTTTTATTTTGGAATAACTTTAGATTTATATGCAGGTTGAAAATATAATACAGATGACATAAAATTTTATGCAGAAAATCCCAGAGAATAATAATATAAAACCCTCCTAGAACTAATAAGTGAGGTTTGTAAGGTTGTAGGATACAAGGTCAACACAGAAAATGTAATTGCATATTTGTACATACAAATGATGGACAATTGGAAAACAAGATTTAAAACCACAACATCATTTATAATAGCTCCAAAAAATGAAATACCTATACATGAATCTAAAAAAACATACACAGGATCTGTATGCTGAACACTAATATGCTGATAAAAGATGTCAAAGATGACTTAAGTAAATGGAGAGACTTACCAAGATCATGGTTTGCAAGACTCAACATAGTAAATATATCAGTTCTTCTCAAAGTGATCTATGAGTCTGATATAATGTCAGCCCAAATCCCAGCTAGAGCTTTATAGATATACACAAGCTGATTCTAAAATTTATATGAAAGGGTAAAGAAACTACAACAGGTAAAGTAATTTGGAAAAAAGAACAGTGTTGGGAGAACTACATTACTAGAATTTAAAATTTAATATAAATTTACAGTAATAATGTGACATTTTCAAACATAGACATATATATATATATATATATATTTCAATGGAACAGAATACAATCCAGCAATAGGCCCATGCAAACATGATCATTTTATCTTGACAAAAATTGCAAAGCAATTCAAGGGAAAAATGAAGTCTTTTTTTTTTAACAAATGGTGTTCATAAACTGTATGTAAACAAAAGTGAAATTCAAACTAAACTTCGTATCTTATTCAAAAATTAACTATAAGTGGATTATAGATCTCAATGAAAGCATAAAGTTATAAAAAGCTTTTAAAAGAAACATTTCCTGACTGGGTTTGGAACAAGAGTTCTTAGAACTAACACCAATAACATGATCCATTAAAGAAAAAAATGATAAATCATAGTTTTTCAAAATAAAAAAAAGTGCTTTACCAGAGGCACTGGTTAGAGAAATCCAAAGGCAAGCTGCAGATTGGTAGAAAATATTTGTAAATCACACAGGATATTCCACCAGAGTATACAAAGAAACCTCAAAACTCAGCAGTAACAAAATGAACAACCCAGTTTTTAAAAACTGTAAAGTACTTGGACAGTGTTAATGTAATTAAATAAGGAGGCAAGACTGGGACTCAAATTATTGGTAGCCTACATAAGCAAACTGAAACCTAAGGCAGAGTAAATGCACTAGAATTGGAGAAAGTAAAACTTAAGAACAACCAATCAAATAGCCAACTCAGCTATTGAGCTATAAGGCAACCACTTTTGTTATAACTAATCAAAAAAATTTCTCTGCTTTGCTTCCAAGTCTTTTCTATAAAAAACTTGCCAGAGTTCCTGTTCGTGCAGCACTCCTAACTACTTTCATTTCAGTGCTGCCCAATTAGAAATAATGTATGTCAAATAAGCTTAAAAAATTTTATTGTTGTGCAGTCTATCTTTTAACAACAGACATTCTACCAAAAAGGATATACAGATGTAAGCACATGAAAAAATATTCAGTGTTATTTATTAGCCAATAAAGAAATGCAAATTAAAACCAAAATGTATTATCTCTGTACACACCTTGCACACCTGGTAGAAAGACTAAAATAGAAAATGCTGACAATACCAACCTTTGGTGAAGATGTAGAGCAATTAGAACACTCATGAATTACTAACAGAAATGCAAGACCACTTTGGAAAACGGTTTTGCAGTTGTTGTTTTTTATTTTTAATAACCGGGTGAGGTTTTCTTTAATGTTTATTTATTTATTTGGTTGTGCTGGGTCTTATTTGTGGCACACAGGATCTTTGTTGTCACGGATGAGATCTTCATTGTGGCACACAGGACTTTTAGTTGTGGTATGTGGGATCTTCAGTTGCAGTATGCAGAATCTTCATTGCAGCATGCCTTTAGTTGCAACATGCAGACTCTTAGTTGAGGCATGCAGGATCTGACCAGGGATTGAACCTGGGCCCTCTGCATTGGGAGCATGGACTCTTAACCACTGAACTACCAGGGAGGTCCCATGCAGTTTCTTATTAAATGAAACATAAACGTGCCACTAGACCCATCCAAGCAAATGGGTATTTACTCTAGCAAAATAATGACATATGTACACAAAATTCTGGACATGATTGTTTCTAGCAGTGTTCTTCATAATAGATAAAAACTGGAAACAGCCCAAATTTCCTTCATTGGGTTAATGATAAACGGTGGTTTATTCACAAAATTTAATACCACTTAGCAACAAAAAAATGAAACTAATAATACATGCAACAGCTTGAATAATTCTGAAAAGAAGTTATGCTGAGTACAAGAAAGTCATCATTCATACTGTATTATTCCATTTACATGGTTACAAAGTATCAATACATATGGTATGATTACATTTATATGATATTCTCAAAAAGACAAAACTATAGTGATGTAGAACATATTAGTTGCTAGAGTTTATACTTGATAGGTGGTAGAAAAATAAAGATATGTCACAAGGAAGTTTTGAGGGGTAATGGATTTAAGGGGTAAGGGGTAATGGAACAGTATCTTAGTTTTTGTAGTGGTTATACGAATCTATACATGTGTTAAAATTCATAGAACCATAGGAAAGAATCAATTTCTTGTATTACAATTTAAAATGTTGAATTAAAAAATAGCCATAAAGAAAACAGCAGGTGGATCAAGCAGGTGGATCAAGATGACAGAGTAGAAAGACCCTGAGTTCACCTCCTCCCATGGGCACACAAAAATTACAACTATTTACAGAGCAACTAACTCTGAGAATTACATGAAGTCCAGCAGAAAATATTTTCCATAAATAAACATACAAAGAAAGAGCCACCATAAGATGGGTAAGAGAGGTGGAGACACTTTCTAGTAAGGACCACACCCTGGGTTGGTAATTCACAAGCAGGAAGAATATCACAACTGCAGAGGTCATCCCTGAGGAGTGAGGGGTCTGAGCCCCACATCAGGCTCCCAGCCTAGGGTCCTGCACCAGGAAGTTGATATCCCCAAAAGGCTGGCTTTCTAAAACAGCAGGACTGGGCTTCCCTCGTGGCACAGTGGTTGAGAGTCCACCTGCCGATGCAGGGGGCACAGGTTCGTGCCCCGGTCCGGGAAGATCCCACATGCCATGGAGTGGCTGGGCCCATGAGCCATGGCTGCTGAGCCTGCACATCCGGAGTCTGTGCTCCGCA
The DNA here is from genome assembly GCF_005190385.1 of Monodon monoceros. Lineage (NCBI taxonomy): Eukaryota > Metazoa > Chordata > Mammalia > Artiodactyla > Monodontidae > Monodon > Monodon monoceros. The sequence continues at coordinate 29,432,800 of NW_021703765.1, forward strand.
ACAGGAGAGGCCACAACAGTGAGAGGTCCATGCACCACAAAAAAACAAAAACAAAAACAAAAAAACCCAGCAGGACTTATGTTTGGGAGAGCTGGAGAGCTGTAGAAAACTGACATTCCACTCTTAAATGGTGTGAGCAAAATCTCTCATGCTTGTGAATCCCAGCACAGAAGCATCAGTGTAAACTTTGCCTGGGTCAGATCCCCTTTCTGAACTTAGAGAGCCTCCATGAGAGGAAGGGGGAAACTGGGGCTCCCCTGGGGAATGAGACAATGGAAGTGGCAATTTTTGTAATTTTGTTCTACTGTACTGACACCAGTGCTGGCAAGAACTATTTGGAATCCTCCTTCTAGCCTATTACCACTAGGAGCCTGCCCTGCCCACCAGCATGCCTGCAGCACTTAGATGCTGCTAGGCCCCACAACACAGCTGTGCAGGAAAACTGCTTTGTTCACCTGCCCACCTGCAGCAGTCATGTGCTCTTGGGCCTTGCAACAAGCTGGTCAGCATCAGCCTTGCCTACCAGTCCATCAAAACTTTACTTCTCCCCACAAAAATAGAGTGTATGCACCACATATAGGGGACAGCTCTGGAGAATATAGTTCCTGTGGCCAAAGAGGAACATGCTGCTGGGCCATAGAATATGACTTACCTAAAGCCACTTCTCCAAAATTAGGAGATATAACAGACCTACCTAATAAATGGAAATAAACACAGAGAATTAAGGAAAATGAGAAGAGAGAGGAATGTGTTCCAAACAAAGAATTCTTTTGTTTTAACAAACACTTAGGAAAAAACTAAAGAAATGGGGATAAACAATCTACCCAAGGCAATGATTATAAAGAAGTTCATGGACCTAGGGAGGAGGATGGGTGAAACAACTGAGAGCTTCAACAAAGATTTAGAAAAAAATCAGAGCTTAAGAATATATCTAAAATGAAAAATACAGAAGAAATTCACCATAGGTGGGATGATGTAGAAGAATGGATCAGTGATTTGGGATGACAAAGTAGTGGAAATCACCCAAGCTGAAGAGAAAAAAGAAAAAAAAACGAATTAAAAAATTTGAGGATAATTTTATGAACCTCTGGCACAACATCAAGGGTACTAACATTCACATTATAAGGGTCCCAGAGGGAGGAGAGAGAAAGGAGCATTGAAATTATTTGAAAAAAAAAAACTTGCTGAAAACTTCTCTAAGCTAGGAAAGGAAACACACATCCAGGTCCAAGAAGTACAGAGAGTCCTGAACAGATCCTCATAGAGGTCTGCACCAAGACACATAAATAAAATGTCAAAAATTAATTATAAAGAGAAAATCTTAAAAGTAGCAAGAGTAAAGCAACAATTACCTTGTTATATACAAGGAAACACACATAAGCTGACCTTTTAGCAGAAATTTTGCAAGCCAGAAAGGATTGACAGATGGATGAATAGATGATATATTTAAAGTGTTGAGAGGAAAAAATACAACCAAGAATACACCACCTGACAAGGTTATTATTCAGAATTTAGGGAGAGATAAAAAAGTTTTACAGACAAGAAAAAGCTAAAAGTTGAGCATCACTAAATCAAGTTTACAAGAAATGTTAAAGGAAATTATCTAAATGGAAAAAAAAGTCACAATTGAAATATGAAAATTATAAAAGAAAAAATATCTCACTGCTAAAGGAAACTATAGTAAAGGGAGTAAATCAACCACTTACACAGCTAGTAGAAAGGTTTTGGGACCCCTGAACCTAACTCCACTCACTAGTGGACAGGCACCAGCCCTGGGAATCCTTGGCCTGACTACCAGCAGTTGGAAACCAGATGCAAGACCACAGCAGTATGACATGTCAGGACCCAGCTGACTCACCAGCAGGCTGGCACCAGGCCTGAAATGCCCTGGATCCTTGCCCTGCCAGCTAGCAGGTCAATGCCAGTTCTAGGACACATTGGAAACCTCAGCCAGCCACTTCAGGATTGAGTCCCACCCACCAGCAAGCTGACAACAGCTTCAGGACATCCAGGGACCTGCAGCCAGAGACTCCAGGATCTGGTTCCACACATCAGTATGCTGGCACTAGCACAGGGAAACCCTGAGCCCTGACAATGGCCACCAGCAGGCTGACACCAGCTCCAAGAACCACAAAGCCAGCCACCCTGGGATCCAGTTCCACTCACCAGTGGGCTTTGGGAACCCCAGACACTGCAGCCAGCTGTGTCAGCAGCAGTCCCATGCATCAACAGGCTGACACCAGATCCAAGAGCCCAGGCAACAACCACCCACCCTAGGACCCAGCTCTGCCTACCAGTGGGCAGCACTAGTCCTGGAACCTCCAGGGATTCTGCAACCAATTGCCTCCTGACCCTGTCCTACTCACCAGTGGATGGTGGCTTCTGTACAAGGTATGGCCTGGTAACAACTGAACCAGCAGACAACCACTACTACCTGACTGCTTACAGTAGTCAGCCTGCAAAACAGAAGAACCTCCACAGCCCACGTAAGAATATAGCTTTGGTGACCAGAGAGGAGTGTACTGCTGGTATGCATAGGACATCTACAAAAATGTAAGTCTAAGTTTGGGAAAAGTAGCCAATCTATGAAATACATATAAATAAAAACAACAAATTAGGCAAAATGAGGTGACAGAGAAATATGTTCCAAAAGAAGCAAAAAGATAAAACTCCAGAAGAAGAACTAAGTGAACTGGAGATAAGCAATCTATGTGATCATGGTCAAGAGATAGAGGTAATAATCATAAAGATACTCAAAGAACCAGAAAAATTGGATGAACAGTTAGAAGTTAAAAGTTTTAACAAAGAGTTAGAAAACATGAAGAAGAACCAAACAGGAAGAATACAGTAACTGAAATTAAAAATGCACTAGACGGAATCAAAAGTAGATTAGATGATACAGAGAGATGGTTCAGCAGGCTGGAAAACAGAATAGTGGAAATCACTGAAACTGAAAAGAAAAAGAAAAAATAATTTAAAAAGTGAGGACTGTTTAAGAGAACTTGGTGACAACATCAAGCATAATAGTAGTCACATTAAAGGGGTTCAGAAGGAGAAGAGTTAGAGAAAGGAGCAGGGGACACAGTTGAAGACAAGATATCTGAAAAGTTCCCTAAACTGGGAAAGGAAACAGACATCTAGGTCCAGTATATAGAATATTTATATAAATATAATTATATACTTAAATTATAATAATTGACATATAAACTTCTTACCATGTTCAGAACAAGACACTCTTCCAAGAGCTTTATGTATTTTAACTCAATTTTTGCATCAACTATGTAAATTAGATACGTTTTTAATGCTCCATTTTTTTCCAGTTGAGGAAACTGAGAAAGAGAGGTACCATAAAATTTCCATGAATACTTAGCAAGTAAGTGGCAGGCAGGATATAAAACCAGAGTGTCTCTGGAGACCATGCTCTATCCACTGCTATGTTGAACTCTCTCTCTGTGAATTACAAAGGTCTTTCAATTCAATTCAGCTCTCCCAGATGGCTTATGATCCATACTCAGAAATATGCTTTTTCTTCTAGACATACCCACAGAAAAATAGCCAGATTAATTTAGCACTCCATTATTTTACTCCATCAGCACTGTGTTTGATGTTTGGGGAGGAATAGGAAGCAAAACTGAGTACAATATAACCTCTGCCTTTAACAGACTTACAGTATCAGTGGATTCATACTAAACGAGCACATAAAATTTACATTAAATAGGTCTGTATTTTTCACAAATGGAAACATGCTCTTCAAAATAAATGTCATGCAAAAATGCACTATATATAAAATAAAAGTGCAATAATTAAAAAAAAAACATAATTTATGGGAAGCAGCATAAACAGTTCCAGAGGAAAGTTTATGGCTATGCAGGTGTGCCTTGGGAAACAAGAAAAATCTCAAATAAACAATCTAACCTTACACCTAAAGGAACTAGTAAAACAAGCACAAACAAAACACACAGTTAAGAGAAGAAAAGAAATAATAAATGATCAGGGCAGAAACAAATGGAATAGTGACAAAAAAATGATAGAAATAATCAATAAAACTAAGAGCTGGTTCTTTCAAAAGATAAATTAAATTAATTAACCTTTACACAAACTCATCAAGAAAAAAAAGGAGGGAGGGCTCAAATCAATAAAATCAGAAATGAAAGAGGAGAAATTACAACAAACACACAGAAATGCAAGGAATCATAAGAGATTACTATGAGCAATTATATGCCAATAAAATGGACAGACAAGAAGAAATGGATGCATATCTAGAAACATACAATCTCTCAAGACTAAATCAGGTAGAAATAGAATATATGAACAGACTGATTACCAGTAAAAATTGAATTAGTAATTTAAAAAATCTCCTAGGGGCGTCCCCGGTTTCACAGTGGTTGAGAGTCCACCTGCTGATGCGGGGGACACGGGTTCGTGCCTTGGTCCAGGAAGATCCCACATGCCATGGAGCGGCTAGGCCCATGAGCCATGGCTGCTGAGCCTGCGTGTCTGGAGCCTGTGCTCCACAATGGGAGAGGACACAACAGTGAGAGGCCCGCGTACCACAAAAAAAAAAAGGAAAAAATCTCCTTAAAAACTAAAGTCCAGATGGCTTCACAGGGGAATTATAGTAAATATTTAAAGAGTTAATGTCTATCCTTATTAAACTATTCCAAAAAGTCGAAAAGGGAAAAATGCTTCTGAATTCATTCTTTGGGGCCATCACCCTGATACAAAAACCAGACAAAGACACTCTCCCCCCAAAAAAATTACAGGCTGGTATCCCTAATGAGCATAGATGCAAAAATCCTCAACAAAATATTAGCAAACCAAATCTAATAATACATTAAAAGGATCATATACCATGATCAAGTGTAAAACACCTCAGGGATGCAAGGATGGCTCAGGAACACTAAATTAAACAATGTAATAGAGTGCATCAAGGAACTGAAGAATAAAAATCATAAGATCATCTCAATGAAATGAGATGAAAATAAAGTTATTAACAAAATTCAACATCAATTTATGATAAAAACTCTCCAGAAACTTCGTATAGAAGGTAAACACCTCAATTTAATAAAGCGATATATGACAAACCCACAGCCAACCACATATCAAGAGTGAAAAGCTGAAAGCATTTCTTCTAAGATCAGAAACATGACAACGATGCACACTCTTGCCTCATTTATTCAACATTGTATAGGAAGTCCTAGCCATAGCAATCAGACAGTAAAAGGAAATAGAAAAAATCCAAATTGGAAAGAAAGAAGTTAAACTGTCACTGTTTGCCAATGACATAATACTATATATAGAAAATATACATACTCCAATAAAAAATATTATCAGAATTAATAAATGAATCTGGTAAAGTTGCAGGATACAAAATTAACATACAGAAATCTGTTCTTTCCTGTATGGAAAATCTGTGTATAGGAATCTGCATTTCTATACATAACAGAAATTAAGAAAATCCCATTTACAATTGCATCAAAGAAAATAAAGTACCTAGGTATAAATTTAATTAAGGAAGTGAAATCTCTGTACTCTGGAAACTGTAAGACATTGATGAAAGAAATTGTAAGTGACAAAAATAAGTGGAAAGATACCCTGTCTTCATAATTTGCAAGATTTAATACTGCTATAATATTCATACTGCTCAAGGTAATCTACAGTTTCAATGTTATCAAAATACCATGACATTTTTCATAGAACTGAAACAAATAATCCCCAAAATTGTATGGAATCACAGAAGACCCCCCAAAATGAAAGCTATCTTGATAAAGAAGAAGAAACCTAGAGGTACCACTCTACCTGATTTCAAACCACACTAAAAAGCTATAATATTCAAATCAGTCTGGCACAAAAGCAGACACATAGATCAATGACACATAAGATCCTGATCATAGAATGCCTGGGAATAAAGCTATACATATATGGTCATTTAATTTACAAGAGGATGGGTAAGAATATTCAGTGGGGGAAAAGACAGATTCTTCAATAAATGGTATTGGGAAAACTGGACAGTTACATGCAAAAGAATCAAACTGGACTACTTTCTTACACCATATATAAAAATAAAGTCAAAATGGATTAAAGACTTAAATGTAAGACTTGAAACCATAAATATCCTAAAAGGAAACATATTCAGTATGCACCTTTACATTGATCTTAGCAATAATTTGGGAGATCTGTCTCCTCAGGCAATAGCAACAAAAGCAAAACTAGACAAATGAGGCTACATCAAATTAAAAAACGTTTGCACAGAGAAGGAAACCATCAACAAAATATAAAGTAATCTACTAAATACAAGAAGATGTTAGCAAATTATATATCTAATAAAGGATTAATATCCAAAATTTATGAAGAACTTATAGAACTCAATATCCCAAAAAATAACCTGATTAAAAAAATGAGCAGAGAACCTGAACAGCCATTTTTCCAAAGAAAACATAAAGATGGACAAAAGATGCATGAAAAGATGCTCAACATCACTAATCATCAGGCAAATGCAAATCAAAACCTCAGTGAGATAATACCTCACACCTGTCAGAGTGGCTATCATCAAAGGACAAAAATAACAAGTGTTGGTGAAGATGCAGAGAAAAAGGAACTTTCCTGCCCTGTTGGACAGATTGTAAATTGGTGCAGCCACTATGGAAAACAGTATGCCACTGCTTCAAGAAATTAAAAATAGAACTATCATTTGATCCAGAAATTCCACTTCTGGGTGTTTACCCTATGAAAATAAAAATATTAATTCAAAGATATATCAACATTTTGTTCATTGCAGCATTATTTACAATGGCCAAAATTTGGTCCCTGTATGTGTCCAAAGATAGATGAATGAATAAAGAAGATGTGGCATATATACAAAAGAATATGACTCAGCCATACAAAAATGAACTTGTCATTTGATACAACATAGACAGATCTAGATGGTATTATGCTAATTGAAATAGGTCAGACAGGGAAAGAAAAATATCCTATGATCTTACTTGTATGTGGAATACAAAAAACAAAACAAACAACAAAGCAAAGCAAAAACAGACTCGTAGACATGGAGAGCTGACTGATGGTCAGTTATGTGGAGGTTTGGGAAAAATAGGTGAAACGGATTAAGTGGTACAAACCTCTAGTTATAAAATAAATAATTCATGGTTATACAGCATATATAATATGGTCAATAATACTTTAATAACATTGTATATGTTACTAGATATACCATAGTAATCATTTTGTAAGGTATTTAAATGTTGAATTTCTATGTTGTATATCTGAACCTAACCTAAAATTGTATGTTAACTATACTTCAACATAAAGAGAGAGAGAGGGAAATGAAAACAGAGCCCTCATTGCAGCTCTATTTACAATAGCCAGGACTTGGAAGTAACCTAAATGTCCATCATCACATGAATAGATAAAGAATATGTGGCACATATATACAATGGAATATTAGCCATAAAAAGAATGGAAACTGAGTTATTTGTAGTGAGGTGAATGGGCCTAGAGTCTGTCATACAGAGTGAAGTAAGTCAGAAGGAGAAAAACAAATACTGTATGCTAACACATATATATGGAATCTAAAAAAAAAAAAAAAGGTTCTGAAGAACCTAGGGGAAGGACACAAATAAAGATGCAGACGTAGAGAATTGACTTGAGGACAAGGGGAGGGGGAAGGGTAAGCTGGGACAAAGTGAGAGAGTGTCATGGACTTATATATATTACCAAATGTAAAATAGATAGTTAGTGGGAAGCAGCTGCATAGCACAGGGAGATCAGCTCAGTGCTTTGTGACCACGTAGAGGGGTGGGTTAGGGAGGGTGGAAGGAAGACGCAAGAGGGAGGAGATATGGGGATATATGTATATGTATAGGGGATTCACTTTCTTATAAAGCAGAAATTAACACACCATTGTAAAGCAATTATACTCCAATAAAGATGCTAAAAAAAAAAAAAGGAAAAGAAAAAAGAAAACAAAGCCCAGGATAAGAAAAGATCACAGACAAAAGGAGGAGATAGAGGGATAATATAATAGTAATAACAGCAAAAAGAGTCAAAAGGAAGCAAATTTCTGTGACTACTAACCTGCAATTTGCTAATAGACTACTAAATTATGTTTTTAAATTTTTCTATTCAAAAGAATTTCTTTTTGCTTTCTCCTCTTCTCTGTCATCTCTCTTCCTTCCCTCCTTTCTCACTCATCTCTTCCTAACTTATTCCTTTCTCTATAGTCTTGTTATTCTTTTCCCAATTTTTCACCTCTTCAGTGTGTTGTTTCATCTGTGTTGTTTCCTTTTTTTCTTCTCTTATACTTTGGCTCTTTGGACATTAAACAAATATTTTGATAAAGTTCATAATTTTCTAGAACATCAGTTGGGCTCATCAGCAATTCTGGGAGCCATGACTATACATCAAATGGACTAAATGTGGTTTGGTGCCCAAAGTTAATTAGTAGGTTATATTGATACTTAAATTAAAAATAAATGATTCCTGTGAAAGATGGGGAGCAGGAAAATATGCAAACCAGACTAAATTAATTTCTAACTAATCTGTGTTATTGTGAACTGTTACCTAAAAAGATAACATTTTAATAGTGATGATTTGATGTAATAAACTACCATTGACTTTTTCTTTCTCCAGATTATGGATACCTTCTCAGGTATCAAATGGTAGTTATTAAGTTAAACTTTATAATTTCTTCTCTTTTTTTCTTCCTTGCCACTATTAAATCAATATCATCAAAATCTGATCTTAACTTCCCCAATATTGCTCATCAGTATGTGTCCTGCTTTCCAAGGTGAGATACTGAGAAGAGAGACAAAACAGCATAGTCATTACATGATTTTAGAGGCTCAGGTAGGCAAACAGATGATTTTTCATTCTTTTATTAATTTCCTTTAGTAAATAAGGATATTTGGTTATATTCACCCATATAAGTATTTTAAAATTCTATCTCCTCAAGAGAAGTCACAAAAGGATTTTATTTAAAAGTATGCTATGAGAAATTGTTATTAGTTTTTCACCCGAGAGAAAGTATGTTTGTGAAAGGGAGAGGGGAAAACAGATAAGCAGATGAATACTAAGTTTGTGAAGAACTGAGTACTGAAAGGTAAAAAAGGTTTGCATAAGGCAAGGATAAGTATGTCAAAGACACATTTCACCATCAATTTTTTATTTTGCACATTTGTATTGCTATACTTGACTTTTGGCAGTGGAAATGGTACTCTATGCAGAATGGGTTCAATAAAATGGAGATTAGAGCTATTTCTGCTGTAGTAGTGAATTGTTCCTTAGCATGGAATAATTGGAAGGAAGCTTAAAGGTCATGGAGTTCTAAACGTTCCCAATCTTACCTTTCCAATCTGATGTTAGATAATGGTTCCAGCCCCCTGAACTTCACTTCACCCTAACTGTATTATATAAGTATATATATATATGAAGTTCAAGAAGTTCACATTTCACATACATTTTCCTTTTATAATCTTTATGCAGAGCCAATTCCTAGTACTTTCAATTCTAATAATAATCATCTATTTTCATAGTATCTGTACCTGGGTAAAGAAATAGTTCAGAACTGATGGCTATGAGATAGAAGTGAAACTGACTAGATATTTGAAAAGTTAAAGGTCAAAGGAATACTCAATTTTTGGAAAACAATTTAAAACATAGATGCATAATAAATTATACACAGCCTATCTCCAATTTAATATACTTTTCTGCTTTATGTCCAATTGCCAGTCATAGTTTCCTTCCTTACATGAATCTACTTTAATATCTACACTAATTTGTTTGTGTATATGTCCTTGAAAATATAATTGTCCTTGTAAAATATGCAGCAATGTTAAGTGCACACACACTCAGAGTTTTGGGTAAACTTTTTTTTGACATGTAACATATAAAGACTTAAACAAAAGACATGACACCATAAAACTCCTAGAAGAAAACATAGGCAAAACATTGTCTAAAATATATCATACCAATGTTTTCTTAGGTCAGTCTCCCAAGGCAATAGAAATAAAACAAAATTAAACAAATGGGACCTAATCAAACTGACATGCTTTTGCACAGCAAAGGAAACCATAAACAAGACAAAAAGACAACATACAGAAAGGGGGAAAATATTGCAAACAATGTGACTGACAAGGGATTAATTTCCAAAATATACAAACAGCTCATACAACTCAACAACAAAGAAAGAAGCAACTTAATTGAAAAATCAGCAGAAGACCTACGTAGGCATTTCTCCAAAGAAGAAATACAAATGGCCAATAGCCCATGAAAAGATGCTAAACATTGTTAATTATTAGAGAAATGCAAATCAAAACTACAATGAAGTACCACCTCACACTGATCAGAATGGCCATCATTAAAACGTCTACAAATAAAATGCTGGAGAGGATGTGGAAAAAAGGGAACCCTCCTACACTGTTTTTGGGGATGTAATTTGGTACAGTCACTATGAAAAACAGTATGAAGTTTCCTCAGAAAACTAAAAATAGAATTATGATCAGGCAATCCCACTCCTGGGCATACATCCAGACAAAACTATAATTCAAAAAACTACACGCACCTCCATGTTCATAGCAGCACTATTCACAATATCCAAGACGTGGGAACAACCTAAATGTCCATCAGCAGATGAACGGATAAAGAGAACATGATACATATATACAATGGAATATTACTCAGCCATAAAAAGTACAAAATAATGCCATTTGCAGCAGCATGGATGCAACTAGAGATGATCATACTATGTGAAGAAAGTCAGAAAGAGAACGAAAAATAGCATATGGTATCACTTATATGTGAAATCTAAAATATGACACAAATGAACCTATGAAATAGAAACAGACTCACATAGAGAACAGACTTGTGGTTGCCAAGGTGGAGGGGCTTGGGAGAATGATGGGGTGGGAGTTTGTGGTTAGCTGATATGAGGTATTATATATAGAATGGATAAACAACAAGGTCCTACTGTATAGCACAGAGAACTATATTCAATATCCTATGATAGGTCATAATGGAAAAGAATATATATATAAAAGAATGTATATATATGTATAACTGAATAACTTTGCTGTGCAGCAGAAATTAACACAGTTTTGTAAATCAACTATAATAAAAATTTTTAAAAATAGAACACAGGTTGTAACTGAGTAACTCAATGAGTTAAAAAAAAGATTCACCATCTACTGACCAGATCAAGACATAGAATATTAATGCCAAAGAAATCTGTCTGTGCTCCATCTCAGTTATTGCCTCCTTCATAGATAATCACCATATGACTTCTATTAACACTGAGTTTTTATTTTTTTGAAATTTAAATAAGTGGATCTTATAGTGTTTATACTTTTCTATCTGGTTTCTTTCATTCAACATAATGTTTATGAGATTCACCCTTGTTATATATAGTAGTATTTTGTTCCTTTTCATTTCTGTATAGTATTATAGTGTATAAAGTGTTTATTCAATTTAGTGTGGATAGGAAAGGTAAGATGTTGCCAGTTTTTGGCTACTGCAAATAATGCTGTTATGAACATTTTTTGTACTTGGGTGTAGTAATTTCAGTTTAGAATTTAACCACAGGTGGAATTACAGGGCCATAGCTCATGTCTATGTTCTGCTTTAGTAAATATTGTCAAACAGTTTTCAAAATATTTGTAACAATATAAAAGCCAAAAAATCAGTGAATAAGATTTCATATTACCCCACATTCTTATCAACACTGTATCATCTTCCCTTACACTCTTAGGCCTTTTGGTGGGTGTGTAGTACTATCTCTTGTGGGAGGTTTTAATTTGTATTTTTCTGATGACTGCTGCTGCAAAGCTCTTTTCATTGATCATTAGCCATTAAGATGTATCTTTCTTAGTGAAGTGCCTGTAATAGGGCTTTTATCCATTTTTAATTGGAATGTTTGTCTTTTAAAACTGAGTTTTCTTTACATATTTCTGTATATAATACCTATGTCAGAAATATTCATTGCAAATATATTCTCTAAGTCCTGCTCTATGGCTTGTCTTTTTGCTCTGTTGTTTCATTTGTAACTTTTATTTTTCCCTCTTTTCTTTCTTGTAAATATTGCCAGGAATTATCAATAAGATTAATGTTCTCAAATAAATTATTTTAGACTTTTTAGCTCTCTTTATGTAGTATTTTAAAAATTGTATTAATTTATTTTATATCATTTTTTCCTTCTCAACATTTCTTGCATAGAATTGCTTTTGTTTCTATTTTTCCCAATAAATAGTTAAATTATTGTTTTCCAGAATCTTTTCTATTCTAGTATGTGCATTTAAGACCACATACTCTTGGTAGTGTATATATGTCCATACCCCTCTCTCGCTTTGTCACAGCTCACCCTTCCGCCTCCCCATATCCTCAAGTCTGTTCTCCAATAGGTCTGTGTCTTTATTCCTGTCTTAACCCTAGGTTCTTCATGACATTTTTTTCTTAAATTCCATATATATGTGTTAGCATACGGTATTTGTCTTTCTCTTTCTGACTTACTTCACTCTGTATGACAGACTCTAGGTCTATCCACCTCATTACAAATAGCTCAATTTTGTTTCTTTTTATGGCTGAGTAATATTCCATTATATATATGTGCCACATCTTCTTTATCCATTCATCTGATGATGGACACTTAGGTTGTTTCCATCCCTGGGCTATTGTAAATAGAGCTGCAACGAATATTTTGGTACATAACTCTTTTTGAATTTTGGTTTTCTCAGGGTATATGCCCAGTAGTGGTGTTGCTGGGTCATATGGTAGTTCTATTTGTAGTTTTTTAAGGAACCTCCATACTGTTCTCCATAGTGGCTGTACCAATTCACATTCCCACCAGCAGTGCAGGAGTGTTCCCTTTTCTCCACACACTCTCCAGCATTTATTGTTTCCAGATTTTTTGTTGATGGCCATTCTGACTGGTGTGAGATGATATCTCATTGTAGTTTTGATTTGCATTTCCCTAATGATTAATGATGTTGAGCATTCTTTCATGTGTTTGTTGGCAGTCTGTATAGCTTCTTTGGAGAAATGTCTATTTAGGTCTTCTGCCCATTTTTGGATTGGGTTGTTTGTTTTTTTGTTATTGAGCTGCATGAGCTGTTTGTAAAGTTTGGAAATTAATCCTTTGTCAGTTGCTTCATTTGCAAATATTTTCTCCCATTCCAAACCTAAGGTAGATAGCTAGTGGGAAGCAGCTGCATAGCAGAGGGATATCAGCTGGATGCTTTGTGACCGCCTGGAGGGATGGGATAGGGAGGTTGGGAGGGAGGGAGATGCAAGAGGGAAGAGATATGGGAACATATGTATAAATGATTCACTTTGTTATAAATCAGAAACTAACACACCATTGTAAAGCAATTATACCCCAATAAAGATGTTTTAAAAAAAAGACCACATACTCTTTCATCATTTTTTAAGCTCTATTTCACATAATTTAATATATGTTGTAATTATCATTCATTTGAAACTTTTCCCCTAATTTCTACTGAGATTTCTTTGTGACCCATGGGTTATTTACATGTTTCATGCTTAGTTTTCAAACAATAAGCAGTTTTATAGATAGCTTACTGTACTATTTCCTGCTTAATATCTCTGTGAACAAACTGAATTATTCCAGTCTTTTGAGGTGTTCTGAAACATTTAATGGCTACCTCATGATCAGTTTTACTAAATGTTCCGTATTTACTTGTAAAAATTACTAGGTATTTTTAATTAGCTCAAATTTATTAATTGTTTAGGTACTGTGTATCTGTACTGCTTTTTGTCTGCTGCTATCAGTTATGAAAAAGTTTTGAAAAAATTTCCTCTATGATGTGGATTTGTCTATTTCTCATATTATGACAATTCAACCCCCCATCTTTTAATAGGAAAATTTAGTCCATTTCAGTTAATGTTTGTGTTATTATCCTCCAAATTTTCATTTGTATTCTATTGGGCCACGTGTTTCTTTCTTTTTTCTACCTTTTTTTTTCTTTTACTTTTTATTAGCTCTTTTGCACTTACTAACTTCTTACGTACATTTTTTCCCCTGATACTCATTTGGAGTTACCCTGGAGATTAAAAGTTAAATATAAATTTTACTATTACCGTTTCCAAGATTTAAAACATGAGAACTCAACTTACTCTCTCTTAGTCTTTGAAACATTGTTAGCCATACATTACACTTCTACATATATTTTGTATATCACAATACATTTTTATTCTTTTAAACAGTTAATATTCATTTATACTTAGACATATATTAACCCTTTCTGTGTTCTTTGTTTTACTCTGCATTTCAGTGTTTTGGTCTGTGATAATTTTCCTTCACTTAGTTAACATTTGCTGGCAATAAATACTCTCCTCTTCTGCTTTTCTAGAAATGTCTTTCTTTCATCTTGATTTTTGCTAGGATAAATTTCTACATAGATGGTTGTTTTCTTTTATCATTTTAGAGTTATTCAATTGTCTTCAGACTTCTCTCACATCTATTGAGATGTCAGATGAATGTTACTGCTGCTTTTTAAGGTAATATATATGTTTATTGTTGGAAGAAGGATAAGAGAAGTCTCACTTAGGAATAGATTGGAATAGGGATGATGGGTGTGTTGTGAGGAGCTAGCAAGAAATACCTTCAAAGTAAATGTAAACAGGGCATACTTCTAGAATGGCTCCAGGTCAAATTCTTGTTGAAGAACCAATATCCAAAAACTAGAGAAGTTGCTTCAAAGACCACAACCTAAAAACAGGCCTGGAATGTAAAAATAAAATGAAGCCAAGAGATATGAAAAAATTGGTGCCAAGATCATGAACAAATGTGAAACTTGTGGAATATTTGAGGGGAGAATTAGTGGAGGCCTCTGGTTTACCTTTCTGGAAATTCTTGGCATGTAACCAAGGATATGTCAAGCTGAATTAAAGGATTTCACTAGAGATAGTGTTATAAAAATTTTAATTAGAATAGATCCATGAGTGCTGGTAAGTCAGAAACTTCATAGTATAAATGAAACTCTCTTAAATGGGAGAAAAGATGTGGACAGTTCATAGGAGAAGGAAGAATGCAATCTGAGTGTATTATAATGAATCTACAGTTATGAAGAACAAGATCAATAAAGACAGACTGAATGGGATAGAGAGTGATGGCTGTGGAATAGTGCTGACCAAGTTTGGTAGGAAGTACCAAGTAAAAGAAAAAGAAATATGATTACAATTATGATCTGAAAAGTTTCTGCCCAGTTCTAAAGGAAGGGGTATTTTCTCTATGGTCTGTAATCTCCATGACAGCAAGGATCATTTTTATCATCTTGACCAGCATAAATCCACTACTTAGGTAAAACCTAGGAGGTATTACATATTTCATAAGGGTGTGTTGAAAGAAGAAAAGAAGAAAGGAAGAAAGTTTATTGGCTTTTTTTTTTTTTTTTGGTTTAAGCTAATGAGTTTTTCACTCATGAGCCATCAAAGCCCAATTTAGCTTGGTACAGAGTAAGTGCGGAATAGTTTGAAGAAAAACAAATATAGAACTTGTGCATGTGAAGGGATTTCTGTAATACCAATTGGGAAAGGATTTGTCTTGTAGAATTTTGACTTGGGTATGCTTGTAATACAAATCTATTCCTTTAACATTAGAGCTAGCATTCTTAATAGAATGATATGGAACATTAAAACCATTATCCATTATCATATACTTCATTCTACTCTACCTGTAGACCAGTAAAATGCCTTTGTATTACTAATCTGTGTATTACTAAAGATTACTGAATAATGAAGATCATTGCAACATTTTCAAAACTTTTTGAAATTTTATTTTGCTTAGCAGGAAGTTCTAAACACATCCACCAATAATATTTTTAAGAAAAGAAATAGAGAAAATATAGACTAAATTATATAATTAATAAGCCATAAAAATAAAGTTTAAAAATTAAACTATATATTAAATAGAAATAAGAAAAATAAGTAAAATTAATAAAAATGATCATGTAATTATTTAACAATAATCTTTAAAATCAACTGGATTTCTTAAGGCCAAATTGAATTCAAGTGTTCTGCTCATTGTTTCTCAAAATATCTATACATATTTGCAATCAGAAATAAAATAGGGTAAACGCTGAAGCACTTCAACAGTCAAAGAATCACTTTGAAGTAAACAATGCCACTTGTACAGATGCGTTTGTTTCTCAGGGCAGGAACTTGCTTGAGACTGTGTGTTTTGGGTGGCAATAAGGTGGTTACCTAGCAACTACCCCTCCTCCCAAATCAATGCTGCAAGAGTGGTATTGTTTACGTCAGCGAATTGATTACTTGTTTGCTGGATCTAAAGAGAATGTAATACAGTGGTAGGGTGTGAATCTCAATCACAAGAAACTTACAGGTTTTTTCTCTACATTGGGTCAACTTCCCACTCCTCATCTGGTGCTGCTGGAAGTTTGTTTAAAGAGATTAGATAATGGATAATATGCTATGCATCATATGAAAATGAGGGAAACATCTGACATTTTAATTAATAATATTTATTTTCAGTTTGCTTTTAAAGCAAACAATGAAAGGGTTACTATATCCATAATAGCATTAGCTCTGGGCAAGAGGTAATTTTATCACAATGTGTCCTCAGAAATGAGACAGCCCAGGGTAAGGTGGGGTTCTGTAGAAACAGAGTTTAACCAATCTAGACAGGTTTTGGATGATAGCATTTTACCACCTGAAGGTAAAATTAATGAGATATTAATTTATATAGAACACATATATAAGGTACTTATGTTTACAAGTGAGTATAACCGTATGTAGAAATAACTTAGCTAGAAAACATATTTTAGTAAACGTCACACCATATATTTTGTTTACCTGCGATACATATCACAAAAAAATGCCACTCTCTCTTTCATCTGTCTAATGGATATTTATTCATAGGGACAATCTCACCAGTGCATGCAAAATCAAGAAAGCAAGTAATCTGAATGAAATGGAAAGATGAGGACAGAAAACACAGATTTTGCCTATGGAAAAATTGAATACAGTAAGTTAGTTTATATGTTTTCATAGCAGGAAGATATAAGCTAAAGAAAAAATCTGTTAAAAGAATGCTAAAATGCCAAGTATGTGGGAGTGAGTAGAAAGGGAAAGAAGAGGGACATAGGTTTATAAAATTTTCCATGATGTAAAAGACTGAAGCCAATTTCTCCCCAGACACAGTCCTGACGTTCAGAGCAGCTGCTTGCCAGTATGCAGGAAACTGTCACTTGTACAGTAGCTTTACGGACTCACCCCATACCCATTCTTCCCCCATCCCAGCACACACTGAATGTCATTTGCTCACTGAGCTCCAGAGAAGAGGAATTCTTTGCGGACCAAGTTACAGCCTCAGTTCTCTTCTGGAAAATTGCTAATGCTTGTTTTAAAAAGTCACACTCTTCAGACTAAAATTAATCAGAATCTGACACCGTATTTTCTGAGTTCCTCAACCCTGGGAATATCATCAGTTCAGAAAAACTATATTTTCCTTTGAAAATAACCAATAATTATCAATGTCATTTTAGATTTCAGTATGATTCTTGTAACCATTTTCCACAAACATATTAGACTTTTAACCAGAAATAACATTGCAAAAACAATCTCATTATATGTAAAGTCAAAACTGAGTTGGAATACAGAAGGGATTATTCCCATCTGTCCCTAAGTACTTTAAGTGGTCCAATGTCAGATATTAAAGGAAGAGAGCTAAGAGACACATTGAGCAACAGAATCAACAAAATGTTTAGACTAATAATTTATTAGAAAATAAGTGATAATGATAGGAAAACTGTTATCTTATTTCAAATGGATCAATGTGCAGTGAGGTTTTTTTCTAATATAGGTATAATATGTCAAACAAAAATTTAAATAGCAAGAAAATATAGATTTGCATTTTACAGTGGATCACTGATGCAGAAATTTCTCTTTTTACTCTGTCCTCAAATCGCCTCTGTAAATTATATTATTCTGATAACACAGACACATTTTTATTGATCTAGATGATCAGATTTTATATCAGGAATTGACATCGATGAGTTTCGAGACATCTCTATGTACCTCTGAGCCCTCACAGAATAGAAAATGTAGTCCAACAGTTAAAATAATTGATGAATGTGTGTTGAATTCTCAGGAGGGAAGGGAAGAAGAAAGAATGAAGGGTAGAGGAGAGGCTTGGAGGAGGGAGGTGCTGATTTCAACCCTGTAGCGTCAGGATTGCGTCAATTCGGGTTTCAGCCACCTCTAGAGTCTCAGAGACAAGCGTCTCTGAAGAGCCAAAACAGGAAGAGGGGTGGCAAATCACTGTGCGAGGGCGAGTGGATCTCCCTCTTTGCCTCCTCCCTATTCCAGGCTTAGGTCCCCTGAGCTTTGCGCCGTTGTTTTCAGCATTAGGAAAAGCCCTGTCGCTTCACATCCAGGCAAGTGAACCAAGATAGGGAGTTTCCGTTCAGCACCTCGGACAGAATACGCAGCAAAAAATGGCTCCTATCGCTACCAGCCGGGAAGAATTTGGTAAGCAAGTTACTCCGCTTATAACTGCGGTTGTTCCTTAAATACTCTGGGGTGATGTGTTTTGTGTGTGTGTGTGTATGTGTGTGTGTGTGTGTGTGTGTGCGCGCGTGTGCGCGCGTGTGTGTGTGTGTTCGCGGGATGTTGAACATAGATTTCCCAGGTAGAAAAATGAGAACTGTAAAAGGGCAATAGTGGCTTATCTCTGTGGTTTCTCCCTTCCTTGATATCTTTCTCCTTAAAATTGCTTTCTGCCAGGGCGATTTTACATCCAAGAAGTTCCTAATCATTCAGGTAGCGCTGTAAATTGCAGCACGCGCTAAGTAAAGAGGTCTGTTTTCTTGTTGGTGTCATTAATTCTGCAGGTGATTTCTATTTGTACATAAACCTGTATTTATCTTATTGGAGGAAGCCAGATGTTTCTGTGATTATATAAGGGCTTGATCTTGGTATAAAATAACTTGAACATTGGGCATTTAGAATGTATATTGTATTGCAGAGTGTACCATAATGTATTTTTTTCTCTGCTATGTTTTTGTTGTATCCTTGAAATATTTTGCTAACGAAAGACACAGAATCCTATGATACTAGGGTTAAAGGGATATTCAAAATTAACTAGCTGAGCCCATTCCATTTCACAGGAGAGGTAACTGGAGTCCAGAGAGATAAGGGAAATTTTGCAAGTCAGTTAGCTAAAAGCTACTGGAAACTATACTTAGGACTTATATTTTCCTGTTCAATTTCCCTTTTCCTATAACAGATTTTAGCACCATTACTCTCCTCTTTTTCAGTAAAAAAAGAAAAGGAAAAAAATCAGATGTACTTCTTCAAATAGAAAAGTAGTATTTTTAGGTCCCATTATATTCCAAAGGCAAGAGATTTGAGTTTTACTTTACGTGTATTTGGAAATATCAGGGAATTTATAGAAGTTTGTTATGAAACTGAGTGGAATGACTGAGATCTTTGCTCTCAAAAGCTTAGGACCTTAACAGTAGAGAATACACAGGGAGTACATGAGCCCTTCTATATTATATTGAATATTTTGCCATTTGACATGAATATTAAACACAGAAAATTTGTGATATTATATTCAGAAATGAATTTGTTTCACAGCTGTCCATTTGAGTGATTGAGTTTATATTGTTGTGATATGATATGTATTCCCAATTTCTGACTTGAAAATCAGAAAAATATTTGAGTACTGAGGAATTTTCATAGGCTATGCTAGTTAAAAATATGTTCTAGTGTTGGCATTGTTTATTTAGGAAAAAATTATTTTCTATTCCTTTTTAAAAAATTATTCTTCCTGCATTGACTAAAGAATCAAGAATAGTTCATGACTTTGCTTTTGCTCCCTGGCCTTGGATTATTAGGTAGTCCAGGAGTGTTTTTTTTTTTTTTTTCTTCTCTTCACAAAGACTTAAATAGAAGGAAAAATTGAAAAGCTGGTACTAAGTTTAGCTGATGATCTTTAGCTCTCACCTCATTCTTCTTCTGTAGCATTCCCTGCTTTTTCTATCTGGGAAATTCAAAGTTCACCTTTATACAATTCAGTTCTTTAATATAATTAAACTACAGAATTTTTTGTTGTTGTATTTGCTTTTTTATTTTCTTAGGCATTTTTGCTCTTGTCATTTCTTAATCTTATATTATTTGAGTTCAGTTTTGTGATTATGAAGTAGATAGGCAGAAGTTTGGGGGATTAGGGAGGGGAGAAACAAAAGATTGTTCTTTCAAGGTTAGTTAAACAAGCCTTAACCCTTTCCTGACTGGAACTTTTAACTTTATTATTCACTATTTGGGATTTAAAAATAGACTGGAATGGAGCTAAGGCAGATATTATAACGTTAATTATATTAGTTTTGATTATATTAAACATCGACTCAACTGATGCACTGTGTCCAGATATAGTAATACTGCTTTTACTTACACAGTGTTACTTATTATTTGTTGGAGAATATACTTACATATGTAACATGATGAACTTATTATATGTTGGAGAATATACTTACATATGGAACATGATGAGCTTCATGCATAATCAGTGTTACCTAATGTCAGTAATTTAATGTGTCCTCATTCAAGGAACAAATGCCAGTTTCAATTTGATTGCCATGTGGAAATGTGCTAGGAAAAAATCAGTTATGGATAAAACTGAACTCTAAATTATCTCTACACACTCTTCTCATTACATGTTAAAGAATGATAATTCATTTATAACCATTGTTTGGGTTTTATCCTTTTTAGGTAATTAATTTGTACTTTGGATGATTCAGTGTTTGAAGAATTTTGGGTCAGCATATGAGTTTGTAGTCTTATGTTGTATACTATTAATAAACTGTTCATATTTTTGTTCTTTTTTCCCTAATATGTGTACATTTCTTTTACCACTGTTCTATAATTTGGATGGAAATTATTAATGACTTTGTAACAACTGAAGACAATTTTCCATAATTTCTGTCAGTATTTGAAGAATATGCACTTAGAGGTACATAGTAAGAATTGTTGTTTCTGGAAACCCTCAAAATGTCAATGAAAACATAATGAAATTAATACTGACTCACCATGCTGTAGTTGACTCATGTTATCTGAGAAAACGAAGGTAGGTCAGGGTCATTTAGCATTCTCCCATCCCTGGCCCAGCCCCAGTTTCATCTTTTCATTTTTTTGTGAAAAATTACTACAATGAAGGATTTTCTATCATACTGTATTTATTCTTTATGTGTTACAAATGTGTTTATTCCTGAAAGTGACATGAAATAGGTACATAATTCACCCAGAACAGTTGGAAAGCAATTCAATCTGTGCAACCTACAGCAACTGCCAGCTTTAGGATGCTTTTCAAATAGGGTGTCTCCAACTCTGCCCAATTAATGCATGTTATTGGTCATTTGATTTTTCAGATGAAATCCCCACAGTGGTGGGGATCTTCAGTGCATTTGGCCTGGTCTTCACAGTCTCTCTGTTTGCATGGATCTGCTGTCAGAGAAAATCATCCAAATCTAACAAGACTCCTCCATATAAGTTTGTGCATGTGCTAAAGGGAGTTGATATTTATCCTGAAAACCTAAACAGCAAAAAGAAGTTTGGAGCAGATGAGAAAAATGAAGTAAAGAATAAACCAGCTGGGCCAAAGAATTCTTTGCGTCTTGATCTTGAGAAGAGAGATCTAAATGGCAATTTTCCCAAAACAAACCTCAAAGCTGGCAGTCCTTCTGACCTGGAGAATGTGACCCCAAAGCTCTTTTCGGAAGGGGAAAAAGAAGCAGTTTCCCCTGATAGCTTAAAGTCCAGCACTTCTCTTACTTCAGATGAGAAACAAGAGAAGCTGGGAACCCTCTTCTTCTCCTTAGAGTATAACTTTGAGAAGAAAACATTTGTGGTAAATATTAAAGAAGCCCGTGGCTTGCCAGCCATGGATGAGCAGTCGATGACCTCTGATCCATACATCAAAATGATGATTCTCCCAGAGAAGAAGCATAAAGTGAAAACCAGAGTTCTGAGAAAGACCTTGGACCCAGCTTTTGATGAGACCTTTACATTCTATGGAATACCCTACACCCAGATCCAAGAGTTGGCCTTGCACTTCACAATCTTGAGTTTTGATAGGTTTTCAAGAGATGATATAATTGGAGAAGTCCTTATTCCTCTCACAGGAATTGAATTAACTGATGGAAAAAAGTTAATGAACAGAGAGATTATCAAGAGAAATGTTAGGGTAATTCATTTTTAGTGCTTAACATATTTATAAACAATCTTTTCTGTAGCTTTTTTGTATCTAGGGGAGTTTTATTAAAATGATGTCTTATACATATTATCTTTACCATGTTTAACTATTATTAATCATAATCAAATGAGGAGCAGGGGGATAGAGTAGATGAAAGAAATTTTAACCCACAACTGAAATGCATAAAGTATCTTAATGATATAAAATAAAAAGGAATCCTTTATGGATTTATTTAAATATAATTTATATAAATATTTTTATTAATTTCTGTCACAAGTATTTTGACTAAGATTGCCACTAAAATGCAGACAAATATTTCTTATAAGAAAGTTAAAAATATATTTCAATGTCAACATAATTGAAATTGAAAATTAAGTCAGTTCATTTTGAGTATTTGAAGTTCTAATGACTTCATAGAATTGCTTTTTAAGGAAAAGATATCTCATTATATTGAATTACAAATATTCACCTTTATGTTGTATAACAGGAAGTGAGTTACTCGGCCTTTGCAGTTATGCTACTTTGGTAGTTCTGGAATTATTAGAAAATGATAAGACATCAATTAATCAAATTTAAATGTATTTTCCCTTTAAATATGGAGCTCATTTGATTCCAGTTGTGGTATTTCAGAATAACTGGTGTTTATAAGGCATAATTCTATAGAATACCATAAAGTTTGTTCTGACCACATCTTCACCTTTTTCTGTTGAAATTAATGAAAGTCAAGATCAAGAAATATTAAGTAGTTTGAGTCACCTAACTGTTTAGTGGCACAGTGGGAATAAAGATTTGTTCCCTACTCTTATTCTTCTTGGAGTGCTTGTTCATACAGTTACCCCATGTCAGCTTTTATATAAATACATATTGAAGTTTTAGGAGCTCTGGGCAACCATCATTCTTAGTTATACCAAGTTTACTTTTTGTTGCTTTCAGTTAGAACTTGTACCTTGAGTTCTTGGTCATCTTATCTAATGTTAAAGTAAAAATAAGATCTAAGTATTATGCAAAGAAAAACCCTATGATACTATTCAGAGACAAAACATTAAATATTCTGAATCAATTCTCTCCAATATTTAATTCATTCCTTGGATTAAAGGAGGACTCTGGGTGTGGTGGGAGAAGAGAATTTTAACTCCATCAGTCCTCTGTGCTAAGAGAGTGGTGGGTGTCAGACTAAATTTCAGGTTTTCTGAATTCAAATTCTAATAATGTCTGTGCTAAAGAATTTGAAATCAAATCAAACTTGAGTCACTTTACCATATACATCCATTCAAATAATTACATAATTTTCATTACCATTAATAACTTCAAAAAGTGGAGAGTTAATTAAAAAGCAAAAACTAAAAATACCTCTGTGTAAGATATATTTTAAATATCCCCCTTTAAAACATTTCTAGTAATGGGTGTGGCTAACTCATTACGAATTTTAACATTCTGTAGTACCTAAAAAGACCACAAGATGGCAGGTAGTTGTTTTAGAAGGTGATGGTACTGCACAAAAGCTTTTAGTTACTCTTTGATTCTTTAGCATATTAAAGTTAAATAAGTAGGAAAATTACAGTTAAATAACAATGCTATTATAGTGCTTTAAAAATTAATATAAGTATAAATTTCAAAACTAAAGAATAATAAAAACATATTTATCTCATATCTCTCTTTGTTTAGAAGTCTTCAGGACGTGGTGAGTTAAAGAATAATAAAAACATATTTATCTCATATCTCTCTTTGTTTAGAAGTCTTCAGGACGTGGTGAGTTACTGATCTCTCTCTGCTATCAGTCCATCACAAATACTCTCACTGTGGTTGTTTTAAAAGCTCGGCACCTGCCTAAATCTGATGTGTCTGGACTTTCAGGTAAGAATGTTTTTGAAAAATTCAGGCTCAGTGTAGAAATGAGCAATATATTGGGCAAAATAGTTAACAACTAACATTGGACTATGATTTAGATTCACCCTTTATTCACAATCACAAATTATGTGATTGTTTTTGTTTCTCATTTTATGGAATAAATGTGTGAGCCAAGGCCATTATCAAGAAGAAGAAAACTGCATAGTTCTAAGATCCAATACAAAGTTAGTATGTCATAGATGTCTGACTGAATGGAGTTGAAGCAGAAAGCAGTGATAAATGCAGAAGTGAGGCCATTGCCAAAAACACAGTGATGGAAATAAAATTAAGGTTTAGGAAAAGTTCTTAATTTTACTATTTTAAATGAGCCTGCCTACCCTTACATTTCTATTATTTTTATTATCTTTCCTTTAATTCCTTATGTGTCTGTTGTCTGCTTTAAGAATTAGCTTTTAGTTTTGTGACTAATTTTTACTAAAAAAAAAAAATTGCCATATAGTACAATGAGAAAGAGCATATGACCTATGGTTTAAAACGATCTGAGTTCAAATCCTAACCCTTCCATTTCTTAGCATCGTAACATTGGGTATGTTCCTTAAACTCTATACAAACTGGATATAATAGTACTTACCTTGAAGGAGATTATGAGGTCTGGAAATATATATTTCATTAAATATCATCCAGTGCTATTATTAGTTGTAGTTTTATTATTAGATAATGGAGATTAAAAACATGTTCTCAAAGATTTAGGTTAGGAAGTTAAAATGACTCATGCAACCAGAAAAGGGCAAAATAATATAATTAAATGTGTGATAAAGTAACATGATCTTTAAATTCACAGGATACAAGTGACACAGGAAATATCAATACTGGGTAACAGGAAACAAACACAGCAAGTGGTTAAAGAACCACAAAAAAATTAAAGCCAAAAATGGCACTGCCATTGTGAATTCTAAATGCCCATTCCCCCATTCAAAAGAGAAAGCCCATGCTCAGAGAATTAGTGAGATTTATCCAAAGTCATACAACTCAATAAAGATAGATGTTGTGTAACATTTTTTCCTTCTATTCCATTCTCTGGAATGAATTATTAGTAATCAGAATGTGTCATTAGAACATTCTATTTTCTTCCACTTTATGTTATCTCTTCATCTTTCCATTACAGTTCTTTCCCGTCCTCCACTATCTCTTATGTTGTACATTCTTACTTATTTTCAATTTATTGACAATAGAGAATCCAAGCTTTATCCATGTTTTCACTTTGTTCTGACTCATATTCGTTATAATCACATTTTATTAGCATCTCTAAGGCACAATTATCTTGAGATCAGCTTTCCCGCCAAGTCTTGTCAGTACAATCTGTGTTGTTTCCCATTGCAGATCCCTATGTCAAAGTGAACCTGTACCATGCCAAAAAGAGAATCTCCAAAAAGAAGACTCATGTGAAGAAATGCACCCCCAATGCAGTGTTCAATGAACTGTTTGTCTTTGACATTCCCTGTGAGGGTCTTGAAGAGATAAGTGTTGAATTTCTGGTTTTGGATTCTGAAAGGGGATCCCAAAATGAGGTAATTGGGCGGTTGGTCCTGGGAGCAGCAGCAGAAGGAGCCAGTGGAGAGCACTGGAAGGAGATTTGTGACTATCCCAGGAGACAAATTGCCAAGTGGCATGTGCTCTGTGATGGTTAGCATCCTAGCCAAGATGAGTTGGAACTTAATGATTTTTTCTAGGCAAGAAGAAATTTTCTTTCTTTCTTTTTTCTGATACATGATTGCAAGCTTGTGAAAGCTTTTTTGTTGTTGTTGTTAGAAATGTATTGAATTATCAGACCAGAAAGTAACTGTAAATGTGTATCATGATAATTTACTCTTTATTAGAGAAGTTGGATAAATTTTCATAAGATATTCAATTTCCCCTGAAGGTTACCAGTTATATAAATAAGAGTAGCCAAACATTTTAGGAATACTGCTCTGCAGTCCTGAGTTATGGCTGTGGTGATGATCTCATTGGAGCATGTCACTGGAAGTCAATGTGGTTTTTAGGATTTAGAAATGAAAAGCAGGTCTTCTCTTATGAAAATTCATCCATTGTTCATCAACTGGGGAAATCAATTTTTCTTTAAACCCAATGATATTAAAGAAATGTTCTCTAGATTATTTTATTAATTATGTCATGTGCAAATGGTCGTCCTGCATATAAAAGTACATGATTATTTCTTTTTGGTCTGTAATTATTTGACACAATTTTATCATAAGAAGGGTAACTTAGGTTTGTTGAAAAAAAAAAGTGAACAAAACGAGAAATCATTTTATCAAAGGGCTGAGTTGAGAATACTATAGCCGAAATATGCTTTCCCCTCCCTAAGTTTACATGTGAGTCAAAAATAAAATATAATCTCACATAAGAACCATGGCCTTGAATTATTCACTGCTTGTGACAAATGTCAATGTGGCCTAAGAAAGCCCTATATACTTTTGTGAAGTTGCTGAGTTAACTAGCGGGTAAAGAAATAAACTTCAGTGAGAAATCCAGTTAGAAATGCTGTTTTCTTATAGGAAATATATATAGTATGCAAGTGTACATTCAAGGTTATCCCTTGAACACAGAAAGGGCATTGGTAACCAAGTCTTCATTCAGCTTGTTCTCCCCCAGAGAGGACTAAGCTACTATTTGAAAAGAAATGAAGACAAAAATGTTGTGAAGTTGTAATCATCGCTGGATAGAAAGTGTTGCTTAACCCAACAAACTAATAAAAAATAGTTACATGGCAAGCCTAATATACTTTATATATGTTCATACATAATATATTTAGGCTGTCAAATTAGCACAAGTATGTTTCACTATCTTTTCTAGGCTAATTTGTCTTGAGCTGTTGTCTGTTGACCAGTTTATAAACCTGTATCTTATACATATTTCCAGTGCCAGGGCTCTGAAATTCATTAAAAATCCATTAAACCCTGTGATTATTTGGAAAGAATTTACTTGAGGTAATGTCACTGTATTTGAGTTTTTAGAAAAGTATGACTGAAACTCAGGTACAGTTGAATTTTAAATATGCAAGTTAGAAATGAAGTCTACTGAAAAATTTACATTTTGAGTCAGGTTTTGTGTCAGTGCTTTAGCAGTTTTTGAGAATGTGTTTGATATCACAGTGTTTGTAAAATCTATGACAAAGCATTTTCAAAACAACTTATACATGCTTTTTATGACTATTCCTAATGTAAAAAAAATGCTTTACACTCTATATACAAAGATTTAAATCAACCTCTCTTCTTGTGCTTTAAGATGATTTGGGGATTAAACAAGAATATTGTCCAATCATCATCTTCATGCCATCACAAAGTCAACTCATAGCATCTTGGTCCACTCAGTATTTCTGTGAAAGCAATGTGAAATGAATTTTAGTCAGTATATGGTTTGGGGGAGTCATATGGCCTTTTAATATTTGTATATTTGGTATCATGGGTCAAGGAATATAATATATTTTGAAGCTCTGAAACATTGTAAGAAGTCAACCCTAAGTATCCTTCAGAGCTGCCAGAAGTTAATGACGGTACCAAGCAAAGTATTGTTGTTGGAGGAGGGTGAATTTGTTTTTTTAGGGGAACAATGAAACCAAGAACAAATAATTACAAAATTACAATAACTAGTTTGTAAATAGTTTTTAGTTCTTAAAATTTAAAGTGTTTTTCGGTGTGAAAAGTTGAGTAAAACTATTTGCAACTGCTGCTAAGAAAAGAAAGAAGAAAAACTAGAAAGGAATTGAAACAGGCAGGGGAATAGTGATCTCATCATTTTCTGAAAATTGTACTGTTTTATATTGTATTACAATATCTGTGTGAATATCTTGAATTCTGTTACACATTTTGCCCTGTATTAAACATGTAAATTAATTGTTTGTCTGATTAGCGAATCTAACCACCCTAATGGAGAGGTATCCATATTTGAAGAACTGTGTAACTCAGTAACTGGTTTTTCCTGATGTTGTAACTTAATAGAAGTGATTTGGGAGGAAGCATGGTATATGAGATGGTGTCTGTTCTTTCGTGCCAGCTTTGTATGATGTTTGTAAGATCATGTTATATGACGTGAATAAATGGCTGCTTTTGACCAACCCATTTCAACTCAAAGTTTTCTTTAATGGATTAATGGATTCTCTTATTTCTTTCTAAGCTCTCGAGTTTCCTTAATAGATCATCTGGCATATATTAAGAAATATAAAGATTCAACACAAAGATCTTCCACATATCTTGTTGTAGTTTGCTTAATCCTCATAACACTCATCCAGGAAAGATATTATTCCTATTCAGAAGCAAACCTGAGACTCAAGGAGCTTTGGCAATTGACTCAAGTACACATGGATGGTATGTGAATAGATTTCATTGCATACCTCACTCTTCTCTCTATGCCAGGCCACTCTCCTCCAGGGATCCTAATCAATTGGCTCTGCTAGATTCTTAAAATGTTTCATGCCCACATTCTTGGACTTTTCCTTTCTATATTGTGGTCACTTTTCCATATTTTATTTACCACTTTTTATAAAACATCTTTATTGGAGTATAATTGCTTTACAACGGTGTGTTAGTTTACCATTTTTACCATTTTTCATCACAACTTTTAATTTATTCTTCCTTTTATTGTCTTTCATGATCTTCTTTCTCACTTTAGTCTCTTTCATTACCTATTTTATATTACTGTCTTTTTCATTTTTCCTATATCCTTGCATTGGATAGATTTATTTAGTAAAATGGAGTTGAAATGGAAGTCTTTATTTCTTCTTAAAGATGTAGGAAAAACAGACCCAGAACATCTGCAATGTTTCCATCAGACACCAGCTAAGGTAAATGGGAACTATGGGATCCACCACCAGGAGGATCAGCCATTTTTTACAGCACAAATCTATGTGGACGTGTTCTGTATTATCACACTTGGCAAAACAACCTTGCAAATGGTTGCAATCAAAATCTGCTGCCATTGTATTTTTGTTTTAAACCATATTAATTGTATTAAGACTGTGCACAGGTATGTTAAAAGAGTTGGTCATTACATTTAAGTGCTTAAATATATTTTAGACCTCCCTGCCAAAAGTAACCAGACACTGAAGAGATATTCTAAGGGAATTAGTTATTAAGGAAATGTTAATTAAAACCACAATGAGATACCACTGCACACCTTATTACAATGGCTAAAATCAAAAAGTTTGAACATGACAAGTGTTGGTGATTTGGAGGAATACTCCTACACTGATCTACACTACTGGTGGGAATATAAAATGTATAGCTGCTTTGAGAAACAAGTAGTCAGTTTCTTAAAAAGTTAAATATACAACTACCAAATGACCCAGTCATTCCACCTCTAGGTATTTACTTAAGAGAAAAGAAAGCATGCATTTGCACAAAGACTCATGCATTAATTTTCATAGAAGCTTTTTTCGTAGTAGCTAAACACTGGATTCAACCTAAATGTTCAACAACAGGTGAATGGATAAATAAATTGTGTTGTATACACAGAATAGAATACTACTTAACAATAAAAAATGAATAAACAATTGGTACATGCAACAACATATGTACTTACAATAATTATGCTGAGTGAAGGAAGCTAGTTATTTTCCCCTGGAACCCCGAAAATGTAGAGTGTATAATGTATGATTTAATTTATCAGAAATGTTTGAAAATGCAAACTTATCTGTAGTGATAGTAAGCAGATCAGTGTTTGCTTGCAATTGGAGTAGGGTGAATGGACATGTGTGAGTGAGCGAGATTAAAAGGGAATTGTAGGAAATTGGAGGTGGGGGGGATGGATGTGTTCATTTTCTTGATTGTGATGATGTTTCCACGGGTATATTCATGTATCAAAATTTTTCAAATTGTGCACTTTAAGTGTGTACAGTTTATTATATGCAAATTATACCTCAATAAAGCTGTTAAGGAAAAAATGTATAAGATAGAAACTATTTATAACTTTTTTTAAGAAAAAGAAATAACAATACTAACATTATTACCAGCGATATTTTTCTGAAAATTAAAAAAAAATTTACATGTGTTGGGAGCAGTTCTTTTTTTCTTAATGTACCTTTCCCCATGAATGTATAGTTGGATGACTGCTTTTTAAAGTCTTTTGTGATGGTTTCTGTGTAATTATACCACCAACTCATTCAAGTAAATTTTTTGATTACTTCTATTTTTAAGAAATTGATTTTTGAATTTAATTTTGATTTATAGTTATATGAAATATTATATTTTATAAAAATAAATTTACAAAACAAAATATATTAACAGAAGCCCATCTATTTCTACACTCAACTATTCCCTCCTCTCCCATACATAATGACATTTAAGTTTTGGGTTAATTCTTCTCATTTTTAATATAAACATATGTAGATATATTCACATTTTTCTG
The DNA here is from genome assembly GCF_005190385.1 of Monodon monoceros. Taxonomy (NCBI): domain Eukaryota; kingdom Metazoa; phylum Chordata; class Mammalia; order Artiodactyla; family Monodontidae; genus Monodon; species Monodon monoceros. The sequence goes on from NW_021703765.1 coordinate 29,463,269, forward strand.
TGTATCAGATGAACAAAAGCATGCTATACAATATATCATGGATATCATTCTCCAGCTGCATATATAGTCCTTACTGATTTTTACAGCTCTATAGTACTCCTTTGCAGCATTACTTTTAAAATATTATTCAGGAAGAAGTATTTACTCTCCCATTGTAAGATAACGCCCTTATAAATAAGAAATGTGTGTTTTATTGATCTTTACATTTTCACTAGTAGCTAGGTTGTACATAGTAAGCTCAATAAATATTTCTTTAACTAAATCAAACTTAATTGATGATTAGATGGGAAAGCATTGTGCAAACCACAATTGTTCAAGAATAGCAGTAGAAAAATTTGTTCCAAATATATAAAAGAATTTGTTGTTGTTGTTGTTATATTGATGTATAGTAGTCCCCCTTCCCCAGGGAATAATTTCCAAGATACACAGTGGATGACAAATCATATATATACTATGTTTTTTTCCTATACATACCTACCTATGATAAAGTTTAACTTATAAATTAGGCATAGTACAAGATTAATAACAATAATTAATAATAAAATAAAACAATTATAACAATAATTGTAATAAAATTTATCTGAATGTGGTCTCTCTCTCACTTGAATCATCTTATTTTACCATATTCACCCTTATTCTTGTGAGGATGTGATAAAATACCTACATGATAAGATGAAGTGAGATGAATGACAGCTATTATTGACCTTCTGATGTTATGTCAAAAGGAGGATCACATGCTTTGAGTGATCCTGGATCACTGAGCTATGACAATGTCAATGGTTGGATGTCAGGAACAGAAGATGTCAAAAGTTGGGAATGCTGGGCAGGATGGAGCTTGATGGTGTGCGATTTCATCACATTACTCAGAACAGAGCACAATTTAAAACTTATAAATTGTTTATTTCTGGAATTTTCCATTTAATATTTTCCGGCTGTGGTTGACTGAGGGTAACTGAAACCAAGGAAAGTGAAACTGCAGATAAGGGGGGGGCTATTGTAATTCATACTATATTAGAAACTATAGAAGTCCAATGTGCTATACATATAATAGACATCCCAAACTTTTTCAAATTAGTTTTGGCGTGAACTGTGTTTCACTGTTTGTTTCTTAAAATTGGATTTATACTCCAGCTTTTAGCATTAAGCTAGTACTAAAGTGATTCTGTATTCCTTGACAGGATGTCATCTGAGGTTAAGGAAAGATCATTTAAAAACAACTAAGAGAAATGCCTATTTAGGTCTTCTGTCCATTTTTGGATTGGGTTGTTTGTTTTGACGATATTCAGCTGAATGAGCTGTTTGTAAATTTTGGAGACTAATCCCTTGTTGGTCGCATCATTTGGGAATATCTTCTCCCATTCTGTGGGTTGTTTTTTGTTTTGTTTATGATTTCCTTTGCTGTGCAAAAACTTCTGAGTTTAATTAGGTTCCATTTGTTTTTTTGTTTCTGTCTTTAGTTCCATTAGTCTGGAAGATGGATTGAAAAAGATCTTGCTGCGATTTCTGTCAGAGAGTGATCTGCTTATGTTTTCCTCTAGGAGTTTTATAATATCTGGTCTTACATTTAGGTCTTTAATCCATTTTGAGCTTATTTTTGTGCATGGTGTTAAAAAATGTTCTAATTCATTTTTTTTACATGTAGCTGTTCAGTTTTCCCAGCACCACTATTTGAAGAGACTCTCTTTCCACCACTGTATAGTATTGCCTCATTTGTCATAGATTACTTGACCATAGGTGTGTGGGTTTATTTCTGGGCTTTCTATCCTGTGCCATTGATCTATGTGTCTATTTTTGTGCCAGTATCTCATTGTTTTGATGACTGCAGCTTTGTAGTATAGTCTGAAGTCAGGGAGTATGATTCCTCCAGCTCTGTTTTTCTTCCTCAAGATTACTTTGGCTATTCAGGGTCTTTTGTGTCTCCAAACAAATTTAAAAATTTTTTGTTCTAATTTTGTGAAAAATGCCATTGGTAATTTGATAGGGATAGCACTAAATCTGTAGATTGCCTTGGGTAATATAGTCATTTTGACAATACTCATTCTTCCAATCCAAGAGCATGGTATATCTTTCCATCTGTTTGTGTCATCTTCCATTTCTTTCATCAGCATCTCATAGTTTTTGCAGTGCAGGTCTTTCGTCTCCTTAGGTAGGTGTTTTATTCTTTTTGATGTGATGGTAAATGAGATTGTTTCTTGAATTTCTCTTTCTGACCTTTCAATGTTAAAGTATAGAAATGCAACAGATTTCTGTGTATTGAGAAAGAAATATCGTATGATATCACTTGTATGTGAAATCTAAAAAGAAATGATACAAATGAAGTTTATTTACAAAATAGAAACACACTCACCAACTTAGAGAATTAACTTATGGTTACCAGGGGGGTTGGTGGGGGGATGCGAATAGTTAGGGATTTGGGGATTGACATGTACACACTGCTATATTTAAAATAAATAACCAGCAAGGACTCACTGTATAGCAGAGGGAACTCTGCTCAATAATATGTGACAACCTAAATAGGAAAATAATTTGAAAAAAAATAGATACATGTATATGTATAACTGAATCACTTTGTTGTACACCTGAAACTAATGCAACATTGTTAATCAACTATACTCCAATATAAAATAAAAAATAAAAAAATAAAAGCAACTAAGATATGAATTTGACTTGAAAATTTACTGTGGATGACTTTAAATTTAACACTGAGGTCATATAGCACACATGAAATATGACCCACTGAAATGCTGAAGTTCATCTAAGCAAAAGATTTTTAAGAACATAGAATTACCAAGGGACCTATTTAGATGGCTGGCACAAAGTCATGTAGAGAGCAATTGGGAAATCACAGCAAGCAAGTAGATGTCCAGGCCTACACCTCAAATGTCCACATGGCTCAGGGAGAGAAGGCAAGAGCACAATGAAAGTGTTGCTTCAGTCTCTGTTGCATTCATAGGTCACTTATAATTTCAGTGGAAAATCCATAAAGACAAACGAAATAAGTTCTTAACCTCAAATTGATCCCCTGGCTTAGGTTGTTGATAATAGTGACGATGCTAGTGATGCTAGTGTTCTATTACCTTTAGTACTAACAACTATCACCTTGGAATTACTTGCCTAAAGTTTATATTCCCTCTTGATGGGGAAACCTCCTGTAATAGGCATTGCTGTATCCCCAGTATCTGTTCATGGTAGAAGGTAACTCAAACATTTATTGGATTGAAATTTAAAATTTAATAATAGAATGCATTTTCTAATTGATATCATCTCATTTAATGTGCAGCACAACCCAAATTATAGGAAATATTCCTCTAGTTCTATGGATGACAAAGATAAATTTCAGATTTGTATCTCACTTAAAACCACACAATTGAAGATGGAATGGAATTTAGGGCCTTCTGAATATAAAGTCCCTACTGTGTGTATAGCATCACACTGACCTGATTTAAGCTGGCAAAGAACCATGTGCTTTGCTTCTTTCACTCCCAGTTCTTATAATAAGTCAGACCTCTGACAAATACTGAAAATACTAGGAAATTGTGGTTGAATTAACTCCTCAGGTTTGTTTTAGTTTTTCTTTTTTTTTAACACAAATCATATAACAAGTAAATAGTAACAAAAATTTCCTCCTTGACCAAACTTTAATTAGGCTCCTATGAGCCCTCTTCTTTTTCCAGGCCACAACCTTGGCCTGCCAAGGCCAGTTTTAGCAAAGAATCCTGCTAAGCTGATTTATCAAGAATCCTCCCCCACTCTTGATATCTGATCAAGTTTCTTATCCCCCAACCCACCCTTGATATCTAAGTCCTTGGCCTGCCTTTAAAAAAATTCTGTTAAGCCAGTTAACCAAGAATCTCTCTACCCTTGATATCTAATGAAGTTCATTTTAGTAATACTCCATCCACTGACCCTTCCGTCTTCTGATTAATTATAAATCTCCAGTTGTCTTTGTCATATCGTGATTGAGTTCTTTCTATCCCTCTCCCCTATTGCAATAGTTTTGAATAAAGTCTTTCTTGCTATTTTTAACAATCATCAGATTGACTTTTATTTAATAATGTTAGAACCTGGAACTGAATATGTGTGAGTTTTCCACTAAAAGTTTTTAAGAACTACTGCCTACTTCTCTGAACCTTCATGTTTGAGAGTTTAATACAGAAATGCCAACTTGATGTCATCTTGAATACCAATCCAGTGGTCATGACTATATGGAAAATCATGTTGAGGTGGTTTATGAGGGTAAATCATGGCTTATGAGAAAACTGATGGACTTGATTATCTATGCACTGGGAACTATTTTCCCTAGCTTAAGGGAAATATTTCTATTTAGTCTCTGGTAAGTAAAATTCCATACTTCTTGATTTTGTGTTGGTAAAATGTGAATTGATTAAATTGCTTTATTAAGTCAACTTCTCTCTCACATAAGATGATATTTTCATTATCCCTCTGTGTTAATGGATTAAAAAAATGTGAGTTTTATATTGTCTCCCTAGTTTGAATTTTGACTTCATCTCTTACCTAACCCTAACCCTAACCCTAACTTGTTTTGATATATGAGGATTGTTTGTTATTAAATATTTCTGTATCAATTTCTTTCTCTAAAAAAAGGGCTGGTAATAATTCCTCCATAACGAAATGTCCAGATTGCATAGAAGGATAGTGGGGAGAGTGATCAATTTTGTGTGGTTATGTTTTTTCAGAAAATGTGTATTGAATTTTTTTGAATCCAAAAAAGGAAAAAATAAAATTTCAGTAATTTAAGCTTCAAGGTTTTAAAAATAGGTATTGATATCTCTTACTAATTTAACTGTTTCTAGAAAACAGAGAAAAAGTATTTTGAATTAGGAAAATTCCAAACCATTCATGATGGGGACATGGCATGAATGATGAGAAGATTAGATGGGGTACAGGGGACAAGTAGACAATACCAACTGTATGAAAAATGCTTTATTTTTAAAAAATAAAATTAGGGACTTCCCTGGTGGTGCAGTGGTTAAGGATCCACCTGCCAATGCTGGGGACACGGATTCGAGCCCTGGTCCAGGAAGATATAACATGCTGCAGAGCAACTAAGCCCATGCTTCACAACTACTAAGCCTGTGCTCTAGAGCCTATGAGCCACAACTACTGAGCTCGTGTGCCACAACTACTGAAGCCCACGTGCTTAGAGCCTGTGCTCTGAAACAAGAGAAGCCACTGCAATGAGAAGCTCATGCAGCACAACAAAGAGTAGCCCCCTTTGCTACAACTAGAGAAAGCCCGTGCACAGCAACGAAGACCCAACACAGCCAAAAATCAATCAATCAATCTTAAAAAATATAAAAATAAAAGATGAAATTAATTAAAAAATAAAATTAGAAAAACATTTTGTTTAGGAGTAATTGAAACTACAATTGTATTTGGTTAACCTATTTTATTGCTATGCTATGCAGCTCTGCCTTCATTCATGCATATTAATATACACATGCAAAATCCTGGGTGCTTTGCATACACCTAAGCATAAAACATGTTATTAAGGGCAAAAGTAAAATTTTCAACTTTATTAGGTTTCAAAAGCCGTAAAAGGAATTATACTAAGGCTAGAATATTTGTAAAGATGAACATTACTTAGTATCATTATTTTAGCATATAATTTTATTAAAATAATTATAAATGAAACAAACAATGCAACTTAAAGAATTATACAGTGACAATACATAGATTTGCACTCTGAGGAATATATTTAAAAAGATGGATGGTATATTAGTTTGTTAGGACTGTTGTAATACATATCACAGCTTGGGTGCCTTAAACAAGAAATATTTATTTTTCCCATAATTTTGGAGGCTAGAGGTCCCAGATGAAGGTGTGTTCAGGGTTGGTTTCTTCTAAGGCCTCTCTCCTTGGCCTGTGAATGGCTCTCTTCTTCCAGTGTCCTCACCTGGTCTTCATTGTGTGCATTCTGCTTCCTCATCTCTTCTTGCAAGGACATTAGTCATATTGAATTATATAACCATATAAGCTCACTTACCTTAATCATCTCTCTAAAGGTCCTATCTCCAGATATGGTCATATTCTGAGGTACTGGGGATTAGGGCTTCAGCATATGCATTTTGGTGAGGGGAGGCACAATTTAGTCATAATAGGTGGAGAGAAAGTGAGAGAGAAAGAAATTTATTTCCCGAAATGCTTACTGAAAAGATATTTTATATTCAATAAAGAACTTTCAGATACCACATTAATACCAAGACATTTCTTACTCTATCTGTTCCTCCCTTTGATGTATGTGGGCAACAGTGTTTGTTTAGTTACTCCCAAAGCCAGACACAGCTACAGTCATGTTTGTCCAGAGAGAGAAAGTTGTAAACATCATAATCTCTTTCTGAAAACATATTTTGTGGGATGAAACTAGTAAGAAGTATTTCACTATTATCAGTATATATAATAAAAATTTTAGTAAAAGAAAAAAGAAAATGCATATATCATGCTAGTTGGCTTTTTCACTACTGAAATAACAAAAACTAGATATTCCAAGAACTATAGACCAGATTTTTGCTTGAAAGTGATAATGAATTTGCTATAAAATATGAAAAAATCATGTTCATAATTTGTTCATGTTAATTATCATAGAAATATGTGCACTGAAAAAATTATAAACCTGCAGTATGAAACAGAGCTGCATGGTGATAGGGTTGGCAGTTAGGATATCAAGGTTCCAATCTATGCTTTACTCTTAACATGGGGAAATCAACTTTCTTCTAATATTTTAAGGTTCTATAATTCTGTACAACCCAGAATAACTTAGTTTTATTGTGATCTCATTTAGTCATTTACTAACTCTGGTCAATTCAATTTATCCACATTTTTCAGGAAGGACTATCTGGATCTAAAAGAAAGTAGAGAAATTTCAAGCAACAATGTTAAAACAAAGACATAATTTGGTCAATATGGATCTTTTTTTTTCCTTCAGTACTAGTTCTTTCCCACATGCTTAATCATCACCCTCACACATGTCAGATAAGAAGTAGAAAAATCAGTTGACTTCTTCAGAGACTGACTTGGGGTCTCTGTGGCTGCCACGTTCCCTCAGTAGCTTCTTGCAAACTGATTGAGATCTATCTTCCCTGCAGGTAAAAGAGATACTTTCTAAACACATTGGCGTAACAAGTTCTACAGAAATAGTGCCTTTCATTAAAGAGCCAACCAGCTGTAAATTCTTCTGTCTGTACTATTCATTCTTTAGGTCTCAATATTACCTCTTTGAAATGTCCACTTTGGAATATGCTGAGATATTACTTAACATTACTTAAGATGGTTAAGAGGCATACTACATTAATCTGTTAAAAACTGAGGTGAATGAGTGTAAACCAATCTTGTAACTTGGACAAGACAACCGTGGTTCTTATATGTGAGTGTAAGATGGCAAATAAAAAGGAAGGGTCCTCAAGAGAATGGTTGATTCTAAAGATAAACTTGATATTCTTCAAAATTACCCTGTAGGTTTAGCATTACAATAGTTATAGAGTTGTGTTATTTCATTTTTTTGTGCCAGTCTCAGCCTATGGATAACCAATGTTGTGGCTGGACCAGCCCTGTAGTATTAAGAGATACAAACTACTATGTATAAAATAGATAACCAACAAAGATATGCTGTATAGCACAGGGAATTATAGTCATTATCTTGTAATAACTTTTTTTTTTTTTTTTGCGGTACGCGGGCCTCTCACTGTTGTGGTCTCTCCCATTGCGGAGCACAGGCTCCAGACGTGCAGGCTCAGCAGCCATGGCTCATGGGCCCAGCCGCTCTGCAGCATGTGGGATCTTCCCAGACAGAAGCACGAACCCATATCTGCTGCATTGGCAGGCGGACTCTTAACCACTACACCACCAGGGAAGCCCTCTTATAATAACTTTTAATGGAATATAATTTGTAAAATTACTAAATTACTGTACTATACATCTGAAACTAACATTATATTGTAAATCAACTATATTCAATTAGTAAACAAACAAAAAACATAAGAGCAGGTATTTAAAGAATAGGAGGAGAAAAAAAATGTGGCTCAAAATGTCAGTTATCAAAATCAAACAAGATCTCTAAAACAAGGAGGAGGTGGTATTGGGTAGCCTAGCTCTTTATCTAGTTTTGTGGCTGGTAATGTGTTTACTGAAGTGGATGCCTCAGCATTTACATTACAAAAGAAAAAGCCAACTGCCAGGGCTTACACTACACCAATAGAACTACCAATTGGAAAATTTTGAACAAAACAAAGTTTTGTGCATCAAGTTATATTTGATACTGACTTGAATCCACAGAGCTGTTTATATAAAGGAATAAAAAATTTAAAATATGCAATACTTATTTGATAGATTTGGAGCAAGAAGTCTTAAGATAGAACATCTTAAAGTAGAAACTGGGGAACTTGAATTTTTGGAAAGATAGATTAACAAACTCTACTCCTGAAGTTTCTGTCTCAGTACACTTCTGGAAAGACCATACTATGTTTCAAAAACAAACATACAAATAAACAACAAACCCAAATCAAAATGAAACTTCAGCAGGCAGTTCTTATTGTCAGCAACTTTTAGGCAACATTGATTTAGAGTTTATAAAGTACTTTGACATACTTTAACTCATCAAATCTTCAGGAAGGCCATGTGAATTATTTAAGAAAGTTATTTTTGAGTCCATTTTACAGATAAGGACACTGAGGATCAGAGATACCATATAACTTGTTCAAAGATTTGAGCCTGTCTTTTATTTTTAAATTTCATATTCATTCCTCAATAGCATGCTATAGAAAATATATTTTAAAGTATATTCTTTTGAGATGTGAAGAATATTCTTTTCATTTTCTGAAGATTAAAGGCTTTTGTTTTTTTCTTTTTTTTTCATTTGGCATTTCTTTCTGTCCATGTTACAAAGGAACTCCCCTTGTATGTTAAAGTGGCATCTCAAATTTAGCACACCCAAAACAGAATTAACAATGAAACAGATTGGTTCAAAATGGTGGAATAGAAGGACGGGCTCTCATTCCCTCTTGTGAGAGCACTGGAATCACAACTAACTGCTGAACAATCATTGACAGGAAGACACTGAAACTCACCAAAAAACATATCCCACATACAAAGACAAATGAAAAGCCACAATGAGATTGTAGGAGGGGTGCAATCACAATAAAATCAAAGCCCATAACAGCTGGGTGGGTGACTCACAAACTAGAGAACACTTACACCACAGAAGTCCACCCACTGGAGTGAAGGTTCTGAGCCCCACATCAGGCTTCCCAACCTGGGTGTCCAGCAACTGGAGAAGAAATTCCTAGAGATCAGACTTTGAAGGCTAGTGAGATTTGATTGCAGCACTTCGACAGGACTGGGGGAAACAGAGACTCCACTCTTCTAGGGCACACACAAAATAGTGTGTGCATCGGGACCCAGGGGAAGGAACAGTGACCCCATAGGAGACTGAACCAGACCTACCTGCTAGTGTTGGAGGGTCTCCTGCAGAGGCAGGGGGTGGCTGTGTCTCACTGTGAGGACAAGGACACTGGCAGAAGAAATTCTTGGAAGTACCCCTTGGCATGAGCCCTCCCAGAGTCTGCCATTAATTCCACCAAAGAGCCCAGGTAGGCTCCAGTGTTGGGTCACCTCAGGCCATACAACCAACAGAGAGGGAACCCAACCCCACCCATCAGCAGACAAGTAAAATAAAGTTTTACTGAACTCTCCCCTCAAGAGCAACAGCCAGCTCTACCCACCATCAGTCCCTCCCATCAGGAAACTTGAACAAGCCTCTTAGATAGCCTCAACCATCAGAGAACAGTCAGCAGAAGCAAGAAGAATTACAATCCTGCAGCCTATGGAGCAAAAACCACACTCACAGAAAGATAGACAAGATGAAAAGGCAGAGGGCTATGTACCAGATGAAGGAATATTAAACAGCTTCATTAAACAGCTAAGTGAAGTGGAGAGAGGCAATCTTCCAGAAAAAGAATTCAGAATAATGATAGTGAAGATGATCCAGGATCTAGGAAAAAGAATGGAGGCAAAGATCGAGAAGATGCAAGAAATATTTAACAAAGATCTAGAAGAATTAAAGAACAAACAAACAGAGATGAACAATACAGTAACTGAAATGAAAGCTACACTAGAAGGAATCAATAGCTGAATAACTGAGGCAGAAGAACGGATAAGTGACCTGGAAGACAGAATGGTGGAATTCACTGCTGCAGAACAAAATAAAGAGAAAAGAATGAAAAGAAATGAAGACAGTCTAAGAGATCTCTGGGACAACATTAAACACAAGAACATTCACCTTATAGGGGTCCCAGAAGAAGAAGAGAGAGATAAAAGACCCAAGAAAGTATTTGAAGAGATTATAGTCAAAAACTTCCCTAACATGGGAAAGGAAATAGCCACCCAAGTCCAGGAAGCACAGAGTCCATACAGGATAAACCCAAGGAGAAACACACTGAGAGTTAGAGTAATCAACGTGGCAAAAATTAAAGACAAAGAAAAATTATTGAAAGCAGAAAGGGAAAAATGAAAAATAACATACAAGGGAACTCCCATGAGGTTAAGAGCTGATTTCTCAGCAGAGACTCTACAAGCCAGAAGGGAGAGGCAGGATGTATTTAAAGTGATGAAAGGGAAGAATCTACAACCAAGGTTACTCTACCTGGCAAGGATCTTATTCAGATTCGATGGAGAAAACAAAAGCTTTATAGACAAGCAAAAGCTCAAAGAATTCAGCAACACCAAACCAGCTCGACAACAAATGCTAAAGGAACTTCCTTAAGTGGGAAAAACAAGAGAAGAAAAGGACCTACAAACACAAACCCAAAACAATTAAGAAAATGGTAATAGGAACATACATAGTGATAATGACCTTAAACATGAATGGATTAAATGCTCCAACCAAAAGACACAGGTTCACTGAACAGATACAAAAAGAAGACCCATATATGTGCTGTCTAAAAGAGACCCGCTTCAGACCTAGGGACACACATAGACTGAAAGTGAGGGGATGCAAAACGATATTCCATGCAAATAGAAATCAAAAGAAAGCTGTAGTAGCAATACTCATATCAGAGAAAATAGACTTTAAAATAAAGACTGTTACAAGGAAGGACACTACATAATGATCAAGGGATCAATCCAAGAAGTAGTTATAAGAATTGTAAATATATATGCACCCAACATAGTAGCACCTCGATATATAAGACAAAAGTTAACAGCTATAAAAGGAGAAATTGACAGTAACACAATAATAGTGGGGGACTTTTACCACCCCACTTTCGTCAATGGACAGATCATCCAGACAGAAAATCAATAAGGAAACACAGACCTTAAATGACACATTAGACCAGATAGACTTAATGTATAATTATAGAGCATTCCAATCAAAAGCAGTAGAATACACATTCTTTTCAAGTACCTATGGAACATTCTCCAAGATAGATCATGTGCAGGGACATAAAGCAAGCCTTGATAAATTTAAGAAAATTGAAATCATATCAAGTATCTTTTCTGACTAAAATTTTATAAGATTAGAAATCAAATACAATAAAAATAATAACTGTAAAGAACATGGAGGCTAAGCACAATGCTACTAGATAATCAATGGATCACTGAAGAAATCAAAGAAGAAATCCAAAAATACCTAGAGGCAAATAAAAACAAAAACACAATGATCCAAAACCTATAGGATGCAGAAAAAACTGTTCTAAGAGGAAAGGTTATAGTGATAGAATCTTACTTCAGGAAACAAGACAAATCTCAAATAAACAACTTAACTTTTAATAAACCAACAAGAGTTTAATCTCCAAAATATACAAACAGTTCATACAGCTCAATATCAAAAATCAAACAACCCAGTCAAAAAATGGATAAGAGATCTAAGTTGATACTCTCCAAAGAAGACATCCAGATAACCAAGAGGCATATAAAAGATGCTCAATATTACTAATTATTAGAGAAACGAAAACTACAATGAGGTATCACCTCACCCCAGTCAGAATGGCCATCATCAAAAAAAAAAACATACACAAAAAACTACAAACAATAAATGCTGGAGAGTATAAGGTGAAAACCAACACTGTACACTATTGGTTGAACTATAAATTGGTACAGCCACTATCAAGAAAGGTATGGAGTTTCCTTAAAAAACGAAAAATAGAGAAAAATAGAGCTACCATATGATTCAGCAATCCGACTCCTGGTCATATTTCCAGAGAAAACCATACATTGAAACGATACATGCACCCCAATGTTTATTGCAGCCCTATTTGCAAGCCAAGCCATGGAAACAACCTAAATGTCCCTAGACAGATTAATGCATAAAGAAGATGTGGTGTATATATATATATATATATATATATATATATATATATACACTGGAATATTACTCAGCCATTAAAAAGAATGAAATAATGCCATTTCCAGTGACATGGATGGACCTGGAGATTATCATACCAAGTCAGACAAAGAAAGACAAATATCATATGATATCACTTATATATGGAATCTAAAAAATGATACAAATGAAGTTATTTACAAAACAGAAGCAGGCTTACAGACTTAGAAAACAAATATATGGTTTCAAAGGAGAAAGGTGAGGGGGAGAGATAAATTGGGAGATTGGGATTGACATATACACACGACTATATATAAAATAGATAGCTAACAAGAACCTACTGTATAGCACAGGGAACTCTACTCAATACTCTCTAATAATCTATATGGGAAAATAATCTAAAAAAGAATAGATATATATATAACTAAACCACTTTGCTGTACACCTGAAACTAACACAACATTGTAAATCAACTATACTCCAATATAAAATAAAAGTTAAAAAATTTACATAGGAAAAAAAGAGAAATAATAGCTGAAAACATCCCTAACCTGGGAAAGGAAGCAGATATCTGGTCCACAAAGCACATAGAGTAGTAAACAAGATGAACCCAAAGAGTTAAACACCAAGGCATATAATTCAAATGGCAAAAATTAAAATAGAGGATCTTAAGAGCAGCAGGATAACAGCCATTAGATATGTTCAAGGGAATTCCAATAAGATTATGAGCTGACAAACTGTTAATTTGCAGGATACAAAATTAATACACACAAAATTAATACACAGGGGGACTTCCCTGGTGGTCCTGTGGTAAAGAATCCGTTCCAATGCAGGGGACACGGGTTCGATCCCTGGTCAGGGAACTAAGATCCTATATGCTGCAGGGCAGCTAAACTCACACAATGCAAATACTGAGCTTGCACACCTCAACAAGAGAGCCCATGTGCCACAAACTACATAGCCCATGCACCCTGGAGCCTGTGCGCCACAAATAGAAGCCCACACACCACAACAAAAGATACCTCAAGCCTCAACAAAGATCCTGTGTACTGTAACTAAGACCCAATGCAGCCAAGAAAAAGAAAGAAAGAAAGGAAATAAATAAATAAAATAAAAATATAAAATAATATATACAGAAATCAGTTGCATTTGTATACACCAACAATGAACTATTATAAAGATAAATTAAGAAAATAATCCCAGTTAAAATTTTATCTAAAATGAATAAATATATGTAAGGAGGTAAAAGACCTGTACTGAAAAAACTGTTAGATGTTGGTAAAAGGAATGAAGTTGAGGGGGGAGTGACCAAGATGGTAGAGTAGGAAGACATGAGCTCACCTCCCCTGTGGGCACACCAAAATGTAATTATTTACAGAGCAACTGCCCATGAAAGAGACTTAAAGACTAGCAGAAAAATCTACAGCTAAGATATAAAGAAGTAACCACAAAAAGACAGAGAGGAGAGGTGGAGATGTGGTATTAGGGTTAGGAGACCCCTAACCCTAGCCCCAGGTAGGTGGCCCACAAATGAGAGGATGATTACAATTGCAGAGTCCACCCAAACAAGCAAGGGATCCAGGTCCCAAGTTGGTTTCCCCAGCTCAGGGGTTCTATACCAGGAAGACAAACCTCCAGAATGTTTGGCTTTGAACACCAGCAGGGCTTTCTTTTAGGACAGCAAGAGGGCTGTGGAAAATAGAGACTCACTCTTAAAGGGCAAACACAATATATCAACACTCTGAGACAGAGGGCAGAAGCAGTAATTTGAATTAAGCCTGGTCCAGACCCACTTGCTGTTCTTTGAGAGCCTTTGGGAGAAGCAGGAGGCAATTGAGACACACCCTGGGGACATTGGCACTGGCATCAGTATTTGGGGGAACATGACCCAACACAAAGACACTGGTAGTGGTAACTACCATTTTCATCCTCTCTATAGTGTCAGGACCTAGCTCTAGCCACAAGCAGGCCATCTGCCTTGGACCCACAGAGCCCCTGACTGCCGTGGGACACAGTCTCACCCATCAGCAGGTGTAGGACTTGGCCCCGCCCAGCAGTGCACCAGCACCAGCTCCAGTACCCGCAGGGATCCTGCAACTAGCTGCCAGATACAGCCCTACCTGCCAACAGACTAACACTAGCCCTGGGACTTAACCTCACCCACCATTAGGTGGGCACCCTCCTTGGGATCCATTAGGTCCTAGCCCTACCCACATTTGGGCAGACATTAATTGTGGGAACCCTAGGGCCATGCAGCCAGAGACCCCAGGATCATGGTCTGTCAACCAGAAGGCTAGTACTAGACCTTGTACCCCCAGGGTACCAGCCTTGCCCACCAATGAGGCAGCAACAGTCCCAGGACAAGCAGGGCCCCACAGCCAGCTGTGTAAACACCTGACCCATTCACCAGCAGGTCGGCAAGGCCTTGGGGATGCACTCTATCCTGGCCTTTCCCAAAAGTGGGCCTACATCAGCTCCAGAAAATACTTGGCCCCTCAGATAGCCATGTCAAGATACAGCCTCACAAACAAGCAGGCTGTCATCAGATCTAGGTTACCCCAGACATAGTAGCCAGCTGTGTCAAGAATTGGTCCTACCTACCAGGACACTAACACCAGCCTTAGGACCACTTGGGGCATATAACCAGTTGCCTCATAACCTGGTCCTGCCACTTGTGGGCAAGCACCAGGACCAGAACTCCCTTTCCATGAAACCAGCCATGCATGACTTGGTCCCACCCACCAATAGCCAGAAACATCCACAAAAAGCAAGGCCTGGCAACCAACCATACCAGCAGCCTCACAGCCTACCAGCATGCCCACAGTAGTCAGTCTGCCACACTGGAAGAACCCACATAGCTACATAGAGGGCATCCTTAAAGCATATAGCTCTGTTGACCAGTGGGGAGTGTGCTGCTGGGTCCCATAGCACATTTCCTACATAAGGCCACTTCTTCAAGATCAGGAAAAGTAACCAACATACAAAACACATAGAATAAAAAAAGAAAATTAGGAAAAGTGAAGTGACAGAGAAATATGTTCCAAATAAAGAAAAAAATAAAACCCAAGAAAAACTATGTGAAGTGGATATAAACATGCTAGCAGTTAATGAGTTGAAGGTAATTATCATAAAGTTGTTGAAAATACTTGGGAGAAGACTGGATGAACAGAGTAAGAAATTAGAAAATTTAACAAGGAGTTAGAAAATATAAAGTAGAACTAAGCAGAGATGAAGTATACAATAACTGATGTAAAAAATACTCTAGAAGAAATAAACAGTAGATTAGATGATATACAGGAATGGATCACTGGAAGACAGAGTGGTGGAAATCACTCAATCTGAACAGAAAAAAAAAAAAGGACTAAAAGAAAATGAGACATTTAAAGATCTCTGGGACAACTGCAAGTATACTAACATTTACAGTATAGGGTTCTCAGAAGAAGAGAGAGAAAGGGGGCAAAAACCATATTTGAAGACATAAAAGATGTAAACTTAACTAACCTGGGAGAGGAAACAGACCTGCAGGTCCAGAGAATCCCAAAAAGGAACAACCCAAACAGGACCACACTAAGACACGTTACATATTATAATTAAAATGGCAAAGATAAAGAGAGACTTTCTCAGGAAGATGGCGGAAGAGTAAGAAGCATAGATCACCTTCCTCCCCACAGATACACCAGAAATACATCTACACGTAGAACAACTCCTACAGAACACCTACTGAACGCTGGCAGAAGACCTCAGACCTCCCAAAAGGCAAGAAACTCCCCACATACCTGGGTAGGGCAAAAGAAAAAAGAATAAACAGACACAAAACAATAGGGACGGGACCTGCACCAGTGGGAGGGAGCTGTGAAGGAGGAAAGGTTTCCACACACTAGGAAGCCCCTTCGTGGGCGGAGACTGTGGGTGGCGGAGGGGGAAGCTTCGGAGGCGTGGAGGAGAGCACAGCAACAGGGTTGTGGAGGGCAAAGCGGAGAGATTCTCGCACAGAGGATCGGTGCCTATAGGGACTCACCAGCCTGAGAGGCTAGGCTGCTCACCCGCCAGGGTGGGCGGGACTGGGAGCTGAGGCTCGGGCTTCGGTCAGAGCACAGGGAGAGGCCTGGGGTTGGCGGGGTGAACACAGCCTGCAGGGAATTAGTGCACAACGGCTAGCTGGGAGGGAGTCCGGGGAAAAGTCTGTACCTGCCAAAGAGGCAAGAGACTTTTTCTTCCCTCTTTGTTTCCTGGTGCATGAGGAGAGGGGATTGAGAGCACTGCTTATAGGAGCTCCAGAGACAGGAGCAAACCACGGCTAAAAGCGCGGACACCAGAGATGGGCATGAGATGCTAAGGTTGCTGCTGCCACCACCAAGAAGCCTGTGTGTGAGCACACGTCACTACCCACACCTCCCTTCCAGGGAGACTGTGCAGCCCGCCACTGCCAGGGTCCCGGGATCCAGGCACAACTCCCCTGGGAGAACGCACAGCATGCCTCAGGCTAGTGCAATGTCCCTCTGCCCTCTGCCGCGCAGGCTCACCCCGCAACGGCACCCCTCCCTCTCCCTAGCCTGAGTGAGCCAGAGTCCCTGAAGCAGCTGCGCCTTTAACCCCGTCCTGTCTGAGCGAAGAACAGACACCCTCCGACGACCTACAGGCAGAGGCAGGGCCAAATCCAAAACTGGGCCCCAGGAGCTGTGAGAACAAAAAAGAGAAAGGGAAATCTCTCCCAGCAGCCTCAGAAGCAGCGGATTAAAGCTCCACAATAAACTTGATGTACCCTGCAACTGTGAAATACATGAGTAGACAACGAATCATCCCAAATTGAGGAGATGGACTTTGAGAGCAATATTTATTATTTTGTCCTCCTTTTGTGAGTGTATATGTGTATGCTTCTGTGTGAGATTTTGTCTGTATAGCTTTGCTTCCACCATTTGTCCTAGGGATCTATCTGTCTGTTTTTTTGTTTGTTTTCTTTAAAAAAATTTTTTTCTTAATAATTATTTTTTATTTTAATAACTATATTTTATCTTGTCTTACTTTTTAATTTTATTTTATATTCTTTCTTTCATTCTTTCATTCCTTCCTTCCCTCCTAACTTCCTTCCTTCTTTCTTTCTTTCCTTTCTCCTTCCTTCCTTCCTTCCTTCCTTTCTCCTTCCTTCCTTCCTTCCTTCCTTCCTTCCTTCCTTCCTTCCTTCCTTCCTTTCTTTCTTTCTTTCTTTCTTTCTTTCTTTCTTTCTTTCTTTCTTTCTTTCTTTCTTTCT